>NC_058132.1:122751860-122773239 GCF_016433145.1 Gracilinanus agilis | reverse complement strand
CCCTCTCCCTCTCCCTCTCCTTCTCCCTCTCCCTCTCTCTCTTTCCAAAGACAGAAGATCATCAAATGCTAGGCAGTTGCAGTTAAGTGACTTGCTCAGAGTCACAGCTAGGAAGTATCTGAGGCCAAATTTGAACCTGGGTCTTTCCAACTCCACTCCTGATTTGGGTCTCACTTTGAAAAATAATCTCATTGGAACAAAATCAGTCAGGAAATTAGCATGAACCAAGAAAACAAAAATAAAGAAATCATGCTGTGGTCAAGTTAGATAGGAAAATTATCTATAATTCTGTGACTGTCCTCAGATTATTACTCCCATTCTGTATGTCAAAAGTGTACTAGTGGTAGACAGCTAGGAAGCACAGTGGATAGAACTTCAAGTCTGGAGGCAGGAGGATCTGGGTTGAAATTTGGCTTCAGATACTACCTGGCCGTGTGACCCTGGGCAAATCATTTAACCCCCATTGTCTAGCCCTTACTGCTTTTCTGCCTTAGAACACATAGTACTAATTCTAAAACAGAAGGTAAGGGTTTTAGAAAAAAGAAGTATGCTAGTGGCAAGTTTGAGTAAGGCTGAAGGAAATTTTAGGGTGAATGGTAGGGTGGGAGACAGTGACTTTTTCCAAATTCAAGATATTCTGGAAAATATTCTGAATATAAATAATCCTGATGGACAGGTGGCTGAGATGCTGATGCAGTCTATCTTTACATATTTCATTGGAGAATAAAATTAATTCAAATTATTTCAAGATATAAATCCACGTGGCATTTGGATGCCCCCAATGTCCCAAAGAAAATCTCCAGTTTTAGAAGTGCCAGAAAAAAGGGAGAAAGCCTTTAGGTCTAACTAGAGATAGTGCACTTATTAATAACAATAATAGCTTGGAAAAATGCTGAGAAAATAAGGGTTTTAAAAAGTCGATAGTTTCTATTTTCCTGCATCTTGAAATTTCATAGTTTTTAGTTACTAGTACTTATAGAGGGTGAAATTTTAAGCTTTAGTAGCTTAAAACTGTGCTGACTTTTGGAACACTTCATAGAAGATTGCATCCTTATTTCCAAAATCAATATTGCACTCTTCTCACCATGTTTATTCAGGAGACGTGATCAGCTTAATTCTCTCATAAGCACCGTGTGGAGTGGTTGCGAATACCTTGCCAGTACATCACAGACAAGCTAAGCCTCCAATCCTGTAGTCAGTCTTCAAAATCTCAGCTTCCTCATTTATGAAATGGGAGTGTGGGACTCCGCAGCCTCTAAGGTTTATTGCAACTGTAAAGTTCTTACCCTATGTCTCTTTCTGATTATTTACCAGACAGTCAACAATTGTTGAGCCTGAAAGTGATGCATAAATTGGTTCAAAGCAAATTTCAGGCAGGAAATTCAGGAGAGTATCTGTAAAATGCTCACCACAGTACCTGACACAGAGCAGGGACTTTAAAAATGCTTTTTCTCTTCCCCTTTCTTCTATGTCTGGCTTCCCGCTAAGAAATTCCCTCGGCATCCCTGTTTATTTTCATCAATTAATTCTTTCCCCAAAGTATTTTTGGTGGGAGTCTAGCTATGAGCTGATGTTGCACAGCCAGATTTTTCTCTGTTCCTCTTTGGAGATCGAGATGACTGCATGATATAAGAAGGAGGAATGGGGGCGGGGATTTTCTTCTGTATTCAGGAAAATGCAAAGCCTTCACATGAAGGGGTGGCTGGAGTCCAAAATCTTCCAGTGCTTTGAGGTCCTTCTTAGTAGCACATGGAAGATGTTCCTATAATAGGTGAAACCATTGCGGTATATATACTACTACCATAATTGCTTGGGAAGCAGTGGGAGCAGACAGTTATATTAATGTTATTTGCCAGGTCTGTGGTCAAGCTGAAAAGGCAATCAGTCAGTGGTTGATGGAGGAATAGAGGGTAAGTATATGTCTGCCTAGAAGATGAGTGACATAGCAGCTGGATTAATGACCCGAAGCCTGGGCCAGAATAGTAATTTTAGACAATCACAATTTAACAAATCATAGTAAGAACAAATGAAGGGTTCTATCTGAATGGGGGAAAAATCTCTGAAACTTGGAACTTTGGGAAATTAAGACTTCTATGAGGTTAGAATAAGAAATAATTTATTTTCCTTATCCAAATTCACAGACCCCCTGAAATCTTTCCATGGACCCCTTGGGGGAATGGGTTCCTGCTGATGTCTGGTTAAGAACCCTCTATTAGCTATGCTGCTCTGGGATGCTGCTGTCTGCCCAAAGACTCATACTGTGTTTATGTGAGTGACCCTCAAGAGATCTGGTTTCCATGCAGAAGGAAGCCAAGAATAAAAGAATTCCAATTTGCATTTGGATAGATCTTTTTAATAATAATGGTAACAGCTCATATTTATACAGCACTATCTAACAAAGCACTTCACATAAATTGTCTCACTTAATAACAACCAGAAGTTACCACGGGCCAACCATTGTTAAGTCTAAATGAATAAATTGGTTCAAAAAACACTGTGAAGTAGGTGTTATTATTATCCCCATTTTTCAGATGAGGAAAGTGAGGTTCAGGTTAAGAGAAGTTAAGTGATTTTGCCCAGGAGCTATCCACAGCACCACCCAAGTGCCCTAATTAAACAATGAGATTTTCTGGAGACTCCAGTCTATGACTAGCTGCCATGTGTTCTTTTGGTCCTTATTGACTTTTTCAACAAATAATGGATTAGTACAAAAGCTAGGGGAGCTTAGCATTAAGGAAGCATAAACATGATTCTAGATTAAGCGGTTGTTGAGACTATTCTGGGGAAAAACAAGGTCCAGGGAACTTTGTGTTATTTGAGAATCATCTCTTAAAGGTTTTGGAGTGCAGAAACGTGAACTCAAAGGCCTATGTCTTTTGCTCACTGCCAGATTCAAGAAGCAAGGGGGACCACTCTTCCACCAAGGAGCCAATACACAGAAGTTAAGGGTTTAAAAAAAAAAGCAACGGGGAACAATTTCCTTCTTTTCTTTGGGGGATAAGGGAGAAAAGGTGATGGAGAAAATTATATAAATAAATATAGCAATGCCTCAGGTAGTACTTGCCATGGACTGTATACCCCAAGGCCCTTTCAAGTTGCAAACAGGTGTTTCCTCGGGCTCCAAACTGTAGTATCTCCAGAGGGATAGACACACTGGCTGGAGAGATGACCAAGTTCGTCCCATTTCCACTTCCTGTCAAGCTCTGGTAGAGGCGAACTGCAAATTCAGTCTTTAATTCCTTCAGTTCCTGCCTGAGGTCACCATCTCCCCCTTGGAGACAGTTGGAAGGAAGAAGGAAGAGGATGAAGGTGAAAGGCAGCATGGCGGCTGAGATGGCTGGCTCTGTCCACTACGGAAGACCACCTGCAATATAGAGGGATGAGCCCTTGGTGCATGATGGTGGAACAAAGGGATAAAGGGATTCATGAGAGACGACAAACAGCATGGGCAGAAATAAATGTGAGGAGTGCCTCAAGATACTTTGTTCATTTGTTTGGGTTGTGTCCAACTCTTCATGACTCCATCTGGGATTTCCTTGGCAAAGATACTGGAATGGTTTTGCTATTTCCTTCTCCAGTTCATTTTACAGATTTACAGAGGAAACTGGGGCAGTCAGAGTTAAGTGACTTGCCCAGGACCACACAGATAAGAAGTATCTGAGGCCAGTTTTGAACCCAGGTCTTTCTGACTTCAGGTCTGACACTCTATCTACTATGCTACCTAGCTGCCCACCTCAAGATCCTATGGATGGGTATCCTTTCACCAGCCCCTTCTACTTTTCTTCCCCACACTACTTTTCATGTGATTCTTTTACTCCAAACTTACCTTCACTTCATGATACATTTATTCACACCATTATTGTCCTATTTTACATATAATAACAATAGCTGGTATTTCTATAGCACTCTAAGGTTTGAATTATATTATATAATATTTATTCACACCATTTTTATGCCCATTTTACATATAATAATTATAGCTAGCATTTATATATCTCTTTAAGACTTGCTAAACACTTCTCAAATATTATTTCATCTTATCCTCATAACAATCCTGAGAGGGAGGTGCTATTATTATTATCTCCATTTTACAGATAAGGAAACTGAGGCAACAGAGGTCAAATGACTTGCCCAGGGTTACATAGCTTTTAAGTATTTGAGACTGTATTTGAACTCAGGTCTTCCTGACTTCCGCCCAACATCCCCAGGTGGCACAATCTATACAGTGCCAGATCTGGAGTCAGGAAGACCATATATCAAATAACTGACTAGCTAGTGACCCTGAGCAAGCCACCTGTCTGCCTCAGTTTCCTTGTCTGTAAATGAGCTGGAGAAAGAAGTGCAAACCACTCCAATATCTTTGCCAAGAAGACCCCAAACGGAATCTCAAAGAGTCAGACATGACTGAATAACAACAAAAAGTGATCGAAGGTTAAGTGATTTTTCTGAAGCTGTAGAATTAGTGAACAGAGGAGGCAAAACTGAAACCTAGAGTTTCTGACCCCAAATCCTGGGCTTTAAAAAAACACACTATAACAAACTGCTTTTCTTCAGTGCAACAAAAGCAAGACATGCCCAGTCTATAGAAATGGCCAAGACCAGATTTTCCCTCGTTATTTCTTTAACCTCCATTGGCAAATGTCCCAAGGAGTCTTCAGATGCACGGCCACTTGGCACTGTGGCATCTGCTGTTTGTACTCAGCAACTTTCCTCTCCTGGCAGTGCAACTCAAATACCAGGTGGAGCACCTTGATTCTGGGATGGTATTAGACCCACCTGGGCATATATGGGAGGAAACAGATGGCCCTTTGGGCTCAGGGTCCCTCAGGAATTCCCTTAGCCAGAATGTTGCATGACCTTGTCAGGATTGGGGTTTTTATTAGCCTACACACCTCCCTGCCTTTCCTTAAGTCCATCTTGAGGCTCTTCCCCTTATCTGAAGGGACAGCATCATTCCTTCCCATTGCCTGTACTCACCTACTGCTGGGTTTGGGTGCTGGGCTCCTGTGGGTCTTCAGTGTTGCTTCCTTTTTAAAAGTGGAGCTGGGTCTGCTCTGAGTCACAAGATTGCCTAGGAAGGGAGTGTCAGTCGCTGCAGCCTCTGCTGGTGATGTCGGTACCACTCTGCCCAAATTCCTGAAGGCTGGAAGTTCTGCAGAGAACCAAGCAGAGGGACATGGCTTTGGTCGGTAAAGCCAAGAGCAGGAACCAAAAGGTACATCCGGGGATGGAGCCGACAACTCCTGTACAAGCCCTGCTCAAGCCTTCTTAGACTTATGACCCAATTGTACCCGGTAAGGAACCCCCTATCTCTCTGGATTTTTTTTCCCATGAATTCCATTGATTCCTGTCACCAAGGTTTCTGGGTACCAGGCACCTAATGATTCCCCCCTACCCCCACCTAACCTCCATCCCCAGGCTAGGGAAGATAATACATCATTCAACTGTGTGACATCGAAGTGAGGATAAATGAAAAGTCTCTTACTTTCTTAGGATTAAACTTTTACTCCTTTACATAGTTCAAGTAAAAAAAGAAAATATATCAGAGGAGCCAAAGGTATGGACTAATTTGCTTTTGTAAAAAAAAATTTTAAAGGCACATACTTCCTGCTTTCTAACTGGTGCTAACCCCCTAGGTATTCTTACAGGTCTTGGGATTATCAGCATGGTGGAATATGTTAGATTTGGACCTGGGTTCAAATCCTGTGAGATATTGGACAAGTCACAGAACCTTTCTGGGCTTTAGCTTCCCTGTAGCTTCCCTGTCCATAAAATAATTAGATCATCTCTGAGGTTCCTTCTAGTTCTAAACCTGGGAGCCATTGAGTAACATTTCTGTGGTAAACATTACCAAATAAAGTCTACATTTCTTAATTTATATATATGTAAGTGTACTGTGAGTCCTGAAATACTGAGGCCATGACACTGTCTACCTTAGTCTGTAAGCTCTTGGAGTACTCCATTTAAAAGGCAACACAAAGCTAACACTGGCCTTTAATGACTGTTTTCATTGTTGATGATGATAGTCTTGGTGAGTAATAACTTAAAAAAAATACTCCAATGTATTTTGGAGGGCCCACTGGGATGCTACTGAGATGGAAATGAAGTAGACATCATAGGATCTCCAAGATCCCAAAGTAAGTGTATTTCCTAAATGTTAGAAATCTAAAAATGTCAAAAGGTATTTTGTATCACGGAGTCGGTTGGTTGGTTGTTGTCCTTACTGGAAGAGGACCAAAAGGACATCACGGGTGATGTCTTTTGACTTGTACCTATGTTGGATTTAGGTGAGATAGAGTTGTGTGAAGTCATCGGCCTCATTCTCTCTTCTAGAGTCATCCAAATCCAGTGGCAAGACAAAAGTCAGGATGAAGTGGATAACTTTGGCTTCTTCCATGTCTGACCTTCCATTCCACAGTGACTGCTTCAGCTTCTTTCATGGACTTTGGAGCTAATTGCTCTCCTCTGTCCCTTTTTCCAAGGAAAGTCTTCACATGCTTAGAATAGACACCCCCTAACTTATCCAATGGGTTTGAGGACTATTGGTTACCCTCAACCTGGTTTAGCCAGCTTGCTGAGATGGTTTACTAACATGGTGGCCACTATGCATGCTACAGCTTCTTGTAGCCACAGGTGAGAGCTGAATGCCAGGTAGATAACAAATCAGGAAAGCAGCCTTGAAAAGAGCTTGGCAAATCCTTACACCAGAGGTGCTAGTCCTCTCCAAACACTCTGTATACCCTGTAAAATAATCTTAGCTAAATCTACAAGAAGACATAATATTTTTTAAAAATTATGAACTAAAGTTGAAAAACTTTAATACTTGGAGGTCCTATTTGTATTCCCTACTTCCGGCTCACTCTGTGCTCTTGAGACTTGTGACTCAGGGGCATAGCTATAGAAACTCCTCCATCTCATTCATTTATGTCTAATAATTCTGTATTGAAAGCTCTGATTTATAAGTTAAATGCATTTCTGACTTCTTATTTTAAAAGCAAGTCCATTCCAGCTCTAAATCTGTGAGCCTATATTGTTCTCAGCTCTGGTCACTTTAGTCTGTATTAGTTCAAATAAGACTTCTCACATTTTTTCTATATTCTTCATATTCATTGTTGTTTATGATACAATAATTTTATCATACATTACATTAATTGGGGAGACTTTGGTGACGAACAGAGCATTGAACTTGGAATGAATAAATGAACAAATAAAGCATTTATTAAGGGTTTTCTTTGTGCAAAGCACTAGGTTAAGTGCCAAAGACACGAAAATGAAAGTAAATCAATCCCTGATATCAAGGAGCTCAGGTTCTAATCGAAAAGATTACCTGTATGTTAAGTTTCAGTGCATCCCAAATGCAGAGGTGCTGTGCTTATTAGGGTGCAGCAAGGCAGATGGTAAGATTGCTTCTTTACTCCTGTTTTCCCTAATAAAATCATATCTGTTTCTGATGTTGACTTTTTTGACAGTGTTAGAGCCTTTGGTGTAAGAGCTTTTCTTTCCAAGTCTTCAATAGCCACAGCTGTACCACAGTTAATGGAAAACAGGACTCAGAGTTAGGAAAATACTTATTGGCTATGTGACTCTGAGTAAATCACTTAATCTCTATCTTATTTTCCTCATCTGAAAAATGGGGATAATAATATCACCTGCCTCTCAGGGGGTTTGTAAAGATCAAAAGAGAAAACATTTGTAAAGTACTCTGAAAACTTAATGCTCCATATAAATGCTAGCTATTTTAATTATTATTATTATTATTATTATTTATTGTTTTATCTTTATCATCCTTCCTGTCATGTACACTTTTTTTTTTAAAAAAAATAGAACTTTCAGGACCATAGTATCAAGTCTAAATGTAGTGGTTGAACTGTCCATGATGACAAGACTAGATCTATTATAGAAACTGGGACAAATCTGTTCCACTTTCTCTCTATTTGTTGTTTTCCTTTCTGTTTCAGCTATAAATTCTCTTGGGATTTTTGCTTCAGTTTGGGCTCATGCCAAGTTTTCTGAAGACCATTTTAATTAAAATCGCAATTTCTCACAGCTTCATTCCTTTAGGCATAAACTAATTGTTTCAGGCCCAGGGACCTGTAAAGAGTGAATGTGGACAGTACAAGCATTCATTTTTACTTCAGTTGCAATATTATTACTACATAATTATTTTCTCTTAATTGTGTTGAGTATTGTTCAAAATAAGCTTAACAGGTTCAGTCTTCTGCCTTATAGGAATTTATTATTAAGAACAAACATTGACAACATCCTATTATTAAAGTTATCATTCCTTTTTGCTAACAATCAGCAAAATATAAATGAGGACAAAGGTGTGTGCTATTAGTTGCAATCATTCTTTTAGAGCCTGTTTTTGCCTGCTTTTGTATTGGAGGGAGGCTCTTTGGGTATTTTTTGTAAAGTGTCCATGCCAAAAGAAAAGGAATTGATATAAAAAGTATTAAAAAAAGATGAAACTAATAGGATGTTGCAGGACAAATTGGGAAGACAATTAGGGGGAATTTTAGGTCAAACAGGATTATCTTAGTTCACTCATTCTACAGTAAAAGAAACTGAAGTCTATAGAGTTTTAGTCACTTGCTTGGGTAGCCATCAGCTTCTTTTTTTAAACTTTGCTTGTTTTAAAAATTATTTAGTTTTTTTTCAGTTACATATAGAAATTATTTTTGACAATTGTTTTCTGACATTTTAGGATTCATACTTTCTCCCTTTCTCCCTTTCTAACCTTCCTTGAAGCGTTAAATGGTCTGATATAGATTATACCAGTGCTTTTATATAATACATATTTCTATTTTGCTCATACTATGACAGAAGACAATTATCACACATACAATAAAGAACTCATGAAAGAAATGAAGTGGAAGATGGATGGTTTGATCCATAGTCAGACTCTATTGACTCCTTCTTTGGCTATGGATAGTATTCTTCATCATGAGCCACTTGTGGATATCTTGGGAACTTCCTCTGCTGATAATAGTTTCATCCTTCACAGTTGATCATTGTATAAATATTTCTATTACTGATTATATTGATCTCCTGGTTCTGTTCACTTCATTTAGTGTCAATTCACATAAATCTTTCCAGGATTTTTTCCCCTTTTTTTGGTTAATTTATATTTTATTATCACGTAAAACACACTTGGTCATTGTTTTAAGAACACACTCATACAAAACTAAAACCCCAGTATAAAACCACAAATACACTAATGTGAAAGAGAATCTGTATACCATGAGGAATGGCGTCCATCCAACTCCAACAGTTCTTTCTTTGGAGGTGAATAGCATTCCCTGGCACAAGCCATTCAGAATTGTCCCAGATGGTTGCATTGAGAGAGTAGCTAAATTTCCACAGTTGATCATCATATAATATTGCTGTTACTTACTGTGAACAATGTTCTCCTGGTTCTGTTTATTTCACTCTTCATCAGTTCATGTAAGTCTCATCAGAGTTTTCTGAAATCATCTTGTTTGTCATTTCTCATGGCACAATTCATTCAGCCATTCCCCAATTGATGGGCATCTCCTCAATTTCTAATTCTTTGCCACCACAAAAAGGACAGCTAGAAATATATTCATACAAACAAGTCCTTTACAAGTCTTTCCCCATTTTATTTTTTATCTTTTTGGGATAGACTCAGTAGTGGTATTATTGAATTGAAGGGTCTGCACAGTTTTATAGCCCTTTAGGTCCAGTTCTAAATTGCCCTCTGGAATGGTTGGTTCAGTCCACAACTCCACCAGCAATGCATTAGTGTCCCAATTTTCCTACATCCCCTCTAACATTTATCCTTTTCCTTTACTATCATATTGGCCAATCTGATAGGTATGAGATTTTCCAGGAGTTTCTGAACTCATCCTGTTCATTGTTCCTTATGGTACAATAGTATTCCATTACAATCACATACTACAACTTGTTTATCCATTTCCTAAATGACAGACAACTTCTCAGTTTTTAATTCTTTGCCACTATAGAAAGAGCTGCTAAAAATATTTTTGTGCAGGTTAAATTCTTTCCCCTTATTTCTGGTGGCTTGTTTCCTTAATTATAAAATGAGTGAACTGGGATAATAAGATCCTTCTAAATTCTAGGATACTATTGGACTTCCATCTATCTTTCCAAGTTCATTATGCATTAATAATTTTCTTTCTTACACTTTCTGATCTGGCCAAAATCACCTTTTCTCTATTACTTTCATGTGGCACTCCATCTCCTGCTTGAGGTGGCCATCACTTATGACTGGAATGAATTTCCTCCTCATATCCATCTCATAGAATCCCTCATTTCCTACAATACGAAGTTTTTCATGATCTTCCCAATTGCTATTTCCTTCCTTCTTTAACCTGTATTTATTCTGTATGTACTTATATATATTTAGAGAGTACTCTGGCTTCACTCTCTCGAAGTGAAGGCAGATATATTTCCCCTTTGGGGCTCTAGAACTCTCATTGATGGATTGTAGATAGCTTTCTTTAGTGTTATTGACTTAACGTTCCATTCCAACGGATTGACCCAACTTTTAACCTCCAGTGACTACTACTTTAGTTCCATGGATGTAATTAACATCAATTAATATTATTAAGAGATAAAGATATATTGAAAACAGAAATATAAACATTTATCCCACAGCTTCTGATGGAACCACTCTTTTCTACATTACTTCAATCTCTGAGGGGAGTGTGGTCAGATTTAACACAAGATTCGAGACCTACTAAGTTCACATCTACCCATGACATTACTCTTGGAAGATAGTTGAGTTGCATTCTTAAGGTTGCTCTTTGATACTTGGGGTCTCAAAACTGGACCAACTTGTAAATTATTGGACTTCAACCTATTTATAGGCCCATCCTCTGCTATTCTCCTTCTGTCATTCTATTATCTAGCCAGACTGGCCTTTACTCTATTCCTCAGATGTGGCATGGAATCCATTAGACTCTCTGTCTTGTTATTTCAAAACTCACAAGGTCATAGCATCCAATCTTCATCATATAAAATGAAAGAATAGTTGCTGAAGCAAAACAACAACAGAATAACAACAAAACAGTGATCTACATTCACAAGCCATATGTTGGTCTCAGATGGGGTCGGTCCCAGGCCTTTCCCCATCATTGTCTCTTTTCTTCCTTTGTAATATGCCACCAAGCAGGAAGAAGTTCCCTGAAAGATATCTGGATCCTGGTAGTCTAGTAGCTTTTGAATGTCCTCAGCTCCAGATCTGAAGCTAATTGAAAAAGACTCCTCTTCATCATATGGCTAACAAACTTGAATCAGTTGTCGTAGTAGTTTGTCCTTCATTTTCAAAGAGGTATAAATTTTAAGACAAGAGTGGCAAGGCTAGGCATTGGGGGTTAAGTGACTTTTCCCAGGGCCACACAGCAGTATTTGAGGCTAGATTTGAACCGAATTCCTTCCAACTCCAAACTTGGAGTTCTATCCACTATGCTGCCTAGCTACCCACAAAGGACCTATTTGTACAAAAATATTTATAACAGCTCTTTTTGTGATGGCAAAGAATTACAAATTGAGGGAATATCAATCAAGTGGGGAATAGCTGAACAAGTTATGGCATGTGATTGTGATGGAATACTATTATACTATAAGAACAGACAAGTAGGATAATTTCAGAAAAAAACTGGACTTACTGATGCAGCTAAGTGAGCAGAACCAGAAGAACATTATTCACAATAACAGCAATATTTTTTGATGAATAACTAGAAATGATCTAGTTATTCTCAGAGCAATGTAGTGATCCAAGACAATCCCAGAGATTCATGATGAAAGATGCCTTCTCTTTTCCAAGAAAGAACTGTTGGTGTCTGAATACAGACTGAAACATA
Source organism: Gracilinanus agilis (assembly GCF_016433145.1). Classification (NCBI taxonomy): domain Eukaryota; kingdom Metazoa; phylum Chordata; class Mammalia; order Didelphimorphia; family Didelphidae; genus Gracilinanus; species Gracilinanus agilis. The sequence goes on along the minus strand of NC_058132.1, from coordinate 122,761,393 downwards.
CTAATATGGAAAAACTTTTACATGATTGCAAAAAAAGGAAAGAAAAGAAAAACCTGGTAAGACTTAGATGAACTGATGCAGACTGAAATGAGCAGAACCAGGAAAACATTGTATACAGTAATTTCAATATTGGAAGTATGATAAACTCTAAGACTTAACTACTCTGATCAAGACAAAAGACAATTCCAAATGATCCATTTTGAAAAATGCTATCTACCTCCAGAGAAAGAACTGATAAACTCTGAATGGAGATTAAAGCACCCTTTAAAAAACTCTATTTTTATTGCTTTGTTTTGTTTATGTTTTCTTTTGCAATGTGGATAATATGGAAATAATGTTTTGCATGATTTCACACATATAATCAATAAAAATTGCTTGCCTCCTTCAGAAGGAACTGTAGTGGTGCAGCAAGGAGGGAAAGAATTTAGAACTCAAAATATTTTTAAATGATCATTAAAATTTTTATACTATATTGGACAATATTTAAGTAAATAAAGTAAAAAATTAAAAATTAATGTTGAGTCTCTGTCATGTAACTAGATCTCTTTTCAAAGCAATTGAGAGATTGATTACTCCTTATCTGTTTTTTAAAAAAACTATTCTGTTGTATTTAGAGTGATGTTTTAAAATGTCCAGGAAGGAAAAGTTTTGGGCCCTTTAAGAGTACTCGAGTTAGAAACAGATTTTCTCAGCAGAAAGCCAGTGATAAAATCTTCAGGAATTGAAGGATTTAGTTAAAGTATGAGCCTTTAGCACTAAATACCCCAAAGGTCTCCAGCTAGCACTGAGTTGTAGAGAGTATAAAGAATTAATGAGTTAAGGAAGAGGAGAGTTAAGGTATCTGGCTCAGTAGGACAGAAGCAGAATTTGTTTTGAAATCTTCCTCACCTCTCACAAGTGTCCTTTGGCCACAGATGCCTAGCTTTGGCTAGACATATCAGAAATGCAGGCTGTTATTCACAAGGGGTTTAGGAAAGTGTTTGTGGATTGATACAAACCTGTAAGTAACATGGAAAAATCTTTATGATGATTTAGCCCAGCAATGGATTGTTCCACCTGCCTGTTTTGATCACCATCAACTTCTGCAGTTGAAGTAGTAAAGAATCCTGAGGGAGAAACAGGAGGCTACAGTTATTTGGCAAACCACTGCCATCACTAGTTTAGCTACCATGTTCCCTCAGACTCTGATGGAGATGGGGGGGTGGTGGAGGATGAGGAACAAGTATTTAATAAGCATCCATTGCATGCCAGGCTCTGTGCTAAGCACTTCACAAATATTATTTCATCGGAACCTCACAACAACCCTGGGAGCTACACAGAGACTGATACACTGTGGTACAACCAAACATAATGGACTTCTGTACTAGCAGCAATGCAAGGATCCAGAGCAAGGCTGAGGGACTTATGAGAAAGAAAACTAACCACATTCAGAGGAAGAACTGTGGGAAGAGAAACACAGAAGAAAAACAACTGCTTGAACACATGGGCTGATAGGGATATTATTGGGGATGTAAACACTAAACGATAACTAGTCCAACTATCAATAATATGGAATTAGGTCTTGATCAATGATACATGTAAAACCCAGTGGAATTGTGCAACAGCTAAGGGGAGTTAGGGGGGTTTAGGGAGAGGGAAAGAGCATGAAACTTGTAACTATGGAAAAATATTCAAAAGAAAAAAAAAGAAAATGACATTAAAGATAAACCATATGCTTTGCCTCTATACCCTAAAGACCATTTTGCTTTTTCATCTGATTTCCAACTTGAACCTCCCATATCTATTGTCTTTGATTAGAATATAAGATCCTTGGCATTAGAGACTGTTGCTTCTCTATTTGTATCCCCAGTTCTTTGAATATAGTAAGCATTTAACAACTTTTTTCATTCCATTCCATTCATTCATTCATTCAATTTTGTCTTAGAATCTAGTTTGTCTTCTACAATTCATCAAGTTCCTCTATAATTACCCCTTCCCTCCCCTTCCCTCCAAATAGTCACACAACCTCTGCTGAACTGACTGTTTGATTGAATCTACCTGGTATTCATATCTCATCAGTATCCTTTTCCTCTTTGATTGGACCCTCTAACCCAAAGGCAAGACCATGGGCTCCACGGTTTCTGTTTATTGAAGAGTTTGGCTTGGCACAATCTTTTCCCCATTTCCCATCAGCTACATTGCTTTTATACTTCTTCACTATGTCCCTGAACCTGATATCTTCTTCTCCTTTCCTCTTTCTGCCCCTCATGCATCCCTATTCCCCTCAGCTCCCTTTTGTGTATGGTCTTCCCCCAAGAAATTGTAAGTTCTTGGAGGGCATAAAACATCTTTCTTTTATTTGTATTTGTATCATGAGTGCTTAGCACAGTACTGGAACCCAGTAGATGTTTAATAAATATTTATTAACTGATTGCTGGTATACTTCTAATGATAGAGACTCGTCTCCCAAAGTTGCTCATATTTCTGGACATCTATATTGAAGGAAATTCTTCCTTTTGTTAAGCTGAAATCTGCCTTTCTGTAATGTTTATTCCTTGGTCCTAGTTCTGTTTTTAGTTCCGTGAAGAATAAATCTAATCATTCTTCCACATAAGTCCTTGAGATTTTTGAACTGAACCATCATGTACTCACAAATTATTGGTCTTCCTCAGGCTAAAAAATCCCAGTTTCCTTAAACTAGATGACAAAGTTTTGTGTCTTTTCATTATTCACTATATTGGATGTCTTCTTCTACATGTGTTCCATTTTGTAAATGTAAAATCTGGCACAGATAAATGAACATAATACTCACAGGCATGCTATAACCAGCAGAGAGTCCAATGGGTTTATTATGGCTCCGGTGTTGAATATATGAATTTGACCAGAGGGTGCCAAAGCTTTGCTCTAACCTGAACATTCTGTGTCTATGGTCTCTGAGCTGAGTACTTCTTTTCTATTAGATGAGTATTCCAGCAAACAGAATGACTAGTCTACAATTTAGCCCTAGAGAATCATCCATTCTGGGTCTTAGTGACTGTCATTTTCTTTTTTAAGTGTTCATTCATTTATTAATCTTTTCTAAAATTTTGCCAAGGATCAATTTCATGCTAAAAGTCACCAGCAAAGCCAGTGCCAGTATGGGCAAGCAAGCCCAGCTATAGAACTCAACTAGGACAGGCCAGACACCAGAGTCTTAAAATCTGAAAGGTTGTTAGAAGGTTGCAAAATGGAAAAAACTCAAAGAAATCAGAAAGGTCCAGGGAGGGGATTCTGGAGGCTCTGTGACAAGTATAATGTTTTGATAAGGACACCCAAGGCCCAGGAAGTACAAGGTCCCTAAGACATCTGAGACACCACAGAACAGGAATTCATAATCCAGGGTCTAGGAAGTAAAAGAAATTTTTTAGGATAATATTTCAGTATGATTGCTTTCCTTAGTAATTCTATGTATTTTGTTTTATTTATTTAAAAACATTATTCTGAGAAGGGCACCATAGACTTCACAAGACTGCCAAAGATGTCCATGACATGAAAGAGGCTAAGAACTCTTGCCATGGAGTGCCTTAAAGATCCATTGCTCTGAACCTCAGTGATCCAAGGGGTAGAGGTCAGCACAGAAACCCAGGGGATCCCTCATGAGACTAAGGTCAACTACTCCATCCAAAAGTACAATGGAGTTAGAGTCTAATTCTAGTATGAAGGCCCAACTTGAGAACTAGAGTTGGAAAGCTAAGTAAATAAAAAAAGACACTGAGAAGGATCAAAAATTATTATAGAACTAGAGGTCCTCCAAAGAATGAGCAAATAACCAACTACGTAAAATGGATTTTCCATAAAGTCTTAGAAAAATTAAGTAAGAGAAGAAAGGGAAATAAAAGTTCTGAAGTAAATAACTATTAGGAAAATACAGAGTTTAAGTTGTAAACCTTACTCAAGTAATGGATTATTTGAAAACTAGAATAGACCAAAGGGAAATCAACAATGCTATGGAATAGCAAAAAATTTTAGAACAAAATCAAAAGCCTAAAAAACAGGACATGTAAAATATATAAGATAAAAAACAAGTGACCTGGAATGCAGGTCAAGAAGAGATAATTTAATAATCAGTAGACTCTCTCAAAATTATAAGTAAGCGAACAAACATGGACATTATATTTCAAGAAATCATAATTAAAAACAACATAGATTTATTAGAACAAAAGGGCAAAGTGAAGATAGAAAGAATCTACTGATCATTTCCCAGTAGAAAACATAGAAGGAAAAGTCCCTGAGATGTCATACCCCAAATTCAGAGCTACCAAGATGAAGTAAAAATACTGCAAGTATTAGAAAGAGGTAGTTCAAGTAACAGGAATCACAGCCAAAATCACACTAGAATTGGCAGCTTCTTTTATAAATAAGAAGTGATGTTGGAATTCAGTACAAAATAGTACAAAAGACAAAAGAGATATGCTTACAACCAATAATGATTTAACCTGAAGAGTAGAATATAACTCAACAGGAGAATATGTTGGATCTTTAATGGAATAGAAGACTTCCAAGAATTCTTGATGAAGAGATCAGGCTTGAAATGCATATATAAGAATCAAGAGAAATGTAGAAAGGTAAATTAGAGCAAATAAAGGAAGTGTCCCTTTATTACCTTAATGTCTTCCAGAGGCATTAAGGGATTTAAATAAAAAAAAGAACTTAGAGGACCTAGGTGTGGATTTGTGCTGTTCTGAGGGTATTAGAAGAGGAAAGAAAAGAGAGAATAAAAGGAATACATTTGTGTTCAAAGGAGGAAGAAGAGAACGAAACCTGTTATTCCTTAATAACAAGAGCAAATATGAGAAGAAGAGTATACAGCCATTGAGGAGTAAGTGAGAGAGGCAGGCATCATACGGACCTGACTCTTACTTGACACAGGCAAAGGAGGATTGAACACATGTATACAAAGTTTAGCATAGAAAATCATCAAATTCAGTCGAGTAAAGGCAAAGTAAAGGTAGAATAAAAAGTAAAGTAAAAGGTAAAGACGGAAAGGTGCTACAAGGAAGAATAATACTGGAGATAGAATAACTACAGCAAAACAAACTTCATATTCTTGAAGGGAGGATGAAAAAGGAGAAAAAATAGATAAGAACTGGAAACTAAAGGAATGCTCATCAGTTGGGGAATGGTTGAACAAATTGCAGTATAGGAATTTAATGGAGCATTATGAGTTGTAAGAAAAATAAAAGACGGTTTCAGAGAATCCTGAGTAACTGAACTAATGCAGAGAGAAGTAAGTTGAAATAAGATAACAATTTCTATAAGGACTGAAGCATTGTAAAGAAAAAATAGCTTTGAAAGACTTAAGGGTTCTTATCTCACAATACAGCCATTTCTCTAGAGGACCTATGATGAAGCATCTTATTTAACTCAAATGAACGATGGATTCAAACTGTAGAAAGACTTACATTTTTGGCCACTGGACACATTTGTTTTGTTTGGCTATGCTTATTGGTTACATGGGTTCCCCCTCTCCCTGCCTGGGATATAAAGGAGGGTAGCAATAGCAATGCCAAAAAAAAAAAAGCCATTGAAACATTTCTTTAAATGCATAAGAGGAAACAAAAGAAATTCAAGAGTATAGACAAGCCAAGATAGTTTTGAAAATAATATAGGCAGGGGGCAGTTGGGTGGCACAGTAGATTGAGAGCCTGCCTAGTGATGGGAGGTCCTAGGTTCAAGTCTAGGCTCAGACACTTCCCAGCTGTGTGACCCTGGGCAAGTCACTTAACCCCCATTATCTAACCCTTACTATTCTTCTGCCTTAGTATTGATTTTAAGATGGAAGGTAAGGGTTAAAAAAATAAAACAAAATAATATAGATAATTATTATGTAGTTAAAAAATAAAAAACAAGTGATAACAAAGAAAAGTAATGTTTTCATATTCAATTCTCACTTTGTGTTCTGTTGAGTATATGAGAGCATTCTTTTTTAGAGTTTAAGTTCAGAATCTTAAAAAAATGAATCATCCTTCTGATGTTTACTAGCTTGATATAACCCTAGGTAAGTTATTTAGCCTTCCAGAGATTCAGTTTCTTCCTCTATAGAATGAAAATGATAAATACCCGAAGAATCTGTCTCACAGGGTTTTTAAAAATATCAAATGAGATAATGTTTGTAATCGCTTTGTAAAATTCAAAGGGTTACATGTGTTGGCTATTATTATTATCACATCTGCAAGTTCTTTCTTTACCTGGGATGTAATTTGTTCTGGCTAGGAAATATGAACTCATTATTGGTAGTTATTCTTTTATTATTTCCCTACCTATCCCGGGCTTCAGTTCCATTTTAATTGTTTTCATCTTATTCTTTCTAGTCAATGAATCGGGAAGGAAAAGCTGAGGACTGAGCAGCATGGTGTTAAAGGCCAAGGCCCTGGGGCCCAAGGTAATGTGTAGGGGAAAAAATTATTTGACTCTCAAGACATCAGCAAGACAGGAAAGATCTGCCTAATAGAATTTGCTTTTAATGAACCAACCAGAGCATGGAGCATATGAAAGGGCAGGAAAGAGCAACTTGTATATTTTTGGAGTCAGAGAGGATATGTGTGTTTAAGTTAGGGAGATGGGGAATAAAATGCCACAGTCTAGGATGAATGAGATTCCCAGGTCTGAAACCTGTGGTAGAAGACAGTTGGGGACTTCATATAAGAGAGTTCTTTTTTCAGTTGGAATAAAAATGGTTCCTGGATTAAATAAACCTCCTAAGGCTTGGAATTTCATTTTATCTAAACTTTGTATATCTCTACTATCTCACATAGTGTTGTGTAAATTGTAGATGTTTAATTTTTTAAAGTTGAATTCAATTAAAGCATTTTTTCTAGAGCTATGGCCAGTGGATAAAGCAGGGTAACAACAATGGCTGAATTGGAAGGCTGAAGGGGAACAGGATCTGCCTAAGATCTAGACTCTAACATAACCAAAATGAGAGCTGGAGTAACAACCCCGCCCAAAGAGAATAGAATTGAGTTAATATCTAAACCAAAACCAGGGAGAAGATTAATGGAAGGCAGCCAAGAAAAGTAGATTAAATATTCTGAATTTGGTATTGAAGAGGAAGATTAAACTTTAACATTCTTTACAACTTGTGAAATTGTTGCCCTTCTCATCTATTTCTTTTCTACTCTCCTCTTCATGTTTTTCTTCATTCCCTTTGTTTTTCTAGCATTTACCACAGTGCCTTGTACATAGTAGGTGCTTAATATCTTTTTAATGTTTGTTGAAGTGAACCTAAGTCCTGGGAATTTCAGTTAAGTTTCACCTTAAGGCCAGGAGCATTATGAGAAATGTAATTTTTTCTTTGGGATATGAACTTACGTTCTCTTCATCTCCCAATTTAAAAAAATCGCTCATCCTAGCAAACCACACTGAGTGTCCATTTATCTTTATACATCTAGACTGTCATTTAATATAGTGTATAGAACTCTTGGTATAGAAACTTCCATGTGAAGCATATCAGTAACTGTTTGTAGTTTATAATCTCAGAGGGTTGCCTGGGACACCGAGGCATTAAATAATTCTCTCATAGCCACAGAGCTAGTATGTGTCAGAGGTAGAATTTCAACCCAAGTCACTCTCATCTCCAAGCTAAACATTTCATCTAATTGCAGTCCTACCTCTTGGCCTTTGGTACATATAAAATATGCAATAATTCATATATAGCATTGTTATAGGCAATTAACCCACATGCATAGATAACCTATAGTATGTAGTCCACAATATTTTATTTAGATTGATCAAATATGTGTTTTTCATCATTTGTTTCCAAGAGGACCAATGCCATCACAGGGTAATATTTTGACTTGTGCATGAATTAGATTTCAGTCAGGCAGAGTTGCACAAAATCATCAGACTCTATCAAAGTCCAGTGACAAGATAAAAGTCAGGATGACTGGTGATGGCTTGGGATGTAGTGGATGACTTTGGCTTCCTTGATGTTTTAAGTTCTAAGCTCTGTATAGTGCCTATTTCATCTGCCTTCATGGTTTCTGAAACAACTTGTTCTCATCCACCCATTCTGCTGGAGGAAGTCTTTATTTTTGGGGTAGACATCCCCCTAACTCACTGACAAACTTAAAGCCTGTCAGTTACCCTGATTTGGTCCTTGTACTGAGACTGTTTTACTAGGAAGTGGCTGCTGCTCATACTATAGCTTTTTGTAGCCACAGGTGAGGGTTGAGTGAAAGGTAGACATCAAAGGTGGATGATTAGCCATGAAAAGAGTTTGGTAAGGCCTTATCCCAGAGGTGCTAGTTCTTCCTGAATGCCCCAATTGTTATGAGTAAGATTAGATTAGCTAGTTATTAGGTATTGATTATATATTGATTAGGAAGTACCTAGCAGGAAGGAGCTGGAGCTGGGAATTCCAGGTTGGAATGAAGGAGGAGGAAGTCTATCTGTGTTCTGTGTGTGGACTCCATGAGTGGTAGGCAAAAACTGTTGCCAGCCCGGGAGACCTCAGAGCAAAGGACACCTTGCATCCTGTTTTCCCCTGGGATCCTGTGTGGTGTGGCATTTAAGGAAAGAACAAGAGAAGAGGACAGTGCTTCAAGCAAACCCCTTACAACTTGGTTCCTGAGACAACTGTAGCTCCTGGTATCCAGAGATCATCAGTGGAGAGCAGTGAGAAATCCCAAAGCCACAAAAGCCCCAGCTGTACTCAAGCCTGGCAGGTTCCAGGTTTGAGGCAGAAACCCAGAGACTCCAGTATAGCTCCTTGGGCCCTGTTAGTTAGATAGCTTAGATTAGTGTAGTTGAATAAGTCCTTCCCTGTCCCTTTGGGGTTTGTTATTAGATGTTAAGATTTTAGAGTAGTCATTCCTATCCTTCCTTTTAGTTGTTTCTAATTAAAACCCAATTTCACTTTGTTACCTTGTCAGTTAATTCAAGGCCTCTGGCCAGAGTGACAGTTGGCTGTTATTTTTCCAGTTGGGAGTGGTGTAGCTGTACAAGACTTCAGTGTTCAGTTATAGTCTCTTTTACATCCCAGAGAGTGTTCCCACAAACCCCATAGTTGATTTTAATATCCCTGGTGACCCCATTACTTATATTTCCTACACAATACACCCCAAATATATATGTCCCTTGAAAATATATAATATCCAGCAACATAAAGCAGAGTTGAAGAGTCTACACGGAATTATATCATGAATTCTATCAAGTTGGATTTTCATAAAAAGTATATATTATACTTATGTACATGTATATAAGTATACATATATATATATATACATTCTCCTGAATGGTACAATCTAGGTATATGCATTCCTTTTTGCTAATCATTATTTATTAAGTGCCCACCATCTTCAAGCCTCTGTATTAGGGACTGAGGAAGGGGAAGAGAAGGGTTTTGTACCTCTTGTACCAAACTTTTAATTGTCTTTCCAATTCTTTCTTCCATAGTCCATGGTGATTTCCTTTTTCTTAGCTTTCTCAGTCAGGATATGGTCTGGTGCTTTTTCTAGTTGTGTTTGGGGGAGTCTGTGCTACAGGGGGCAAGGGGAGGGAGAGAGAGAGAGAGA
>NC_058132.1:122729392-122741901 GCF_016433145.1 Gracilinanus agilis | reverse complement strand
TATATATATATATATATATATGTATATATATATATACATATATATATATGTGTGTGTGTGTGTATGTATATGTATATATGTGTATATATATGTATATAGATGGATAGATAGATCTAAAGCATGTGTGTGTATATATATAGATCTAAAGCAAAGACTGGATGAAGACTACTTAATGGTTTTTGGTCCGGTAAGAGTTAGACTAAAGAGCCTTCCAGTTTCCTTTCACCTCTAAGATTTTGTGATTGTGTTTTCCTTTATTCACAGGATCCTAAGTTTAAATCTGCAAGGGACTTTAGGGGTCATCTAACTGAACTTTCTCATTTTACAAATGAGAAGATTCAAACTATGAGTAGCTAAGAAACTAGTCCTAGGGCATATAATTAGTGTGGATTTGCTGAGGATTTGAACTCTGGTCATGTGGCTCTGAATCAACCACAGTTGCTGTTGGTGCTATATAGCTTCTCAGCCTGACTTGTTCCACTCCATCAGTTTCTTTGCTGTCTGGATTCCCCACCACCTGCTTGGCTTTTTGAGCACTAGACTTACTTTGTCCTGTCAGTTCCTAGGAATTGGCTTCTTTCTTCTACTAGCTATACTTGTCTGATTCCAATTTGTTTACTTGATCTCTCATCCTATACTGCCACGATCTTGGCTCTTCATACATGTCTCCTGTTTCCCTAGTCATGCAATCAAAAATTTAGAGTTGTCAGTGACCTCAGAGGCCATATTGTTCAAATCCCTGATTTTACAGATGAAAGGAGAGATGACTTGCCCCAAGTACATACAGGCAGTAAATAGCAGATTCAAATCTACTTTGGGGCTTCCAAATCCAACATTCTTCCCACTGGGCTATGAATCTAAGTTCCCTTGACCTGCTTCCACGGTTATGATATCTGGTATGACATCTGTCCATGGTATGACATTCCCTGATATGTCATCTATCTTAAGGATGTCATACCAAGTATCCAGGTATTCCAAGGAGGTAGACTTCTGTTCACCAAACTAAAGAACATGTCACTGCACTGAATATTTCAGCCTAATAAAAAGGAGCATAGTTTTTGAACTCAGGTGCTTATTATTTAAAACCAGCTTCAGCTGTCTACAATAATCACTATTACTAAAACTGCCTATATATATGACACGATGTTTTATATATAAATATATAATATATATGATATATATGTATATATTCCCTTTACCTTTTGTTTTAGAATCAATACTAAGTATTGGTTCCAAGGCAGAAGAGCACTAAAGGCTAGGCAATTGGGTTTAAGTAACTTGCTCAGAGTCACATAGCTAGGCAGTGTCTGAGGTCATATTTGAACTCAGAACCTCCCATCTCTAGGCCTGGTTTTCTGTCCACCGAGTCTGTCACCAACTGCTCCTGACTGCCCATATATTTAGTGATAGAATTACTCCTGAAGACCTGTTTCAACTATAGTGGTTATTTTTATTTTTATTTTGAATATTTTCCCATATTTACATGTTTCATGTTCTTTCCCTCTCCCCAAGCCCCCCTAACCCCCCTTAGCCGATGCACAATTCCACTGGGTTTTACATGTATCATTGATTAAGCCCTAATTCCATATTATTGATGGTTGGGCTAGCCAACTATGGTGTTTGAGCAGATCTATCATCTGTAGTCTATTTATAAAGAAATGAGATTGCCAGTTAATAAGAAGCCCTTATATAAGCTCTGGGGGTTTCTTATCCCAATTCCCACTCTTACCAACAAATCAAGATCCCCAAGAAGGCTGCTGGCTACAAGGTCCCTTCAGGACTCTAGGCAACCATGAGGGATTAGGGGTATCTTTCTCTTATGCTACTGGATTAAACTCCAATTCTGATGTGTTCTTCCCAATGGCAATAACACTTTATTGGCATTCCAGTGTAATTTAACCAACTAACACCCATTAGTTTTTATAAAGTGACATTTACTGAGAAGATCAAGATAGATCACAAGTATACTTTTCTCAACCCCTTATGTAGGCAAGGGACATTGATCTGCTAATGAGAGAAGAGTCCCATAATAATGGGTTTGGGAACTAGGGTTACACACAAGACTTTATACTTCACAGAAGACTATACACAGAATCTCAGGGAAAGCAACCCATTTTACCAGATGCCACAGAATTGCTCTGCTTTGCCTCAAAAAGATTTCATGGGACTTTCTTATTCTTCTTTCCCATCTAATTTGCTCTATAGCCAGAATATAAGAAATGATTTAAGGAATAAAGCCAAGGGATGTGGGCTCTCTGTGGTTTGTTATCATTCATTCTCTTGTTCTTGAAACTCTCTTTTTTTTTAACTTTGGAAATACTTTGTTTATTTGCTTTGCTCAGAGGGCTTCCATGATTTGTCATTAGCTATAGAATAATATATGAAGAACTTCTGGCCTTCCTAGCTTTCTTTTATAGTCCCCCCCACCCCTTCATGGACTCCAGCCAAACAATTCTCTGGTGGTATCCTGTCCTTTTGTCTTTGGCTAATGTTACCCTCTATAACTGGAATGGATTCTTCATGCCTCAGTTTCTGAGTACTGATAAAGAACACTGAATTTGGGGGTCAGATGCCATTTGGTGTCTGACTGTACCACTTACTATATTCATGACTTTGGGAAAATCACAAACACTCTGCACTCATGTGTCACCTTCTCCTGGTCCCCTCAGTGGCTGGTATAATCCAAAGCGGGTTACGTTCCATTTACTAAGAATTTGCCTTACATATTTGATATGATCTGATAGATAAGTGATAGAAAAAATCTCCAATTTGAGGAGACTGATGTTCTCATTAGGGTTATTGACAGTGCTTCTCTCTTCCTACATTTCAAGGTAGTTCTCTGCCTCCCTGAGTGTGTTAACAATTTGGCTGACATAACTGAACTGAATAGAGCTTTAAAGACTGATTTGACCACTTAATTAATACAGAATGGTCACAACATATTTGTATCAATTCAGATACATATGGATCTAAAGGCAAATAAATCCAAATGTAAAAAATCTTTGTTTAAAGATAAAAGCCAATTTCTCTTTTCATTATGATAACTTGATTAGCTTTTTTAAATCATAAGTCATCAAAATGACCTTTCTTTTATGGTTTCCTGTATCCCTTGTTTGATCAATTCTCTTTCTACTTTGACAAGCTGCCTCCAAAAGTTTTGTATGGGCATGTCAACCACAACATTATGTTCTGATATAAAACAAAGATTTATAGCAAGTATGTGATGGTGCTTTTCACAGCTAAGGGCACCCAAGATGGAGTGAGAGCATTACTATACCATGTTCCAATTGATTTCACTGGAGGTCATCACTGAAATACAAGGAAGATGAATTCAATGGATACAAAGCACCAAGAGAGTCAGTCACTAACAGCAGAGATGGTGAGAAATTGATGGGGGAATGAGGAGTCGGGGCAAAGAGGAAGGAAAGAGAATGATGAGGGGCTTTAGTGTAAATGCCATCAAAGTAATAATTTATCAGAATGATATGGTAAAAATTCCTCTAAAAATCCTTATCTGAAGTAATTCCAAATTCAATCTGATGTCAATCTTATTTCTTTGAACAGGGACTAAGTTAGAAATTAGTCAATATGAAGTAGGACAGTGGGCTAGTACTAGGTTTCTTCCCGAGGATGCCTGGATACTCCCTTTTTCTAAATACTTTTTCTAAAACTCCTTTTGGAGGTTGTTTCTGTTCTCTTGATTACAGAACCATTAAAACTAGATTTTTATCATATTGATTTAAAGGCAGTTCTTTTGGAATAGCCCAATATGACAAGAGACTAGCCAAAGAGGGCTCTGTCCTGAGATATATTGATAAGTCTATTTCTTAAAATGCCTGATGATGCAAAATTGAGGGACCCTGTTCTGCACTTTATAGAATATATAAATATTCTCTGACTATATCTGGTCTTTCATTTATTGGTGAAGAAATGGCCTTTTGATTGGCTTCTGAGATGAAATGGAGAATTCATACAAAAAATACCAATGAACTGCCATTGTCCTTTTTCCTGCCTGGTTCCATATGAGTAAGGAGGCAGGGGTGCTAGTATTAGTGTCATATATTTTCCGTCAACATCAACAGGAAACCATGAGTGTGCAGCCTTGTTATTGCTTCTATTTCTTATGAGTCAATTCTTTCCTGCTGTGGATTGATGAATATTTATTAGGGGTAGACATCCTCCTAACCCACCCATGGGTTTGAGACCTGTCAGTTACCCTCAACTCTGTTTAGCCCATTTGCCAAGATGGTTTTGTTGGGATGTGGCTGCTATATATGCTACAGCTTCTTAGAACCCCAGATGAGAGTTGGGTAAAAGATGGATACCAAAGATGGATATGCAGCCCCTGAAAAGGGGTTGGCCAACCCTCATATTAGAGGTTCTAGTCCTTTGTTATCCTGGACAATTCATGATCTCTTTCTAGGTTTTAGCTTCTTTATAAGTAAGATGTGGGGATTATAGTAGATGAACTCTATGATTCTTTTGTGTTCAGTATCCAGAATCTTATTATACTTAAGCCCTATTGTAGGAAAAAAGACTTGGCAAATTTAGAATTCAATCAAACAAAATATCCTCCCCCTTTTTGTATTCTTCCTCTTTTTATCTTGAAAGCAGCAACTTCATGCTATACCCACAAATATCTCTGGATCACTTATTGGATCACTTCTACATTGTCTCTTCTTTTGTGATGTGGTTTCTTGAAATCTGCAGAAAAGAAAGTTAATGATTTTTGTATTCCTGGCCTCCATTAGAGACCTTGGGTTATACTAAACTAGAAAGGCCAACTACTAAACTGAGAGTTGGTGGAAAGACTTGCTAAAAATGATTGGATTTTGCAAATTAGCTTGTAGGTGGGAAGGGATGCCCCCACAAGATAAAAAAGGAAAGTGGCAATTTCACCCAAGATCCTCAGGGTCAATTCTGCCAGCCTGGGCTAATTTTCATTCTTTTAGAAAAAGCTTCAGAGTGTGTCACTCAGCAGCAGCAACTGAGTGGGAGATCTTGCAAAGCAAATTAAATCTTGGTAATTAATTCTCTGCTTTCAAGATTGGGGATGAGAAGTGCAGTGAGAACTTGTGCCTGCTATGAGAATGATAGCACTTGTGGTTTAGCCAATTGGAATCTTAAGGAGTCTCTTTAGCAAACCTATTTTTATTTTCTAAAGAAGTGATGTAAGGGGTAGTAATTAGAGGAGTTAATGGGAAATTCTATTCCTAACTCCTTAAATTCAAACACTCCAATGGATCTGAGATCCACTCAATATGGATAATTACCCTAAAGCTACAGATTGCAATTCATTTGGGCCTGGGCATGGGTCATACAATCAATTCTCTTGTCCATGTGATTCCATTATTTTGCTTTAACATGCCCAACCAAAGTGCTAGATAGAAGGCTCCTTCTCTCTCTCCCTCCCCCCCCCTCCATCCCTCTCTCTCTCTCTCTCTCTCTCTCTCTCTCTCTTACATCATACTAGTGGAGTGAATGAACTGTCCATCAGCTCTTGCTATATAACCAGCTGGTTTTCTTTTCTCTGTATAAGATTCTATGAGAGATATTGTTTGCCCTTCATTTTTTGAAGAGAAACAAGAACACAGGGTGATGTCTTGACTTGTCTGTGAATTGGATTTAAGTGGGGAAGAGTTGCACAAAGTCATCTGCCTCATTCTCTCTTTCAATCTTTGAAGTTCAGTGGCTAGACAAAAGTCCAGATGGCTTGAGATGGCCCAGAATGCAGTGGATGACCCTGTTTGTTATCTTCATATCTGACCAAACTCTAGGCCTTCCACAGCTCCTGCTTCAGCTGCCTTCATGACCATTGGAACGAATTGTTCTTATTCACCCATTCTGCCAGAGGGAATCTTTATATGTTTTGGGTAGAAGTCCCCCTAACTCATTGACTGGTTTGAGGCTTGTCAGTTATCCTCAACCAGCTTTAGCTCATCTGCCAAGATGATTTTCCTGGAATTTGGCTACTACCCATGCTAAAGTTTCTTGGAGCCACAGGTGAAAGGTGGACACCAAAAGTGGATGAGAAGGCCTGAAAAGGGCTTGCCAAACCCCCACACCAGAGGATCTAGTCCTCCCTGAAAACCGCAAAGACCCCTGAAAGATACAGCCAAAGTAGTTAAAGGATATGAATAGTTCTCAAAAGAATTGAAAACAATTGGCAACCCACATGAAAGAGGGATACAAATGACTAATAAGAGAAATACAAATCAAAACAATCCTGAAGTTTTTCCTCATACCTTGCAAATTAGCAATGGTTAATAAAAACATGAGAATGTCAATGTTGAAAGGGTTGTAGAAAGAGACTCATATTAGTGCATTGTTGGTAGAACTGTGAATTAGTACAACCATTCTGGAAAGCTATTTGGAATTATGCAACTAAATGGCTAAAATTCCCATACCATTTGACACAGTCATTCAGTTAGTAATTATTTATTAAGGATCAGTATTTCATAGGCCTAATGCTGAGTGCTAGAAATACAAAGAAAAGTAAGAGACTGTCCCTATCCTGGAGAAGCTCACAATTTAATAAAATTTCAGTGCCAATGTTATGCCTCAGGGAGATCACCAAGTTTTTAAAAAGGCTCTCTCTATACCAAAATATTTATAGTAGCACTTTTTGTGGTATCTCATTATTGGAAACAAAGTAGAGACTCAATGACTAGAGAAATGACTAAACAAATTATGATACATAAATAACAGACTTATTGTGATCTAAGAAATGATAAATGTGTTGAATAGAAAGAAGCATGGAAAAATTTATATCAACTGATACAAAGTAAAAGTGAATAGAGCCAAGAAAACAATGTACTCAAAAATTATAATAGGGCAAATGAGAACAATAATCACACACACAAAAATGAATGATATAAGGTTAAAAAGAACAAGGTTGACCCCAAAGAAGAGATATGAGAAGACTTCTCCTTTACTGATTCTAACGGGTCCATTGGTGTGGCACACTACATATGATATCACATTCTTTTGGGATATATCGATCAATTTTGCTGGCTTTTTTGTCTTCTTTTTTAAACCCTTACCTTAGGTCTTTGAATCAATACTAAATATTAATTCCAAGGCAGAAAAGTGGTAAGGGCTAGACAATTAGGATAAAGTGACTTGCCCAGGGTCACATAGCTAAGAAGTGTTTACCTCTCTGTCCCCATTTCTCTTCTTTTAAAAGAAGTTTTGGCATGAGGGCTAATTATTGGGAAGAGAGAAGGGAAAGAAATATGGGGCTAAGAATTTCAGTGATGTAGAAACTATACTCACTACCTACACTTTATCTTCTTTCCCTCATTTCTCAACCCATCACAATCTGACTTCTCTTCTTATCACCCATGTGAAACTGTCTTTCTCTGATGTAACCAATGACTACTCAGTTGCCATATCCTACAATCTTTTCTCAGTTTTTATCTTTCTCAACATTTCTTCTTCATTTGATACTGTTGACCACATTTTTCTGAATACTTTCTCCTCTCTAGCATTTGGGATAGGAATACTATCCTCGCCTGGTTTTCCTCCTGTCTATTAGACTTCTCCTTCTCTGACTCTTTTGGGGGTTCATCATCTATATCAAGCCCCTAATTGTTTGTTTATCTCAAGATTCTGTCCTAGACAAGGCCCCCCCCACCTCTTCTCACATAATCTCATCAAATCCACTGAATTTAACTATCATGTCTTTGCAAGTGACTCACAGATCTGTAAATATATCCAGCCCTAATCTCCTGAACTTTAGTTTCACATCACCAGTTGCCCATTGGACAAGCCAAACTGGATGTCCCAGAGATATCTCAAACTCAGCATGTCCAAAACTGAACTTGTTATCTTTCCTCTCAAATTTGACCCTCCTCCAAATTATTTCTATTAAAGGAACCACTATTCTTCCAATCTCCCAGGTTTGTTATTTCAAAATTATCTTCAACTCTTTACTCTCCTTCACTCTTTATATCCAATCAGATGCCAAATCTTCTGTTATACATCTCTCACATCTAACCCCTTTTTTCTATTCACAAGATTACCACCTTCATTTAATCCCTCATCACCTCTCACCTACATCATTGCAAAAGTGTCCCAATGGCCTTTCTTCAAGTCTTTCAACACTCCAGGCCATCCAACTGCCAAATTGAATTTTCCTTAAGTGCAGACCTGGCCATGTGATTCTCTTACTCAATTAACTTCAGTGGCTCCCCATTATCTTTACAATAAAATATAAATTTTGTTTAGCTTCTAAAGTCCTTCCCTATCTGAATCCAACTTATCTTTCCAGCCTTGTTGAATGTTACTTTCCTTCCTATATCTTGTGATCTAATCAAATTACACTTTTCTTTTCTTCCCACATAACACTCCAACTCCCATCTATGTTTCCTCTTTCTTCACTTCTACCTCACAAATTTCTCTGTTCCTCAAAGATGCAGTTAAATCATATGTGTGTGTGTGTGTGTGTGTGTGTGTGTGTGTGTGTGTGTATTTAATTCTTACCTTCCATCTTAGAATCATATTATATTGGTTCCAAGGAAAAAGAGCAGTAAGGGCTAGACAATGGGACTAAAAGACTTGCTCAGGGTCACATAGCTAGGAAGTGTCTAAGGTCATATTTGAACCCAGAACCTCCCATCTATAGGCTTGGCTCTCAATCCACTGAGCCTCATACTTACCCCCAAGCAACACGTTGTACATGAAATCTTTCCTGATTATCTGCTCCCCCCACAAAAAATTACTTCCAATAACTTTTGCCCAAATGTCTTTCTCTGTAACTACTTTGTATTCATTTGTATTTATTCTACATATGCCTATTTATGCATTTGTTTATGCATTTGCCCAGTAGTGGGCAAAATAATTGAGAGTAGGGATTCTTTCAGTGATTATATCTTAATCCCTAGAACCTAGCACAATGCTTGATATATAGTAAAATGCTTTAGAAATGCTTGCTGATCCAGGAGGAGGGAGGGAAGAAGGAAGGGAGAAGTATGAATCATATGACTTTTGGAAAACTTATGTGGAGATTTGTTATTAAAATAAAATATTTGATAAAGAAAAAAGTAGAAATGCTTGTTGATTGATTAATTGATTGACTTATTCAAGATCATAGTCAGTGACAGAGCTTTCATTGACTCTAGCCACTTCAGTTTTCTTGACCTCAGTTTCTTTGTTTGAAATATGGTAAAAACATAATCTGCTTGGTTTAAATCCCAAAGAAGAAGATAAATAGATTCAATTTTAAAATAATTGCATGGACTAAATATGAATGGCTTTGTATAAGAGATGCCTAAATTTAACAATAGTCAGGTTTCTAATTGTGCTATAAATGACATCAAGGTTAGGTTTGAGAATCAAGTGCTGTACACCCGTTGCCCATGGTCACAGAGTCAGACTACCCAAGCTGAAGTCAAGTTCTTTTGTTATTTGGAGGGTGACACTTGTTGAGCATTTACAAATGTCAAAGCATTTTGTTGAAGTGCTAATTATTTAGCTTAACATTGCCTCTTGTAATAATTAGAAACACCTCAGTTTAGGCCCTTCAGAGAATTTCTTAGTAAAACCTAGACCTATTTCACATCATAGGTTGTTTCCATCTATAAGAGAAGTTTAGGAATATAATATAGGTTGGTCTACTTAGGATTTCTATTCCCCTCTCCCCCCAAAAGATTCTTAGGCCCCTCCCCATACTTTCTGAGTACTTTGAAAAGAATTTCTAGAAAGTTGCAACAACTCAAACATAAAGTTGTTTGTATTTTCTCCATATGTAACCCTGCCCAGATCTCTTGATCTATAAATCCATTGCTAGGCCACAATAAAATTGATTGGCTTTCTCAACATCAAGCCTAGCTCTAACTCTGCTTTAAATATCTTCATTCCTTAAAAAAAAACACCCTTCTATTAGTTAGTTTTTACATTATCTTCATATCTTAATACTTTTGTCCTCCCTCTCTCTATCCAGAGAGCAAACCTTATGAAAAATAAAAAAAGGGAAACAAATCAGTTAAGGAAACCCAAATATTTGACAGTATATTCAGGCCCCTCACCCCCAAACCTTTTCCAAGTCTCTTAAAAGAAGGGTCAGATGTACTCAGAATAATTACACATCATTCCATTTCTGCCTTCTCCCCTGCCAATTGACATTGTTGTAGTTATTGTGCATATTATTCTTCTGGTTCTATTTACTTCACTTTGTATCAGTTTGTATAATTCTTTCCATACTTCTCTATATTTAACATATTGATTGTTTCTCATGGCACAGTAATATTTCATTCCATTTATGTACTAAGTCAATGAATGTTCATTAAGTTCCTAGTCTGTTCCAGGCATTGTGCTACAAATACAAAGGTACAAATACAAAGAAAGACAAAAACAATTCTTGCTCTCAAGGAACTCAGAATCTAATGGGGGACACAACATCCAAACCACCATAGGCACACCTCAGGGACATTGTGAGTTCAGTGCTAGACTACCACAATATAAGGTGAATGAATTTTTTGGTTTCCCACTACTATAAAAGTTGTTTATACTATATTGTCATCTATTAAATAATATCATTACTACTAATATATTAAATAATATTATTACTAATAATATTAAATAATATTACTTATACTCTATATAGTTTCATATACTATATCTATAATACTAACAATATAGCATTACTTATACCACATAAGTAATGCTACTAATAAAGTAATATTATTTATACAATATGGAAAGATAATATATTAATAGTACTAATAATATTGTATAATATTACTTTTACTTATACTATACATTGTATAATATACTATATTATTAAAACTAATAATATTAAATCTTCAAAAATTAATTTAAGTTTTTATATTAAATAATAATGTTAATTAATAATTACTTAAACAGTTATATAAAGGCTAAGATACATTTAATATGAAATATATAAATATATAAAAATCAACAAAACAAATAAAATAAAATAATAAAATAGTATATAAATATAACAAAAATTAAATAAATATAAAATATTATATTAAAATAATAAAATAAAATATCAATCAATAATTAATAAAAATAAAGTTTTTTATATTAAATAATAATCTTAATATTAAGTTTTTAAAAAACCAATGCATATACTTTAATTAAAATACTTTATTGTTTAAAAATGCTAACCATCACCTGAACCTTTCATGAGTTGTTATCTTTTTGCCAGTGGAGGATCTTAGCTCAGTGTTGATGGTTGTTGACTGATCAGGGTGGTGGCTGCTGAAGGGTTGGGTGATTGTGGCAAATTTTTTTAAACTCTTACTTTCCACCTTGGAATCAATACTATGTATTGGTTCCAAAGCAGAAGAGTGGTAAGGGGTAGGCAATGGGGGTTAAGTGACTTGTCCAGGGTCACACAGCTGGGAAGTGTCTGAGGCCATATTTGAACCCAGGACCTCCTGTCTCTAGGTTTGGCTCTCAATCCACTGAGACACCCAGCTGCCTCCCAATTTTAAAAAATAAGACAGCAATGAGGTCTGCCACATGGATTGACTCTTTCTTTCACTTTCACATTTAGAAAGCATTGTTCTCATTTAAATATTGCTGTGTCTCAAAGAATAGAGAGGCCAGAGGAGAGGGAGAGCAATGAGGAATGGCTGATGACTGGAGCAGTCAGAACACACACCACATTTATCAATTAAGTTCTCCGTCTTAGATGAGCATAATTTGTGGCATTCCAAAACAGCTACAACAGTAACTTCAAAGATCATTGATCACAGATCACCATTATATAATATATATGCATATATTATATGACATTTTTGTTATATATGTATAATATATAATGTAATAATAATGAAAAGTTTGAAATATTGTGAGAGCTATCAAGATATGACACGGAGACATGATGTGAACACATGCTATTGGAAAAATGGCACTGATAGACTTCCTTGACCCAGGGTTACCTCAAACCTTCAATTTGTAAAAAATGCAATATCTGCAAAGTGTAATAAAGCAAAGCACAATAAAATGAGGTATGCCTGTATATACAAATAAGGTGTAATTAGGACAAATTGGGGGTAGTCTCAGAGGGAAAGTACCAAGATAAAGGAGGATTGAAGGTGACACTTTAGTTGAGATTTAACAGAAGCCAGGAAAGCCAGGAGGAGGGAGAGAATTCCAGGCAAAGGGGACAGTCAGGGAAAATGCAGAGTCCCAGACCACAACTTGGTTAGCCAGTCCCCAGTAATCATATAGGCAGCTAGGTGGCACAGTGGATAGAGTGCCAGGTCTGGAGTCAGGAAGATCTGATTTCAAATCCAGCCTCAGATATTTATTAGCTTTGTGACTATGGGGAAGTCACTTCACCTTGTTTGCCTCAGTTTCCTCATCTATAAAATGACCTAGAGAAGGATATGGCAAACTACTCCAGTATCTTTGCTAAGTAAACCCCAAATGGGGTGCCAAAGAGTTGGACACAACTGAAAGCGACTAAATAGTAAAACTACAAAAGTGTGTGTGTGTATATGTGTGTATGTGTGTGTGTGTGTGTGTGTGTGTGT
>NC_058132.1:122698432-122716643 GCF_016433145.1 Gracilinanus agilis | reverse complement strand
TGTGAATGTACCATGTGCAGCTTAACAGAAGGTGTATTCCTTTTTGTCCCTTTTTATTTTTCTCCACATATCAGTTAAATCTAATTTTTCTAAGACTTCATTCACCTCTCTTAGCTCTTTCTTATTTATTTTTTTGGTTTGATTTATCTAGATCTGAAAGAGGAATATTTAGATCTCCCACTAGTATGGTTTTACTATCTATTTCCTTCTTGAGCTCTACCAGTCTCTCCTTTATGAATTTGGATGCTATGTCACTTGGTGCATACATATTGAGCACTGTTATTTCCTCATTGTCTATACTGCCTTTAATCAGGATGTAATGACCTTCCCTGTCTTTTTTAATCATATCTATTTTTACTTTGGCTTTGTCAGAAATCATAATCACCACTCCTGCCTTCTTTTTCTCATTTGACGCCCCAAAGATTTTGCTCAAAACCTTAACCTTAAACTTGTGTATGTCCACCCACCTCACATGTGTTTCTTGTAGACAACATATGGTAGGATTTTGGTTTCTGATCCACTGTGCTATTTGCTTCCGTTTTATGAGCAAGTTCATCCCATTCACATTCAGAGTTATAATCATCAGTTGTGCATTCGCTGACATTTTGGTATCCTCTCCTAGTTCTTCCCCTTCTTCTTACTCTTTCCTTTTAAACCAGTGGTTTGCTTTAAGCTGGTAACCCTTATCCCCTTCCTTGATTAACTTCCCTTTCTATCCCCTCCCTTATCATTCCCCTCTTTTTATTTTTAAAGGCCTAATGAATTCCCTTCCCCTTCTTCTCTTCTCCCTTTTTTGACCTCCCAACTCCCCTGTTCCCCTTGGTTTATCCCTTCTGACTTTCTCAGTAGAGTTAGAAAGAGTTTTATATCCCAATGGATATAGCTACTCTTCCTCCTCAGGGTTAATTACACTGAGAGTAAGGTTTAAATATTACCTCTTAATGCTCTCTTCCTCTCCTTCTTATAATAGTATTCATCCCCTCCCCTTCCCATGCCCTCTTTGTGTGTAATAGAATATCCTATTTTTCTTATTCATTCAAGTTTCTCTTGGTGTCCTCTACTATTCATCCCCCTCTTTCCCACCCACCCCCTTATCAACTTAGAGCATTTAGTACTCCAACCTCTCCCTGTGAATAATTCTTCTAATTGCTGTAATAGTGGATACCATAATAGTGAAGAGTTCACTACAGAGAATTACAAATAACATTTCTCCATATAGGAATACAAATAAGTAGATCTTATTGAAGCCCTTAAAGAGGCAAATTTAAAAAATATGAGTTTTCTTTCTTTCCTCTCTGTTTCTTATTTACCTTTTCATGTTTCTCTTGATTTTTGTGGTTGGATATCGAACTTTCCATTTAGTCCCGTTCTTTTCTGTGCAAATACTTGGAAATATTCTATCTTGTTGAATGCCCATACTTTCCCCTGGAAGTATATAGTCAGTTTTGATGGGTAGGTGATCCTTGGTTGTAGACCCAGTTCTCTTGCCTGTCTGAATATCATATTCCAAGCCTTGTGGTCTTGTAGTGTGGAGGCTGCCAGATCCTGTGTAATCCTTATTGGTGCTCCTTGATATCTGAATTGTCTCTTTCTGGCTTCTTGTAAAATTTTTTCTTTTACTTGGAGCTCTTGAATTTGGCTATTACATTCCTGTGGATTGTCTTTTCAGGGTTTAGTGTTGAGGGTGATCTATGGATTCTTTCAATGTCTATATTGTCCTCTTGTTGTAGAACTTCAGGGTAATTTTGCTGAATTTCCTTTAGTATGGAGTCCAAATTTCTATTAATTTCTGCTTTTTCAGGAAGACCAATGATTCTCAAATTATCTCTTCTAGACCTGTTTTCTTGATCTCTCAGTTTCTCAGTGAGATATTTCATGTTTCCTTCTATTTTATCAGTCTTCTGACTTTGCTTTATTTGTTCTTGTTGTCTTGAAAGATCATTGGCTTCTACTTGCCCAATTCTTGTCCTTAGAGACTGGTTTTCTGCTATATTCTTTTGATTTTCCTTTTCAATTTAGTCTATCCTGTTTTCTAGCTGTTTGATTTGTTTCCAATTTGCTTATTAATTCTTTTGATTTGGGGGCATCTTTTTCTAATTGCCCAATTCTAACCTTTAGAGACTGTTTTTTGGCTATAATCTTTTGGTTTTCCTTTTGAATATGGTCTGTTTGGTTCTTCAAGGCTTCCAGCTGGTCATTTCTGGTCTTCAATTTGCTTATAAATTCATTTGATTTCTGAGCCTCACTTTCTAATTGTGAAAGTCTGCCTTTTAAACTGTTATTTTCTTGCCAGTTCTTTCTCATCATCTCAGATTTGAACTCTTCAATAGCTTGTGACCAGTTTTCATTTTTTTGGGGAAGGTTTGGATATGATTACTTGTTTCTTCTCCTCTGCTGTTTGCTCTGTGGTCTGGATTTTTTCTGTGTAAAAGTTGTTGAGTGTTAAAGATTTCTTCTTGATCTTTCTCTTCTGGGGTTCTTGTCTCTGCCTTGCCATTGTTAGCCCAGTGCCCTCTCAGCTTTATCCTTACACTCGGGGTCTGTCTGTGCTCTTTGGGCTCCTGAAGTCTCAGGTCTAGTTGTTCTCAGGGTCAAGCCTCCTGGTGGTCCCCTTGCTTGTTCTTCTGCCTGAAGCTCCTTTAACAGTCTCAGTGAGCTGCTTCCAATGTCTTGCACCCCTCTGCACTGGGTCCCCACTCAAGGTCCACACCTGCACTCAGGATCAGCATCTGCAGCTGCAACCATGCCTGTGCTCAAGGTCTGTGTTCAAAGTCCGCACGTTCTTTAGCCTCTTGGGGTCTTAAGTCTTGCTGCTCTCAGGAACAGGCCCTGGTGGTCCCAGTCAAGGACTTAATGGATGGGCAAACTTGTTCTAGGTCTTGCGTGCTGGCTTTGGCACTGTAGGTGGTGTGTATGGGGAAAGGGGGTTGCTCAGCTCGCGTTTTAGTAGAGCTATTTCATCCCCTTATAGCATGGAAATGCCCTGATCCCATGTACTTTCAATGCTGCGCCCTGTTGTGGGGTCCCGTTGTCTGGATTTGTTTTTATGTCCCCTTGAGGAGTCCTATATGTTTTGGTTAGGAGAGATTAAGCAGCTGCTTTTTACTCTGCCGCCATCTTAACCTGGAAGCCTATCAGATGTTCTTGGGTTAGGAGTCACAAGGACAGAAGGGAGCAAGGGAATTTCTCTGCTTACAGTTTGCCTGGGTTTTTGGGGGTACAATGCCCATGCCACTATGTGCCATGAACTGTGCAAAGTGCTTTACCAATATTATTTCAGTTAATCCTCACAACAAGCCTGGAAGTAGATGCTATTATTATCCTTATTTTATGGATGAGGAATTTGAAGCAGCTAGACATTAAGTGACTTATCCAGGGTCACACAGCTAGTAAGTACCTGAGGCTGAATTCCAACTCAGTTCTTCCTGATTCCAGTCCTAGTCCTCTATCCATTGCACTATCTACCTCATGTAAGTTCATATAAATTCACATAAGTACAATCATTTGCCTCTGACCTCACCACTAGTATCAGAGACAATATTCAGATCTAGACCTCCAGATTTCCCTCTTCAACCGCAAAGAAATGGCCATTTCCAAGGAAATCTCGAGCTTAAACTTCTTTCTTTTCCCCTAAAAAGGGAAATTTAGGAATTCTCTGAATTCTCAGACTTCCACGAGTCTATGTATATTTTGTTATTTTTATTCTATTACTTGATTTTGAAGATTTCTCTCTTTTTTTTTCTGTTTATGTATTTCACAATTTAGGAAGAAAAAAAATCTTCCCAGACTCTGCAAGGCAAGAAACAATAACAATCAGAATATTGTCAAACTCAATTATCTCTGACTGCTCAATTTGTCTTTGATTTTTAGAAGCCGGAAGAATTTTACATGCTTTATCAATGTTCATTTGAATTCCTTAGGTAAGCCCAACACCTCATTAAGCTGAGAAATAAGGAAAGCCTTGATAGCCTTTCCTTAAGGCTTGTCAGAGTCCAAGAAAGAACTGATTATTGTTTCTTAGTCAATTCCCAAGAGGTTTATGCCTTCGAATCTAAAGCATCTTTACTCTCTGTCCATACAGAACTCCCAACAGCCTCCTGGAAGGTGACATGCCAGTCCTCTCCAAGCTTGAAATGGCACCAACCAAGAGCAAGGGCATTTTTTTTCTTTTCTCTGCTCAAGAGAAACAGGACAGGGAATTCTGAGTCAATGGGCCATTGTGGTACAGAAACAAATGCTTCTTTAGGAGATTAAAAAAAAGTTGCAGAAGAAACTCTGTTCTTTGCCAAAGTCCCTCGTGGGCGCTCACCAAATATTATCATAGGATCATAGGCTTAAAGCTGGAATGGACCTGAGAGGTTTCAAGTCTATCTCCTTCAGTTTCCAGATGAGTAAACTGAGGTCCAGAGAAGTTACCCAGTTACAAAGCTGTTTGCCAGTTTTCAAAGGTGGTGGAGGAGGGTTTTGAACCTGTGTGTTCTCCATTCCCAAACCAACTTCCTATTTACTCTGCTGCCCTTCTCAGATAGGGATTTAATTTCCACTGGGATGTTTACTCAAAATAGGGACAGTGGTTTGGTGGGCTGTGTTTGCTTTCCCCCCTCTATTTTAATTTTTCTTTATTTTATTCCAGGAATGAATTCACACATTAAGTTTTCCAAAGTTACTGTGATTCATGTTCTCTCCCTCCCCTCTTCCCTCCCCGCTCCTAGAGTTGACAAGCAATTCCACTTGGTTATACATGGATTATCACTCAAAATCTGTTTCCATATTATTCATTTTTGTAAGAGAATAATCTTATAAAACACAAACTCCAGATCATTATGTGGTTGCTTTTTGTCTTGAATCCCATCTATATCCTCACAGCTGGGAAGATCTATTCCTTCCCTCACTTTATTTCCTTGGAGTCTGTCTGGTATTTTAGTTGTCTGTGAGGTTGTCTTCTCTTTGCTGGAACTGTGAGCTATGTGAGGCAAACCATCATCTTCTTGTCCTTTGGGTCTTCCCCATTTCCAATATGGTAACTATTCTGGTCTGTTAACACTACTCTGAGGGCCCTGTCCACGCTTCAAAGATGGTACCCAGGCCAATAAGTTCCAATATGAGAGGTGAGGAAGGTCAGTCAGTTAATAAACATTTATTAAGCATGTACAAGGTCCTGTGCTAAGGGCTGGGGACACAAGAAAGACAAAAGGAAATCCTTATTCTCCCAGGCAAACAGGAGTTTAACGTATCAACAGCCATGTACAAACAAGCTTTGTGCAGGATAAATTGGAAACCCTCTCCAGAAGAAAGGCACTAATATTCATGGAGTTTGGGAAATGGAGAAGGAGATAAAAAGGAAGAGGTGATGAGGGCTAAGGATGTCCTCTAGTCTAGGACTCTGGATGGAAATTTAGTTGCTGCTGGACCTACTTGTGTGACCCCAGGCAAGTCATTTAGCATCTTCCTGCCTCAATTTTCTCAACTTTAAAATGGAAATAATAATCATACTTCCCGCACAAGCTTGTCTGAAGAATTAAATGAGATAACATTTGTTACCTTAGCATAGTGCCCTGGCACATAGTAGGTGCTCAATAAATATGTTTGCTTTCTTCTTCCCTCCTCTTGGGTGTTTCGGGACATTCAAGAGGAAGAAGAGGGTCAGGGATGATCTGATTATGAGTGATTATCCATAGATTTGGGACAGACAGATTCCATCTAAAAGGGCAGGATATGGGGCCACAAGCTCGCTTCAGAAGAAGCTAGGGCCAAAATCACCATGGAAGGTTTTCTTGGAGTAGCATTGGGTCATCCATAGGAGAGTAAGCAGAATTATATATCTAGAACTGGAGGAGACCTCACTGACTATCTAGTCCAACTCCCTCATTTTACAGATGAGGAAACCAAGTCCTAGTGGGATTAAGATGCTTGTTGAAGGCCACATATCCACAGTAATGAAGCTAAGAGTCAGAGGTCCTGTGATTCCAAGTTTAGCCCTTTCCCTACTATACTTTGATAGGAGAACTGCATTAAAAATCCTTTGTAGCTTTTACAATTTTGTTTAGTTATTTCAATCATATCCAACTTTTTGTGACCCCATTTGGGGCTTTCTTAGCAAAGATACAGGAGTAGTTTGCCTTTTTCTTTCTTCAGCTCATTTTACAGATGAGGAAACTGAGGCCAAAAGTGAAATGACTTGCCTAGGGTCACACAGCTAGTGCCTGACAATGAATTTGAACTCAAGGCTTCCTGACTCTAGGCCTGGCACTCTAGCCACTATATCACCTAGCTGTCCCAGCTTTTATAACGCAAACAGTCATTTCTTTCAATGTTTTCTCTCTGTGGGCCTGCTGTGTTATGCCTGGAAACCCCACCAACTGGAATAATAGAATTTAAAGTGATACCATCTTGTAAACTCCAATACTGTTCTCCCTGCCTTGCCTCCCTCTCTTTCCCTTTCTAAGTAAGTAAAGTTAAATGCCATTCATTTCAGATAGCAGTGAAGGTCAAGTAGGTCAAGGTACACGAATTTGCCAGCAGAGTCTTTGCTCTTCTTGTCTTACACCCAAAGGCACCACTCCTGGACTTAACTATATTTTGGCCAAGCTGAATTTTCCTTAATTGGGAGATTTCCAGGCCTTTTCTTTTTTAATGTCCTAAAAGGAATTAAGGGAGCAGAACAAATCTCAGTCTGCCCAAGGACTTGACTTCCTACTTCAGTACCCTTGTAGTATTTAGGAGGAGTGCAGGCTACTCGGTTTTCTCTATTTGTCTTGGTGTCAGTTCCACTTTTGGTGACCAAAACAATGTGTTTAATTGAAGCTGAGAAGGTTGATTGCAATTACATTTGCTTCTATTCTGTCAGTCAATGTTTCACATCATCAGTTAAAGCTTTGAAGGATTGAAGGAATTGATTGATTTGGGTCAAATATGGTGCCTTCCTAGCGGATCTCAAGAGACAAATGTAAATATGATTTTGTACTTCAGTTTTGAAAGAAAATGGCAGCTGGTAGAAATTTCTAGAGAGGCTTCTTGTCATTTTGAACAGATTTTTTGCAACACTATGTGAATAGAGGTTACAGAGACATGGGATTGTATGGAGTGATGTCTCCAATTCTTGGAACCATCAGTGATGAAGTGTAGCTATCTGAATGCCATGGAAAATTAATAGAATGCAGTAGAGGTAGTTTGGTGTAGTGATTTGGGCACCAGATTTGGAGGCAGAAAAACCTAAGTTCAAATCCCACCCAGCGCACTTATTACCTCTATGACCCAGGGCAAGGAAACCTCAGTTTTCTCACATGTAAAATGAAGGTGTTGGACTTGATCGTCCTTGACATCCTTTCTAGCTCTAAATCTATGACGCCATGTCTTCATTCTCTCTTAAGAAACTCTATCAGTTCAGCTGCGAAAGACTCCGCAATACAATGATGCAGGCAATTCTGAAAGATTCATGTCAAAGAATGCCAACCATCTCCAGAGAAGGAAGTGATGGGGTCAGATGCAGATCAAAGCAGACTCTCTTCCACATTAGTCTATTTACAGTTTTACTTTAGGGTTTTGGTTTCAGAGTATTTTCTTGCAACAATGGCCAATATGGAAAGTATATTTTGCATGATAAAGCATATATAATCCAGATCAGATTACTTACCATCTCTGAGAGGGGGGAGGGAGGGAGGGAGACAATTTGGATCTTATAATTTTGGAGAACATGCATGGAAAATTATTATTAAACATAATTGGGAAAATAAAATAGCTTTGAATAAAAAAAGAAACTCTATCAGTTGAGGGAAATATTTTAAAGCACAGATAATGGGCCAGAGAGATAGATCTTGGATACTTTCATAAGAAAAACTCTACTGATGTTTCCTTATTCTTACAAATGTATTAATTAGAAATTTTGTACCTTTGGACTCCATCTCCTAGAATTCTTTCCCCATCCCCAAATTCCTTTTTCCTTTTCATTTATGTACATCTTTACATTATTGTTTATATAGTTCTGTAACTTCCCACGCTCTCTCTTCCATGTGAGTGGCTTGGGTGAGCTCCCTCTTGACTCTAGCCTTTTAATTTCCTTTTTGCTTCAAGTTAATTTTAATAAATCTTATTAAATGTAACACTTGGAGTATTTTGGACATTAAATTTTTAATCTACACAAATGACCCACATATGCCAAACTAGAAGTAATTTAGCTAAGAATGTATAAGGGAACAGCAAGGGAGTACAGTGAATAGAGCACCATGTCTCAAGTTGGGAAGACTTGGATTGAAATTCAGCCTCAGATAGTACCTAGCTGTTTGATCCTTGGCAAGTTACTTAGACCTAATTGCCTACCCCTTGTTGCTCTTCTGTTTTAGAACAGACACTAAGGCAAAAGGCAAGGGTTTAAGAAATGTATAAGACTGTACTGTAAGGCAGTGTATCTTCAACTGGGCTGAGGCAATGAGTGGCCAGCACTGCTGGTTGGGAAGCAGCCAGTGGTTCTAGTTTGATTTCTAGACCCATCACCCATTTGCAGTTCTGCCAATGCAGAATAATGAAAAGTGAAGAGACAGAGAGGAGTCAAGTGGGACTCTTCTTGGCAGAAAGATATACCACCATGCAATTCCAGTATCTCCAATTCAATTCAACAAATATTTATTACAGAAGGTAATCTTCTGTGAGTTCTTGTGATCTCCTGATACTCCAAGCATGGGAGACAGCCAGTGAGATGCACGGAGTTTGGAGAGAGAGGATCTTAGGTAAGGAACAGCAAAGATGCCAACATCACTGGATCTTAGCGTACATAGAGGAGAGAGCAGAGAGTAAGAAGCCTGGAAAGGTGGGAAAGAACCAGGCTATGAAGAGCTTTAAAAGAAAAGCAAGTAAAAGTAATTAGAGGTAAAAGGGAACCACTGGAGTTTGTTCAGTAGGACTAAGGCCATATCTATTCTTTAGGAAGGTCACTTTGGCAATTGAGTGTAGAATGAATTGGAATACAGAAAGTCTTAAGGCAGATAAACTAGCTGGAAGACTATTAAGATAGTTCAGGTGTGAGATGACAAGATCCTAGACCAAGGTTGTAGCAGTGTCAGGGGAGAGAAGAGAATCTTGCAAAGGTAGGAACTACAAGATTTGGCCACAGGTTGGATATGAAAAATGAGAGGTGAATGATACCGTCTAGATAGTGAGACTGAGTGACTAGGAAGATGGTAGTGCTCTTAACAGGAATAGGGAAGTTAAGAAGAGGGGAGAGTTTTGGGGAAAAGATAATGAGCATGGTTTTGGACACATTGAGATTAAGGTGTCTTTGGGGCATCCTGTTGGAGTGTGAGAATGGAGTTCAGAAGTGAGGTTCAGGATGTATCAGCTGAGTAGAGATAATTGAGATAATTGAAGCCATAGAGATGATAGGTCTATCAACAAATAAACATTTATTAAGTACCTACTATTGTATGCTAAACCTTAAGGATACAAGTACAAATAAAAACAAAGATGCTTTCTGACCTCAAGGAGTCTCTTCAATTGACTCCTGGAATCCATGGCTTTGCTCTCCAGGTAAAGGATCCAATCAGAGGGTAAAGAGGAAGATGAAAGTAAAGAGGAAGATGAAAGTAATAGGCATATTCAATGAAAAAGAAAGTAATCAGGGTTAAGCGACTTGCCCAGGGTTACACAGCTAGTGTCTGAGGCTGGTTGTAAACTCAGGGAGATGAGTCTTCTTGATTCCAAGCCCAGGCTCTATCCACTGTACTACCTAGCTGTCCCAGGCAGGTTAATAACCTTTGCAGGATAATGAGATTTCCCAGTGATGAGTTTCCTAAGAAAGGTAGCCATGATGTAGAGTCCTAAAGAAGGAAATTATGGAACAAATATAAAGGGAGAGAAGAGCTTTGGCCGATGTTAATGGACACAACCTAGATAAAGAGCCAACAAAAGAGCTTGGGAAGAAGTCATCATACAAGGGGAGAAAACAGGAAGAGAACAGTATCCCAAAAACCTAGGGAAAAGAAAGCATCAAGGAGAAGGCGATCTATAGTGTCAAAAACTTCAGAGAGTCAAGATAGATTAAGATTGAGAAAGGCTATTAGATTGGGCAATTAAGAGATCTCTGGTAATTTTGGAGTAAGCAGTTTAGTTGAATTGATGAGGGTGGAAGTCAGACTTGTAAGAAGTATAGAAGAGAATAATAGGAAAGGAATGGAAGCATTGATTGTAAACAACTTTCTCAAGAAGTTTAGCTACAAAAGGGAGGAAAGCTATAGGAAAAGAACAAGGATAGATGGCTTAAGTGAGGGTTATTTTTTAAGGATGGAAGAGAGATAGACATGTTTATAGGCACCAGGGAAGCAATCAGCAGACAGGTAGAGATTAATGATAGAATGGGATGGTAGAGGGGACAATATGCTGAAGAAAATAGACTAGAAGGGTTCACAAGCAAGATTTTGTATTTAATAATATTAAATTTAATATTTAAATGACAAGCTAGATTTTTGTCTTAACAAGGGTTAGCCTTGGCAAGAAGAAAAAGGCCTACCTCTTTATGTGAGACATGAGTAAAGGAAGAGAGTAGGGGGAGGCATCTGAGAGATGGGAGATGAGGGGGTTTAATCCTCTGTTAACAGAAATAGTGGTGGTGAGAATCTACACACTCATAATCACCACTTCCTTATCTCGTACTCACTTTTCAACCTCTTTTGATCTGACTTCTGCTCCCATCATTCCACTGAACCTGTACTCTCCAAAATTATTAATTATTAATTCTCCCAACTGTTAAATCCAGTGATCTTTTCTCAGGCTTGATCTTTCTGCAGTTTTGACATTGTTGGTCACTCTTTCTTCCTAGAAACTCCAGTCTTTCTGTTTTTGGGATATTATTTTGCTCCAATTTATTGGACCATTCTTTCTCCATCTCTTCTAGCCCATTCCCAAACCATCCCCAAATCTCTCCCAAACTTGCTTATTTCTATGAAGGGCACCATTGTCTTTCCAGTTAGTTGGATCCAAAAACTATCCCTCTCATATCCAATCAGTTGCCAAATCCTGTTGATTCTATTTCCAGAGCAGCACTCTCTTTTACTCATTAAGCAATCACCTTAGTTTAAGCTCTTATCACCTCTTACTTGCACTTCTGCTATAGGCTCCCAATTGATCTCTCTGGACTGAGTCTCTCCTCTTTAAATTATCCTTTATCCAACTTCCAGATTAATATTCCAAAAGCACAGATCTGCCCGCACCATGCTTCTGCTCAAGAAGTTTTCATGGCTCTCTATTTCCTCTTGATAAAATACAGACTCTTCTGAAAAACTCTTCACAATCTGACTAATTCACCTTTCCAAACTGATCACACCTTCTTCCCCTTCATACACTCTTGGGTTTGTTCATTCACTTCAGTCATGTTTGACTCTTCATGACCCCATCTGGGGTTTTCTCGACAGAGATACTGGATACTGGAGTGGTTTGCCATTTCCTTCTCTTGCTCATTTATAGATGAGGAAACTGAGGCAAACAGGTTAAGTGGCTTGCCCAGGGTCACACTACTAGTAAGTTTCTGAGGCCAAATTTGAATTCAGGATTTCTTTACTCTTCTCCTATCCACCGTGTCACAAAGCTCCCATCATACACTC
This sequence comes from Gracilinanus agilis, assembly GCF_016433145.1. Classification (NCBI taxonomy): domain Eukaryota; kingdom Metazoa; phylum Chordata; class Mammalia; order Didelphimorphia; family Didelphidae; genus Gracilinanus; species Gracilinanus agilis. The sequence goes on along the minus strand of NC_058132.1, from coordinate 122,705,055 downwards.
TTTATTTCAGCAAAACCAATTACGATCTTATATTTCTGCTTAAATTCCATCTTCCACTTTTCTGCTTTTTCACAGGCTGAGCTCCATTTCTGGAAAGCATTCCTTCTCCATTTCTGCCTTTTTGAATTCTGAGCTGCCTTTAAGGTCTGCTTGAAACTTCTCTGGATGTCCCCAGCAATTAGCACTCTTTTTCTTTCTTCAAGTTGTATTTGCTTATCTATGTACCTGCTATCCCTGCCCCAATTCTAGAAGACTAGAAGCTTCTTGAGGGAAGATGTTTTTAATTTTTGTCTCAGTATCCCTAGTACTCAGCACATTTGTTGTTCATTCATTCAGGCATGTCTGATTTTTCAGACATGCCCGTGGATCACACAGTCCATAAAGTTTTTTTTTTTTTAATTTTAAACCCTTAACTTCTGTGTATTGACTTATAGGTGGAAGAGTGGTAAGGGTAGGTAATGGGGGTCAAGTGACTTGCCCAGGGTCACACATCCATAAAGTTTTCTTGGTAAACACACTGGACTGGTTTGCCATTTTCTTCTCTAGTGGATGAAGGCAAACAGAGGTTAAGTGACTTGCCCAGGGTCACATAGCTAGTAATTGTCTAAGGCCAGATTAGAACTAAATTTTCCCAACTCCAGGCCCAGTGTTCTATTCACCGAGGTGCCTAGCTCTCTCCACTCAGTGCATAGTAGGTGCTTAATAAAGAATGAGTAGATTTTGTTGACTTTCCTCACCCTGCCAATCCCAGGCACTTTAGTGTGGTGTATGCCTATGCTACAGTGATATGGTAGGAGACAAGGGGAAGAGAAATGGATTTCTTTCAGTTGACCAGTCCAAGGTAAAGCCAAGGCTGGCCCTCAGGTGAGAAGTTCCAAGATGAAGATATGATCCATCCACCACCATAATATCGAGGCATTTCACACAGATGAGCAGCTGTGCTCAGAATTAGTTCTTTTTGGGAGCAGGATCCTTCAACGAGACTAATTGCTTTTATAATAGGACTTTCAGGAGGGAAAATTCTCTCTCTCATAAAAGCAAATGGATTCCCTGCTCTGAATGCACATCTTCTACACAGCAGGTACCAAATTACAGATGGCGTTTTATGCTCCCAATCAGGGCTTTAATGGGGAAGGAAAAGGCTCTGGCTCCTCCTTCCCCTCCCCATCGTTACAGCTGGAACTGCATTTTTTCCCTCTCCTCAGGGGTGAAGCTGAAAAAAACCCAGAATGCAAAAAAAGATGCCAAATTTGATACTCAGAGCCATGGTGGTTCTTCGGTTGGACATGGCACAGGATTGGCAAAGGACTTCTAAGGATGAAAAGTTTTAGAAGCAATGATGAAATAGAGGGTCAGCCCAAAGAGCAGGCAGACAGATACCTGTTTGGGGGGAGGGTGAATTTCAAGGGTGGTGGGAAAGTCCTCTCCTCCTTTTCCCTACCTCCATTCCTAGTCATTGCCACGGTCCCATGGCCTCTGGTTGCAAAGGTTCCAAGACTTCTCTCTCTCTTTTTTTTAACTCTTACCTTCCATCTTAGAATCTCTTGGTTTTTAAGGCAGGAGAGTGGTAAGAGCTAGGCAATGGGAGTTAAGGGATTTGCTTAGGGTCACATAGCTAGGAAGTGTCTGCGGCATGATTCAGACTCAAGATCTCCTGTCTCCAGGCCTGGCTCTCTATCCATTGAGTCACCTAGCTATCCCCCAGGCCCAAGACTTTTGACAAGGGCATGCAAGGGAGAATAGGGGATAACTCAGGATGGATGGCCAAAAATCTGCTTTTTTCACTAACTTTGTGGCACATAGGTGTATTGTTGTCAAATTCTTTGCAATTTCTTGTGCCCAAGACCAAGAAATAGAAGGTCATCCACCCCACACAGACATATAAGGAGAGTCACTCTGAAACACCAGGCTCCTGAAAACGAACTCCAAATCACTTAACGTCTGTTTGTCCAGGTTCACAGGGCTAATGTCTTCCTGATTCCAGGCCTAGCACTCTATCTGCTGCATCACTTAGCAATTCACTTTACTCTGAACCTTAGTCTCTTCATCTGTAAAATGAAGGAGTTGGACTAGACCAGTGATGGCAAACCTATGGCACAAACCAAAAATGGCACACAGAGCACTGTCTGTGGGCACAAGGCCCCCCTCCCCACTTTCTTCTGAGTGTGTTACTTGAAAGGCAGAGGGACTTTGGTGGACCTGCTCCCCTCCCCCTCTCCACTGTGCCTGATGACATTTTTTCACATCACCTGCCCCTCTGCCCAGCAGCCCAATGGGAGCCCTTTCTCCCTCCCCTGTGTGGGGTAAATGGGGAGGAGCATGGCATGAAGTCTCTGGGGAGTGGGGTGGGAGTGGGGCCCGGCACTCTGTCTCTAAAAGGTTCACCATCACTGGACTAGATGTCCTCCACTCACCCCCTACACACACACAGCAAACCATTTACGACCTCTTATAAATAACTTTTAAAAGAAAGCTTTGAAGTCCTGGAATATTCTTTCTAATAAAACTTTTCTTGGAGACTTTCCCCTGAATGGTATTATGAGAGCCTATTGCTGATGGGAAGGAGGGAGAGAGAGACAGAGAGAGACAGAGAGGGTGAGGAGAGAGAGAGGAGAGAGCAAGAGAAAAAAGGGAAAGAGGAAAGAGAGAGAAGAAACAGAGAGAGAGATTCAGTTATCTCTTAGATTCTCTTTTCAGTAAATCTCTCAAAAATCCAATTTTTCTTTAGAAATTTGTCCTACATCCTGTAATGGGAACTAGGCAGCCTTGTTACAGAGGTGTTCTCTGCTTCAGAAAAGAGCCATTTTCACCCTCTATCTTCATTTCCTCCTTAATGCCTTACAACTTAGTTTATGTTCTCACCACTCTATAGAAATTGCTTTTTCCTAAGTTAGTCATTCTTTCTAATCCCCCAAATCAGTGATATCTTCTAAGTCCTCGGTCTTTTTGGCATCTCTGCAGCATCTGACTTTCTTGCCTATCCCTTATTATAATATCTTTATCCTCTATATCCAGGATACCAAGAAGTCTACATCCACACCTACATTTTCCTATTCTTTTACCATCTTTTGAGCTGCTCCTAGTTCATCTTCTTTGCTGGGATCACTTCTTTATCCTTGTGGAAGTCTGAGTCCCCAACTTTCTTTTGCTCTGCCAGATTTAAAGCCTTAAGGAAGCTTAGATATGAAGCTGTAAGTACACTTACAACTTTAAGGGATGTAAGGGAATATCTAGTCCAAAGCCTTTGTTTTACAGGTAAGGAGCCTGAGGTCTTGAGAGGTGGTGTGGACAGTTAGGTGGCACAGTGGAGAAAGGACTGAATCTGGAGTCAGGAAGACCCGAGTTCAGTTCTGGTCTCAGACACTTTCTAGCTTAACCTCTGCTTATCTCAGTTTCCTTCTCTGTAAAATGATAATAATATTACTTGCCTCTTAGAGTTGCTATGAGGATTAATTGAAATAATATTTGTAAAGTGCATAGTGAGGCATCTAGTTGCTCAGTGGATAGAGCACCAGGCTTGGAGTTGGGAAGACCTGAGTTCAGAGCTGACCTCAGACATTTACCAGCTGTATGACCTTGGGCAAATCACTTAACTCTGTTGCCTCTGGAGAAGGAAATGGCAAACTGCTCCAGTATTGTTGCCAAGAAAACCCCCTGGACAGCATGCTATGGTCCATTGGGTCACGAAGAGTCGGACACAACTGAATGATGGAACCAAAATCCTTGCCGAGAAAACCCCATGGATAGCTGTGGTCCATTGGGTCGTGAAGAGTTGGACACAACTGAGCAATGGAACCAGTATCCTTGCCAAGAAAACCCCATGGACAGTATTGGCATGCTGTAGTCCATGGGATCATGAAGAGTAGGACACAACTGAATGACTGAATAACAACTCCAAAGTGCCTAAGAGTGCTTGGCACGTAATAGGCTATATAAACTCTAGCTATTATTACTTGCTCCAGATCACATAAGCATGCAGCACATCACAGCTTCTCTCTACACTCATCCTGGGACATCTCACCCATACTTGTGGCTTCTATGATTGCCTCTTTGAGTTTGTGTGGTTAGGCAGAGAGATAGTGGATGATAGCCACAACCTGATCTCAAACCTCAACCATGATACCCAGTGATGAGGGAAGGAGCTGACAAGCTTATAGTTGACTAAAACCAAAGCAGGCAGGAGAAAGCAAGAAAACACAGGGCAAGTCCTACCTAAAGGGCAACAGCAGAACTAGAAAAGAAAGCTGTGGTGTAAATGGATACACTTTTAGGTTTAATCTGCATTATGAACACTTCCTTAAACCTAGAGGATTTAAATCAGGTTTGATTTGTAGCATTTACTGATGGCTGAGGTATAAATGCTCTCACTGAAACTTTAACAATGGGTTCTCCCTGTGCCCTCAAGCTGGCTCCTGCACACCCCTGGTCTAAAGCATTCATTTGATGCCATATGGTAGTTTGTTATTAATCTTTTATATGAAGGCCCTGTCTTTCCAGAGAGTAGGAGTTCAGGAAATGAATATGAATTAGGGCAAGTCACTACAACAGTTCAAATGAGGACTCGGTATAAATTCTGAGAGTTGGTGGCACATGGATGGATTCCTAGGCTTAAAGTCAAGAAGAATTGAGTTCAAATCCTGCCTTTGACACTTAGCCTCTATTTAAAAAAATTTTTTTTAAACCCTTACCTTCTGTCTTGTAGTCAATACTATGTATTGGCTCCAAAGCAGAAGAGTGGTTAGGGTAGGCAATGGGGGTTAAGTGATTTGCCCAGGGTCACACAGCTGGGAAGTGTCTGAGACCAGATTTGAACCTAGGACCTCCTGTCTCCAAGCCTGGCTCTCAATCCACTGAGCTACCCAGCACCCCCCCCCCCCACTTAGTCTATCTTGACCTCTCTCAGCCTCAGTTTCCTCATATGTAAAATAAGAATGTTAAATTAGATGGCCTCTAAAATTCCTTCTATCTATGGTCTTACAAAAATGAGGAGACCAGGTTAGTTTCTTCTACCCCTTCATTTGCCATCAAAGGCCTCTCCAAATGAGTGATGAGATGATAAATCAGAGGTAGTCCCAGGAAGGGAAAAGGAGAAAATCTATACAAGAGTCTTTCTTGCCTAAATGAGAATTATTAAAGTATAACCCCTAGAAGTTACAATAGATTTAGGCTCCTGATTTAAAGATCCCAAGTTTATAGTTCTGTTCTTAAAATTGTAGTTATGAATTGTAAGAGGAAAAAGGGGTTATTTGGTTGGATATATTAATAGTTAAAGGTGTGGTCACCAAGGAACTGAATATCTAAATGGTTTTAGTAATTTATTTACAAAATATAGGAGAGAATGGAAGTAGAGAGATGAGAAGAGAGTAGAGTAAGAGATCCAACTTAACGAACTAGATTTGTATTCAAATCTGGGCTTTACTCTGGCAGAGCTCCAGAGGCCCAGCTGGAGAGCCTAAAAGTCAATTAACAAGGGGTTTAGTCATGAAGTCTTCTCCCAATCAAAGGCCCCTCTGGAGGCTAAAGTAGTCAGCCTTCTTTACTCACCACGTTTGGTTCTAAGGGAAAGATTTAAGAACAGTCTCACCAAGGTCTCAGGGTTCCAGGTCTAGCACTCCTCCAGGTCCAAGTCATGAACAAGAAGAGCTCCTTCAGATCTAAGACATGAACCAGAAGACCCTGGCTGAATTCACTGAACTCTCTTTTAAAGGGGTTTCTTTTGCGTCACTTCCTGTGTCTTCTTCCTAGTTTACATGTCCAATTACAACAGATGCTTTTCTTAGGACTGCCCAGGAGACAGTCAGTAAATTCTGATTTGTCATTCACTCAGACCTCCCAACTTGTGAGTTAAATGGAGTTGCTTATACTTTTGGTGATTAGATTTGAGAATGGGCAAGATAGATTTAACCTCATCATGACAGAATTTCAAATGGCTTATGATGAGGCCCCCAGTTGGAGAGCAAAAACTCTTTGGCAATGGGTTGGAGGAGTTGGGATCACTGCCCCAGGCTAGGAAAGGTCATTCTCTTTTGTGTGGTTCCCATAGATGTCCCATAATCTTTTATCATTAGTAAAGGGACTTGATAAAATGCAAGGATGAGGTCAACTATAGGTGTTTATCAGAAATAACATGAGATCAGTCAGATGCAGTTTTCAATTGAATAAAAGGACACAATTAGAATATGTATCTCTTTTTTTAAACATTTATTAACATTCATTTTTAACATGGTTACATGATTCATGCTCCTCCTTTCCCCTTCGCCCCCCGCACTCCCCCCACCCATGGCCGATGCACATTTCCACTAGTTTTGTCATGTGTCCTTGATCAAGACCAATTTCCAAATTGTCGGTAGTTGCATTGGTGTGGTAGTTTCGAGTCCACACCCTCAATCATGTCCACCCCGACCCATGTGTTCAAGCAGTTGTTTTTCTTATATGTTTCCTCTCCTGCAGTCCTTCCTCTGAATGTGGGTAGCATTCTTTACCATAAATCCCTCAGAATTGTCCTGGGTCATTGCATTGCTGCTGGTACAGAGGTCCATTACATTCAATTTTACCACAGTATATCAGTCTCTGTGTACAATGTTCTTCTGGCTCTGCTCCTTTTGCTCTGCATCAGTTCCTGG
>NC_058132.1:122678033-122697932 GCF_016433145.1 Gracilinanus agilis | reverse complement strand
CTCTCTCTCTCTCTCTCTCTCTCTCTCTCTCTCTCTCTCTCTCGTAATTTGTTTGATGGTTACACTAAAATTCTTAAGTATCTCCCTCTCTTTCTCTCTTCCCCAGTGTGGGGAAGATATCACTCAACAAAAAAAAAACCACAATTGTATATATAAACTATAACTTTCATGTTTTCATTTATCAGTTCTTTCTCTAGGAAGTTGATGTCTATAAGATATTTTTTAAACATTAATTCTGTAGCTGTATATTGGTATCTATTGCACATCTCAGGGTGAGGTTAGGAGTTTGTCCCCCAACCCCAAACCTGGAAAATTCTCATAAAATTTTTTGGCCCTCCCTTCATTAGAGAAGAATTCTAAATTTTTTATTTTTATTTTATGGGGCACTTACAGTACTTTACTATAAAATTTGGGGTAAGTATTTGGTCATAGGCTATATATAGGTCAATGTTAACATTTTTAGTTTTTATATGTCACCTACAGGCTTTCTGTCCTTTTTAATTTTTTACTTAAAAACAGAAACTGTGTATGTTTATTGTATTAAAAGATAAGATATGTTGGTATCATAAAATACATACATAAATTTTATGCGTTTTTGAGTTTCTAAACATTTTCTGTGTTGAATGATGACCTTTGTGTGTCATTTAGGGCTTCTGCAAAACTCTCCCTTAAATTCCCATTTGATTTCTTAAGCAGACAATGGGGAAAGTCACAATGTGAAAGGAATAGTGTTCTCTTGGTTCTACTCATTTTGCAATTCGTTATTTTATGCAGATCTTTTCAAGTTTTTAAAAAAATTAACCTGCTTATCATTTCTTGCAGTGCAGTAGTATTCTTTCACAATCATATGCCTGACTTATTCTGCCATTCCCCAATTGATGGCTTTCCCCTCAGTTTCTGTTTTTTTGATACCTCAAAGTGAGCTGCCATAAATATTTTAAAACATTTAGGTTCTTTTCCCTTTTCACTGATTACCTTAGAAAACAGACCCAATGTTGGTATTGCTGGGTCTAAAGGTAGTCACAGTCTTATAACTCTTTGGGCATAATTCCAGATTGCTCTTCAAAATGGTTGGATGAATCCACAGTTCCAGCAACAGTGTATTAATGTCCTTATTTTTCCACATCCCCTCCAACATTTGTCATTTTGCCCTTTTATCATTTTAGCCAATCTGATAGGTGTGAGATGATAGCTCCCTGAACAATTCTCTGAGATTATAAGGAATTCCATTTTGATGTCAGAAATTTCAAATACCCATATGTGGCCCATAACATTTCCCAACCCAGAACCAGATTAAAATATAATTGGGAGGGGCAGCTGGGTAGCTCAGTGGATTGAGAGCCAGGTCTAGAGACAGGAGGTCCTAGGTTCAAATCCGGCCTCAGACACTTCCCAGCTGTGTGACCCTGGGCAAGTCACTTGACCCCCATTGCCTACCCTTATCAATCTTCCACCTATAAGTCAATACACAGAAGTTAAGGGTTTAAAATTGAAAAAAAAATATAATTGGGAAATATTTAACAAAATAAACAAAATACAGTAAAGCACATATTATTCATATGTAGTTTTCCTAGTCAATATGCAAGTTTCAGAGACTTTCACATATGTTCAATGCCCCCCATTTTGTTACCATTGCCCTACATTGATCAATGAATACATCCAAATGTTAATTAAAAAAAAATTTGCACAGCACTTTCCTCACAACCTTGTAAAACTGTGAGCATAAGTTTAACCCTTTTCCCTGATGAAGGCTCAGGTACTAGCAGACAGTTTCCTCATGTGTAAAATGAGGAGGTTCACCCTAGCAGTCACGCATGCCATTTAGTACTACAGAGCACTTGGCAAAAATTCTGACCTCTCTTATAGTTCTTAAAAAGCAAGTGACCACTCTCTCTTAACTCTACTCCTTAATGTGGGTGGCAGTGCTTAGCACAGTGAAAGGATCTATTCTATAAGGATTTAGTCAATTGATCTCTTGGCTCAGCCCCCATCCACTGGAATAGTGCCACTCTCTTTGTTTTGTGTTATATTTAAATGAACCCTAATCATGTGAACATGGCATAATGGAATCATCGAGAAGCATAACTTCAGATAGTCTTTACAGTAATCATACAAGCAAAAGGGGGAAAAGCCCTTATATGTGATAAAGCAGCTATTATATGGACTGCGCCATCAGCTCTTCCAAAATCCAGGCACCCTTTACAATTGTATAGGCATGTCCTAGATCCAGGAGTTTCTGGACATAGTTTATGTGTTTAGTATCAAGCTCATTAGCTGCACCTTTTAGAAATTAGCAAGCACTCCCTACTTGTCTCTCCACTGATCTTCCAATTGTTTTCAACTATTCTAAAACATCTTCCAACATTTTCCTACTTAGCCTCTTTTAGTTGAGTAACTTAGAAAATGGGACCTATCTTTGATAATACTGTTTTTCTACTTAATTTTTTTCCAACTGTTTTCTGGCATGGATACTCAGAGTTTGGGCTGGCTAGTACTCCAAAAAGACACAGCCAGATGGTGAAATGGATAGAGCACTGGGCCTAGAATTAGGAAGATCTGAGTTCAAATCCAGTCTCAGACACTTACTAGCTATATGAAGCTGAGCATACCACTTAACCTCTATGGATCCCCTTTTCCTCAACTGGAATAATAACAGCATCTATCTCACAGGATTATTGTGAAGGCAAAAATGAGATAATATTTGCAAAGTACTTAATACAGTGCCTGGGACATAGCAGGCACTTGATAAACAAATACTTATTCTGTTTCTTTCCTTCCAAATGATTCTAGCTGCCTGTTTTTGACTAGTGAAGCAGTGAATGAAAATGTTGTTCCAAACTTGGAGAGAGATATTCCTCCAGCTCTCATTTTTCCAAGTTGAATATCTGCTTACCTGAATCTTATGCCATTTCTTTCTATTTACAATGTGGCAGTCATTGTATATGTTGTTTTCCTGGCTCCACGTAATTAACTTAGCATCAGTTCATGTAAATCTTTCCATGCTTCTCTGAATTCATGTTCTCTCTTTTTTACAGTACAATTCCACTTTATTACATTCCATACTTGGTTTAGACCAAAAGTGTCAAACATGAAGTCTTATGTCCTCAACTACTTGGACAAGATTAAAAGGTAATTTGGAAATTATTAAGAAAATAAATATAAATACAATAAAATGTAGATTACATTTTAAGACAAAGTCAGTATGCAGCCCACAGGAATCCTTTTGTACAAATTAGTGGCCTTGTTTCTATTTGCATTTAATAACACTGATTTAGACGCTCCCCCATTAATGGGAAGAATCCACTTTTTTATCTAGTTCAGAAAAGTACTTTAGGAAGAGTCAATAGAAACATTTTGGTGTAACTGGAATTTTATTTCTTATCAATAACCTCCTTGGGATATATGCTTAGCAATAAAATCTCTAGATCAAATGATGTGGACATTTTAGTTATTTTATTTCCATAATTCTGGTTACTTTCCAGGATGGTTGGACCAGTTTATAGTTTATACTTCTCTCTTATTCCTTCAATATTGTCTATTCTTATCTTTTTTCCATTTTTGCCAATTTGCTAGTGTGAACTAGTCAGAGCTGTTTTGATTCACATTTCTCTTATTAGTCATTTGGGGCATTATTTCATATTGTTAAATGTTTATGAATAATTTTGACTAGCTTATGACTATATAACTTTTGGTTAAATTCTTCTTTTGATCCAACAATAGTTAGTCATATCTTTTGATTACTTCTATATTGGAGAATTGCTTTTGGTCTTAAATATTTGTTAGTTGTCTAGATATCTTGTATGTCAAACTCTTATCAAAGAAATTTGATACAAAGACTCTTTCCTCACTGGGTACTGAACTTTTTACCCGAAACGTAGTCACTTCGTTTGTACAAAAGCTTTTCAATTTCATTTAATCAAAATTATCTATTTTATATTTTGGTACTGTCTCTATTCCTTTTTTGCTTAAGAATTCATCCCTCAGTCCATCAACTGGGAATGGCTGAATAAGTTGAAGTATATGATTGTGATGGAATACTGTTGTGCTATAAGAAATGATGAACAAGATGTTTTCAGAAAAACCTGGAAAGACTTAATATGAACTTATGAACTGAGTGAACTGAGCAGAACCAGGAGAACACTGCATAACAGCAATATTGTATGATGATCATCTGTGAATGACTTAGCTATTCTTAGCAATACGAAGATCCAGGACAAATCCAAAGGACTAACAATGAAAAATGCTATCTATTCCAAAGAAAGAACTTATGGAGTCTGAATATATATCGAGGCATATTATTTTTTACTTTGGGGGGGGCAGTGTTTTCTAACATGACTCATTTAGAAATGTTTTGTGTGACTGAACATGTATAACCTATATTATATTGCTTGCCATCTCAATGAGGGGGGAGGAAGGTGGAAGGAGGAGAATTTGGAACCTAAAAATTTAAAAATGTTAAAGATTGTTTTTATATGTAATTGGGAAAAATGAAATATTTGAAACGAAAAAAGAATTCATCCTCTATCAATAGTTTTGAAAGTTAATCTGATCCCCTCTCATAATATTTTATAATGTAATCTTTAATATTCAGGTCTCATATCCATCTGGAATTTATTGTGGAATATGGTGTAAGGTGTTATTCTAAGCCTAATTTCTTCCAGACTACCTTCTATATTTCCTAGCAGTTCTTTTTAAATAGGAATATTTTTTAATATTTAATGTTTATTTTCAGGTTTATTGAATACTGGGTTATGGGCAGAGTTGTGTTAACAACTGGGTTTCTAAAAAAATGTAAGCACAACACACTTTTAAATTTAGTTTGTATTATTAACACTTTCTGTATCTCTTTCTTAAATCTAAATTATTGACACAACAAGAAATCAAGCTCTAATTGCTATTATTTTCAGATCTTTGAGGTGTAAATGTTCACACTGAAAATTTCACAATTGACTTTCTGCAGCTGATAAGAGGTAACTCTAGCACATTCCTTATCATGGGGTTCCATTATCTCTGCTTCTATTTTTTTTTTTTTTTTTTTTTGCTCTGTCCAACCGATTCCACTTTACTATTTTTTTAAGCTTATAGCAAGTGGTTTTGTTTTTTTAAACTCTTACCTTCTATCTTGGAATTGATACTAAGTATCGATTAGATACTTAGAACTGATACTAAATAAGGGCTAGTTAGCTGAGGTTAAGTGACTTGCCCAGGGTCACCCAGCTAGGAATTGACTGAGGTCATATTTGAACTCAGGTCCTCCTGACTCCAGGGCTGCTACTCTATCCATTGAACCACCTAGCTGACCCCTGGTACCAAGTAGTTTTAATGACTGGTACTTTATAATAAGGTTCAAATTCTGGAAGTACTATTCCTCCTTCAATCTCACCATTTTCTCACTAGTTCTTGATATTCTAGATCTTTTGTTTCTCCAAATAAATTTCATTAAATGATTTAACTTTATAAAGTATCCCTTTCATTGTCTGATCGGTATAGCATTAAATCTTTAAGTTAGTTCTGAAATATTGTACTTTTAATTGAATTGGCTCAGCCCTGCTCTGAGCACTAAATTCTCCTCTACCTACTTAAGTTATTCTTTAAGAAGCATTTTGTAATTGAATCTAAACAAATGTTCTGGTTGCTTTGGTAGATTGACTCCTGAATATATATATGCATTTTGTAGTTCTTTTGAATGTGACTTCTCTTTCTATTATTGCCTCTGTATGTTGTTATTATCATATAGAAATGCTATTGGTTTTTGTGGGTCTATTTTGTAGTCTGCAACTCTGCTGAATTACTAATTGTCTCAATTAATTTCTCTGCTGATTTCTCAGGATTTTCTCAGTAAACCAAAATCTTATCAGTAAAAGAGAATAGTATTGTTTGCTCTTTTTGACCCACTTCATGCCTTTTTATTTCTGCCATTTGTCTATCAAATATCAGAGTAAGGGGACCTCTTTATTTACTCTGTTTAATGAGAAATCATCTAGTTTATTGTCATTGTAGGGTTGTCCAGCATAAATCAATGTTATACTATGTCAACAACTTTTCCTGCAATTATAGATATAAAATATGGTTTTAGATGTTTCTATTTTGATTAATTATCTTGATGATTCTCCAAATGTTTGGTAATCTTTCATTTCTGGCATAAATCCAATTTGGTGATGACAAATAATTTCTTGGATAAATTCACGTGTTCTTTTTGTCAAGATTTTATTTAAAATGTTTGAGTTGATATTCATAAATGATATTGGTTGATAGTTCTCTTTTGCTTTATCCTTCCCTGACATTAAGACTTTATTTGTCTTATAAAAGGAGCTGGTAAATTGCTTTCTCTCTCAATTTTGGAGCTTGGTAAAGTGCTTTCTCTCTCAATATTTGAGAATAATTTGTATGGAATAGGTATTAATTTTTCTTTTAAAATTTGATAGAATTCTCAAAACTTATTTGGCAAGGCATTTTTAAATTTGGTAATTCCTTTGCATTTAACTATTTCTTTTAAAAATAATATTTCCCCCCAATTATAAGTAAAAACAATTTTTAACATTAATTTTCTTTAGAAATTTGAATTCCAAATTCTCTCACTCCTTCTTATCCTTTCTCCCTTATGTCCCTCCACACTTTCTGAGATGGTAAGCAATCTGATATACATTTTACATGTGCAATCATGTAAAACATTTTTACATATTAGTCATTTTATGGAAGAGATATCAAACAGAAAAAAAGTAAGTGAAATATAATCTATTTTAGTCTGCATTCAGACTCCGTCAGTTCTTTCTCAACACTATTTCCTTTTATAAAATTGGATTAAATATTACTACTTGGAGAACTGTTGATTTAATTATTTTACACTTTTGAAGGTATCCTATTTTTTGTGTTCTTGGTTTTGTTGGCAAGTAATTCTACGTGGAAGGTTCTGATAGTTCTTTTTTATTTCCTCTGGTTTCATTATGATTACAATTTGTTCATTTTTTAATTTGTTGAGCCCTAAGCTACTTTCCTCCTTTTAAGTGTACCTACTCTCTCAGATTCATTTCATATTGTCTTGGATTTATGGATGGGGCAGACCTTAGATATGAAGCCCATGACTCATCAACTGGGGCCCAAATATAATCTTTGATATATCAGTATTATTGTTCCTGTTTCACAGAAGAGAAAACTTAAGAGGTAAAATGATACTTCATGATCACACAGATAAATGTTGGAGCAAGGAGTAGAATTCAATCTCCTAAATTCCATTTTCAGAGCTATTTCTACTACAACATTACTATTCTATATGCCTAGTTTCCTGGCATCTAATGGGCTGTAAACCTCCACTAGTCCTCAAAAAATAAGAGAATGGTGTGATTAGGCAGGAGGCTCTTTTTGGTGCCCAATGTAGCTCTTGTGAAGTCTCTAGGAAAAACTTTACTTGTAGGCAGTGAGGAAATAGAGACTTGTCAATGGTGTCCGGGAACACATGGTGGAAGACAGGAAGACTTTGGCTGCAAGAATCAATGAGTGTGTTCACTAGAAAATGAGGCAAGTAAGGAAGAGTGAGGAAGAGACAAAAACTGTAGCTTGAACATGATACCAGAAGAGGTATGGGTTGGGGGGCATATTGAGAGTATGAGCCTAGGTCATCTGGATGTTGGAAAGTAGTCACTTAGGAAAAATGGCAGGCTATTGGAGACTGAAAGTGGGACTGTTTTCAGGAGCTCTGATGAAGAGGAGTCAGCATGACCACTAGGAAAAAGACGGAGGCATGCTCTTTTTGCACTAAGCCCCAAACTGGGACCAGAACATGGGAGTCTGAGTTCTAATGCCTTTCACACATAGCAACAGCAACATTGGGGAGCAATAATAACTATGTCTTAATCAGATCATGTATATTTGAGTGGCAAATTACCATTGTTTCTGACAGTTTTGATATTTGATATTACACAAAAAAGAGCTCAGGACCTTAGTGAAACCAATGGCAACCTTCAGAGTATTTAGGAGTGGATATGAGACCAGATGGGATAGTCTGGAAGCATTTTTCCTTTGAACTCATTAACTAAATTATGATGAAAATGAATGGGGAAATTATTTTGTTTATAAAAACTCATTTTATAGATGAAGTTTTAGGAGCACATCTGTCTTGCAAAATGAGTCAGCCCATGCATAGGAATGCAAGATATGATTTCATTGCACCTCAAATCTACTCACTGCAGGACCATCCTGTGCCTTACTTAGCGAGATCTGGGGCCTTAAGATCTGTGCCGAAGTGAACAACTGTGATCGGTGAGTTTTTTTCCTCTCAGGTTTCACTATGATTCTGGGGACTGCTTTACAAAAGTAATCCTTACCCCTTCCTTGCTTCAACTGAAAGCTTTATTCAGGTTTAAGCAGGCTTCATTTCCACTGCAACCTTCCCTTTCTTCCTAAAGGCCTGTTTGCTCAACTCCAAGGATTTCCTGATGCTGTGATCCAATGCCTTTCTCCTCTCAGACTGGGGATGTTTGGCCACGTGTCTGAGTTCCTCCCAGAGGCTTCTCATCAATCACAGGGCTCACTGGGTATTATTTCCTCCATGCTACCATTTGGATTCCTCCTAATACTCTCCCTGACTGAGCAGGCAGTCACATCTACCTTTCCTTCTGCTGGGCTATGTTTAGCCTGGAGCAGACTCAGTCTTCAGGTATTGGAAGGGCTGTCGTGTGGAAGAGGAATGAAGCTCATTCCATTTGGCCCCTGGTTCCTCAGAACTAGGAGCAATGAGGGAAATGACTGAGTTGCAAGAAGATTTAGTCTTGATGCAAAATCCCCCAAAACAAAACAAACCAAATACCCCCCACTTTGGGACAGAGTGAGTTCTTTTTCACTTCGAGTCTTCAAGCAAAGGCTGAAGGAACACATTTTGGCGAAGGAGTTGCATAAAATATTAGCTAAATCTGCCTGGTTGTTCCAGCACACTTGTTCCAACACTCTGTGCATGCTTGTGCTTGTTAGGGATGGGGAAGAAAGAGGATTCTTGGTCCAATATGACTTGACCCAGATGGAATCTGATATTCCTTCCAACTCTGAGACTCTGTGACTTTATTCTTAATTGTTTTTTTCACCAACACCATACCACATAACTCTCAATAAAACTTTACTAACAGTCACCTAAAGAAGTTAAGAGAGAAAATTATGGAATTTAGAAATATTTTTAATTTCTACTTTATTCATAAATATTATTTATTACATTTCTATAGAAAAACATTAATCACTTAAGCATTTATCATCTAAATAAATGTTCATTTATATTTATATTAAACCTAAAAGGATATATTTATGATATTTATGTTATTGTTTACATATAAACATATTCACTATATAACAAGATATATTTATAAAACTTATAAAATTACTTATAAAGATATGCCCTCTAGATATAAATAACAGGGAAGCAGTTAAACAGGATTTATTTTTCAATCCATCAACCAACATTCTATTTATTTATTTAATTTTATTTTTAAAAGCCCTTACCTTCCTCTTGGAGTCAATACTGTGTATTTGTTCCAAGGCAGAAGAGTGGTAAGGGCTAGGCAATGGGGGTTAAGTGACTTGACCAGGGTCACACAGCTAGGAAGTGTCTGAGGCCAGATTTGAACCTAAGACCTTCTGTCTCTAGGCCTGGCTCTCAATCTATTGAGCCACCCAGCTGCCCCCTGATCAACCAACACTTAGTAAAAAAAACAAACCCTACTGTATTCCAGATACTATGTCAAGTCCTGGGACTATATTTCTTGCTTAGGTAAGATGTTTTAGGGTATGGATGGATCTGGGTCTGCAAGTATGTAATATAAGTTGGCTACAGCTAGCTAAGGAAAGCATGGAAGGAGAAGCAGCTAAATATGGGGTCCTGATAAGCACGCCCATAATAATGTCAAGGTGACCTCTTTGGGCTTCATATGGGACAGTTTGCTTTGATCTGTTTCAGTCATAGACGACTCTGAACTCTGGCCAAATGCAGCATCAGAAATCTTGAGTGAATAGTTGGATCTATCTAGGCAGGGAAAAACTCAGGCTTCTTTACTTCTAGTGAGTTAACCATTTTTTCAGCATAGATAAAGCTCCCTAACTGGTAGTGTTCTCCACTCCTACTCCTTTGAAATTACTTTTACCTACTCTGTAGCTAGTTTGTTCATGTTCACCTCAATCTCATAGTTCCTGACTTCCTGGAAGGCTCAATTCAAATCCCATCTTTTGTAGGTGTTCTTCCCTCTGGGATTGCATGCCATTTTACAGGTTTTCTCTCTGAAATTGCATTCTATTTGCACTATATATATATATATATATTACATATATATAATTAGACAGTTATTTTTTCATTTTCTTCTTCATTAGAATGTGAGCACACATCATATATCTTTTATGTACTTGTATGTCTTCTCTGTTATTTAAATATGAACTCTTTAAGGAAAAGGACTTTTTTTGCCTTTCTTTATATACTCAGTGCCTATTATATTGCCTGGTACATAGCAAGTGCCTAATAAATGCATAGTGACTATTTAATTTTCTAAGTCTATGTTGTTTTCCCCCAAGAGAATTCAAGGTGCTTCTAAGGAAGAACTGTCTTGTTTTTGTCTCTATATACACAAGACTAGCACAGTGCTTGGCGCACAGTAGGAGTTTAGTAAATGAATGAATCCTTGGTGAATTAAATTGTTGTACTGGTAGGTCTGCCATGATATCAGATGCCTTTGAAAGGTCATTGCATTTGGTAATATCTCTTTCCTGTACTTTTCCTGTGTCTGACACATCATAGCAAAGAAAAGTTCTGCAGTACCATAATAAGATAAAAAAATAACACTTAAATTTCAGTAGCTTGTGGCTGGAGATTTTGTTTGAATGATTCAGAAGGACTCTGCCAAGGTTTTGCTAGCAATGGAGAAAATGTGAGAGAATGTAATGGTCGTTTCAGTTGGCTTTTTCACCTTTCTTCTTAAAGACAGTAATGAGGGTATCATCAAAATCTTTCCCTAGAGCACTTTGGCAACATATAAAAGCTGAGAAATTCTTGACTTGCCAGGTGGATCATTTCATCATTTGGAATGCAGAGGAAATGAAAAAAGGGGGCTCACAAGAAGGAGCCGACTGGTAAAACACAGAGGTAAGGGAGACTTTCTGAGACTGAGTTAATGTTCAAGGTCAGGATAGAACGAGAGGATTTCTAAGAACACTCTGATGTTGACCCAATGGGTCAGGAAAACAGACATCAGAGAGGTCAAAGGTGGGATAGGATAGGGCAGGTAAGTATCATCTTATTGTATCAAGGACCAAAGGGGAAGTTGGGTCAAGAGGGATTTGAAACTGTCAAAAATGAAATTCTGAGGATTTTGGAAAAGACGTGATTTAGATCAGAGTTGGACAGGATGACATCCAAGAAGGACCCTTCTGTATTTCAATGTTAAAAAAACCAAACACTTATCTTCTGTCTCAGAATCCATACTAATCAATGCTTGTAAGACAGAAGAGTGGTAAGGAGTAGGCAACGGAAGTTAAATGACTTGCCCAGGGTCACACAGCCAGTAAGAGTCTGAGATAAAAATTGAACCTAGGACCTCTTATTGTCAGGTCTAGCTCTTGGTCAACTGAGCCACTTACCTGCCTCTGTATTTCAGCATTTCAATGAATCCCTGGTCTCATCAATATAGACTCCTCCCTTGCACCAACAGAGATCAGAACTCATCTATGCCTCTTCCTCCTATGTGATTCTTATCACTGTATTCATAGGGATTCCTCAGAGGATATTACCAGTCCTCCAAAAGTTTTCCACTGTTCTTATAATAATATAAAGAGTTTAATGATATCTCTTGGTTTTGTATCACCTATATTTTCCATTGTTCTCTCCTGCCCCAAATCTCCCCATCATATTAAAGAATAAAAAAAGGAGGAAGGAAAAAATCAATAAAATGGATCAACATATAAAAGAAGTCTTATGTTATCTGCAATATCCAATGGCCACAGTTCTTCACGTGTTCAAGGAAAGAAGGGGAGAGGAAATATTTTCTTATATCTTCTTTGGAACCAATATGGTCGTAAGCATTAAAGTGGTACAGTGGATACAGCATTGGACCTGGAACTGGAAGATCTGAATTCAAACTTGACTTTGGATTTAGTTGTGTAAACCTGGACAAATCACTTAACCTCTATCTATCCTGGCTTCCTTGTCTGTAACAATGAGGAAATAACAAAGGGTAAAATTTTTATTTTTGAATGCTGTAATAAGGGAAAACAATTCATGTTAATAACTGTTGACCCATAAGGTTGTGAAACAGAAAAAAAGAGGCAATTCAAGATAGAATTCAAGATAAGAAAAAGAACTTGCATCAATAGCATGTAAAATGGTAAACAATGTTTGGTAAAGAGATGAAGCCAGAGTTGTTTGACCAAAGGTATAAAAATTGGGGAATTTGGAGGAATTATATAGCCTCTCTCACAGGCTACTTACATGCATGTATTTAGCCTACATATGTATGCATTCTGGCTATTGCATATGACAATCAACAAATTTCTCACTAACGTGAGATAATTTCTGTTTCCTGATTTTTACCACCCAACAATAAATACATTTGCCATTGTTCCCTTTCTCCTGGGCAAGTCACTTAACCCTGTTTGCCTCAGTTGTCTCATTTGTAAAATGAGCCGGAGAAGGAAATGGCAAACCATTCCAGTATCTTTGAAAAGAAAACAAGAAACACCTTGTGCTAACCAAAAGCCCTCAGTAATTTTCCAAATGCAACTAGTGTAATGTCATCCTCCTGTTAAGTCTGGGTTCTCATCATTAATCTCTAATATCTATCCCAGGGCTTCTAGGTGGTGTAGTGAATAGAGCACTGGACCCAGAGTTAGGAAGACTCGAGTTCAAATCTGGTCTCGGATACTTAATAACTGTATGATCCTGGGCAAGTCACTTAACCCTGTTTGTCTCAGTTGTCTCATTTGTAAAACGAACTGGAGAAGGAAATGGCAAACCATTCCAGTATCTTTGAAAAGACAACCCCAAAAGGGGTCATGAAGAGTCTGACACAATTGAAATGACTAAATAACAACAGTATCTATCCTAGGTCCCTTTTGAGTCTGGAAAATTAGCTCACCTACCTCAAGCACAAGCTATTTGGCTGTATATGGTACTTCTAAAAGCAATATCCAGAGATAGGGTTTTGGCCATTAAGTCTATGATCACATGGAACAGCAGTTCCAAGTACTATTTAAAAGAAAGAACATGGATGGGATGTGTGTGTGTTGGGAGTAAACTAGGGAGTCATGCATGTAAGGAAGGGAGATTCTGAACCTCAAGGAGTTCTGTGTGTGTCCTACTTCCTTGGTGTGCTCCAGGTCACTAAAACCAGCCCAAGACTTGACATATTGACCTGCCTTTGGATAGATCCTTCTTCTCAGGAGTTAACTTGGGGAGCTGTCACCAAAATGAGTACGAGTTGGAATACTATGTATGTCTGCCAAGGTTATCAAGGCTTGGAGGATTCTTAGTATGAGTTGGAATAAGTTTGATGGGGAAGAGGTGCCTGAATTTTATATATTTATAGAAAGAAAAAAACCTTACTTATGATTTCAACTTGGCTAAATAAGCAAATCACAAGGTTTCCAGAAAAGGAAGACTTTGTGCACGAATGCTGCTTCCAGAAAATTTTGTAATGGCTGTGGCCAAAAAAAAAAAAAAAAGTAAAACTCTGTTGTACTCTCTGGGGAGTGTAAGTCCTCTTTGGTTCCCTATGTCCCCTCTTACTACTTGAAAAAATGGGTCTTTATTTGCAACTTTTGTGGCGTTCCTCCCCCCCAGGCTTTTCAAAGAATGTGATCATTATAAGGATTCCTATTCCATGAGTCTATATTTTAAAAAAGTCCCCACTGCTATTAGTTTATGATGAGCTAAAGGGCAGTGTTCATTGCATGACTCTTCAAGAGGCTATCCAAATTTTTCCACTGTTTTGGAATTGGATTATATTGAATATGGCTCAAAATAACTGTCCTCTGTCTGAGAATTGGGAATATTTGTTTTAGAGTCATTCGTAGCTATAGTATTTATAATGGTATACTGTTTTATTTTTTAATCATATAATTAATATCAAGGCTGAAATGACCCATTTATTACTAGAAATTTGAAAAGATGGAAAACCAGGAAGAGGCATGAACCCATGCAATGGGAAGATTATTTATACACAGAATGTAAACTCCAACTAAATGTCAAAGTATAGCAGAGGCTCAGAGCCCTTGTCTGGAAGTCAGGAGACCCAGTTTCAAGTCCCAACTCTTCTCTTGATGATTTTATTCCTAATAATAATAACAACTCACTCTTATGTGGTACTTTAAGGTTTATGTTAGAAGGCCAGTCCCTATGTTGATGTTCTCCCTTGAAAGCACGACCCTGTAAGTGAACTTAACTCTATCTATGATCAGATATATTATACCAAACAAAATCTGCTTTTATATTTCCCATCATTGCTTGTTCCATACTTATATAAGCTGTGGGTGTGCTCCGGTCGGGGAAGATACAAGCAACTTGACGCTGTTTATCCTTATTTACCGTGCCCCCTTCCATAAGGACCATAAGGATTCTCAGCCACTCCCTCTCTTCTCTTAAATTGAACAGACCCCCAAAATGCACATTGACACTCTGTGGTGCTATAGAAAAACCATAAGGTTTTTGCTCTGCCTCTTCCTAACTTGTATGACTGTTGTTAAGTTGCCATTTTCTCATCTCTAAAATGTGAGCTGGATTTGATGATCTCTAGGGTCCCTTCCTACTCTAGAGCTATATATGAACTAATAATTATGGTTGGCTCTATAAAAATTGTTTTTACAGGTTAATTGAGGGAAAAATTATTTTAAAAAACCAAACCAAAATAAAACAAACAAAAATACCCCCCACCCTGCACCCCGCCCAATTTTGGTTGCTCTGGGGGTCTTTCTTATTTGCCATCCTCATGTGACCAGCCATATCAGGGTGTTTCTCAATAATCTCCAGGACTTCCTATCGTCTCCAGTGTCAAATACAAAATCCTGACACTCAAAGCCCTTCATAACTTGGCCCCTTACTACCTTTCCAGTCTTTCCTGCCACTCTTCAATCCAGTGACACTGACTTCAGTGCTTTTCCTCAAACAAGACATTCCATCGGAGCTCTGGACATTTTCTCTGATTTTTCTTCATGCCTGCAATGCTTCTGCCTCCTGGCCTCTCTGGCTTCCTTCAAGTCTCAGCTGAAATGTCATCTTCTGCAGGAAGTCCTTTCTAACCCTTCATAATTTTCCTTTTTTTATTATTTCTTTTTTTAAACCCTTACTTTAACTGTCTTAGAATCTATGCTAAGTATAAGTTCTAAGGCAAAAAAGCAGTAAAGGCTAGGCAGTTGGGATTAAGTGACTTGGCCAGGGTCACATGGCTAGGAAGTGACTGAGTTCAGGTTTGAACCCAGGTTCTCCTAACTCCAGGCCTGCCTCTCAATCCATTGAGACACCTAGCTGCCACCCCTTTTTGTTATTTGGTGCTTATCCTTTATTTAGCTTCTTTGTACATAGTTGCTAGCTTGTTGTCTTACCCATTTGATTGTGAGCTCTTAGGGGGCAAGGATTGTCTTTTGTCTCTTTTCCTATCCCCAGTGCTTAGCATAGTACCTAGCACACAGCAGACACTCAATAAATGTTTATTAACTGACTGACTGACTGTCATGGTACCCAAGTCAGCCTCTGACCACAATGTCTCATATGACAGTCCTCTGCTCATTTCCTGATTCCATTGAATGCCCACTGTGGAACTATAGTAAGCTGTTCTCCTTTGGAACAGCCCAAGAAACAATGAAAAGTAAGAAGGGAATTTTCCCAAAAGTGTCCCAGGTCTATTGACCAATTCCCCATATGATGACTGTTAGACAATAAGAGTGTTAATACTCTTATTTTACAGAGAAGGAAACTGAGGCTCAAGGAATTGAGGTGACTTGCCCAAAGTCACACAGCTAGTAAACAAATTCCAGATTCAAATCCAGGTCTTCTGATTTCAAATCTAAAACTCTTTCTCAACTTTCTTTTTGTTTATCAACTTTCTTTTTCATCTTTGTGTCCCCAGAACTCAGACGGGTGCTTGGCACATAGTAGGTGCTTAATAAATATTTATTGACTGATTAATTAGCTCTGAAGTCTTGAGCAAGTCATTAAATCTCTTTCAGACTCAGTTTTCTCGTCTATAAGATGAAGGAAAGCTATAGAAAGAGCAGGGGAATTGGAGAAGAAAGATTCCAAAGAATTAGGCTGTAGTCCTGGCTCAACCTAATTACTTCCTGACCAGGGACAAGTCACTTCTACTCAGCTTCTCTAGAAGATTAGTGCGATTAGAATGGATGGTTTTTTCCCCCCTAGCTCTAACATTCTGTGTTGGTAACTAGATGGCCTCCGAGAGCCTTTCTGGTTGTAATGATCATATGATTCCATGATTAGATAGGACTAGAACAGGGAAAATACACACACACACACACACACACACACACACACACACACACACACACACACACTCTGAATGCCAAGAGTACACAACAGTAGAGGTGCTGGCACAGAGGAAGGTATTATGGACAGTGTGCCAAGGCATTCGAATAGTCTTTAGCCCCTGGCACAGGGTGGCCATCTTTATCTGGGGATGGGGGAGAGGCTCAGAGCAGTCCTGGGGTCAGAGAGTTGTGTGGGCTGAATTCCAATCAGGTTTGATCCTCAACCTTGGAGGGGTCGACGGATTGTGGCCAGATGGGAGCTTCAGTAGCTGCAGCAGCCCAAGGGATTCAATCACCCTATTAGAAAGTGTAAGGAAACAACAGGGACTAGAAATGAATAATCACCCAGGAGAGTCAAGAAATGGGCCCTTCCACAATGAATAATAACTAGTGAGCTTCATTATATTGGAAGTCTCTCCTGGACTCCCTGGGGTCACCTTAGAATTTTCCTTGCAAACTACTCCCAGTGACATTAATAAATTTACTGCTGTATTTGCTTCCTTTCTTTTTGAAGTAGGGGAGAAGAGAGAACCAGGGGTTCACATTCCCAGCCACCCCTACTCAAGTGGTTCCTGGGCACAGAGAATTCCTTTGATGTGTGAAGTAAACACCTCTCACTAAGTAACTAAATAGCTTTCCATAAATTAACCTGCCTTAGAATGCCAAGGGGATGGAGATGGATTTTCCTGGCAGAGAGATCTGATTCCCTCCTAGAAATCAGCATAAAACTAGACTCCAGGGTGAGTCCTAAGGGTTTTTGATCTAACTTCTGCAGACAGCTGGGACACAAGTGGAAATATATTCCCTAAATGTTTTTAGACTATAGAAGGTTATTAGCATGGCTGCAGAGGTCAGGGATGAATCTTTGCATTTTCATGGTTCTTAATGACAGTGAAAGGGGAGAGAAGTTGCCATCATCTAGTAAATGGGCCCTTCAATTGTTGTTTTAAAAATATTTTGATAACTACAATATTTCAATATAGTTGATTTTCTTTGTTTTGTTTTGTTTTTATATTTTTAAACCCTTAACTTCTGTGTATTAGTTCCTTGGTGGAAGAGTGGTAAGGGTAGGCAATGGGGGGGTCAAGTGACTTGCCCAAGGTCACACAGCTGGGAAGTGTCTGAGGCCAGATTTGAACCTAGGAAGTTGATTTTCTTTGTAATCCTTATTTTATACATTTAAAAACCTTATTCCTTTTATTCTCAGTAATATTTATTTTTTTCTAATTACATATAAAAACAACTTTTAACATTCCTTTTCTAACATTTGAAGTTCCAAATTCTCTCCTTCCCTTCCTCCCTGAGGTGGTAAACAATTTAATATAGGTAAAAACCTTATTCTGAGAATTTTCCTAAACTGCTAGAGGTGTCTATGACACAAAATTACTCAAGAACTCCTATTCTGGTCTATATCCATGCAGACGAACAATTATAATAATGTATATATGTATAAAAATATAAAATATCCCAAGAAGGAGATTCTACAACTTCAATTCCGGTCCTCTATAGTATTTAATAATTCTCCAACAGAATTCTCTTTGTTTTCTCATTCTCTTCTTTTCCCTCCTAGTCCTCTGGGACTCCATTTCCCCTTCTCATAGTATAAGAACATCTTCTCAGAACACAGTCTCAACATCAACAATGCAGTATCATAGTAACATTTTCTATGTAATAACTTGGCCAAGAAAATCATATATCCAAGACTTATAGAAATCCTGGAATGTCAAGTGGCAATCAGCTAAGGGGATTAATAAAAATCAGTTCATTACAAGGAGAAGCATGGTTCCTTTATATACCTTATTTGGCCTTTCCTTGGCCTTCAGTGGATTGGTTATTCCATTTATCTGGAATGTAGTGGGTCCAGGCAAAGGCTGGGCTTCGTCCAATTTAGTATTATGTGTCCCAGTGGAAAGAAATGAAGACAGTTTGGAGAGGGAGGGAATGGCACACTAGTAATAAGAACATCTCAGATTTGTATAGAAAATGCTTTCAGATGAGATCTTTAAAGTCCCTGGCTAGCTCTAGATCTCTGACCCATTCTTTCATTTGGTATTGGCAGGGTCAGTGATATTTTCATTTTATAAGTGATTCCACAGAGACTAAGAGAGGGTAACACCCATGGCTTAGTAGTAACATGGTAGATTTGGGACTAGAATTCAGGTATTCTGTCCAATATCCTTTTGACATCATGCTATTTCTATTGATAAAAGAGAAGAGTGCTGTTTCAAATTTTACAAAATCAATAACTTTTCATTTTTGAAAGCTAGTTTTTTTAAAGAGTAAAAAAACAAGAAACTACTTGTAAAAAAGTGGACATTGAATGGTGAATGTAGAGAATATATATGCACATATACATCCATATAAGAATACGTGTATATATGTACATATATACACACATACTTCCGTGTGTGTGTGTGTGTGTGTGTGTGTGTGTGTGTGTGTGTGTGTGTGTGTGTGTGTGTATGGGTAACTAGGTTTTGTTGTTAATCATTTCAATTGTGTCCAATTCTTTACAACCCTATTTGGGATTTTCTTGGCAAAGATATTAGAATGCTTTGCTATTTCCTTCTCCAGTTCATTTTACAGATGAAGAAGCTGAGGCAAATAAGCGTATGTCTGAGGCCAGATTTGAACTCAGGAAGATGAGTCATCTTGACTTCAGGTCTGGCACTCTAATCTACTGCACCACTTAGCTGCCCTCTAAGGCCTCGATAAATCCTTTGGTGGAGGGAATACCCACATGATGGAGGAATGTAGAATAACTTATCTGTTCTTTACTTGGCAGAGCCAATGTCATGAATTAAAGAAATATCTTTCTGTGCATTAATGGGAAAAACCCTCTTGATTCCTAATTGTGGTCTCTAAATGAGTCACGTGAACTAGATTGAGGAAGTAGTTTTTGGTTCACTAATGGAGTAGATTCTTTTAATTCAAAGCTGGCTCCTTTCTGGACAAAAATCATAATGTAGAAAGAGATAACATCCGTACCCTTGGAAGTAAAACTGAAGTACAGTCATGGTTGCTAGCAGGAGCTCAAAAGGTTAGGAGCACGTGACCATAAGTAGTAGTCAAGGCTTCAGCACCAAGATAATTGGAAATTTTTCTGTTGACTTGTCTTGCCTTCCAGTCAATGGTTGAAGCAGTAGCTTCTGGGCTCTGTTCTGCCCTTTCTCTCATTTCTCTTGAGATTTACAGAGGATCATAAACTGAGCTTTTTCCTTTTCTCTTAGATGGAGCAGATGGGTGGCCAGGAACTCATGTTTTCGATATTTTTCCTATTTTTCCCTTGGGTAGAGAAGAGAAGAGACATGGTCCTGCTCTTATGCATTCATTCTCTCTCTCTCTCTCTCTCTCTCTCTCTCTCTCTCTCTCTCTCTCTCTCTCTCTCTCTCTCTCTCTCTC
>NC_058132.1:122665841-122675098 GCF_016433145.1 Gracilinanus agilis | reverse complement strand
TCTCTCTCTCTCTCTCTCTCTCTCTCTCTCTCTCTCTCTCTCTCTCTCTCTCTCTCTCTCTCTCTCTCTCCCCTTCCCCTTTTTTCTCCTCCTCCTCCTCTTCCCACTCCCTCCCTCTGCTCAGTATCTGTCTCTCTTTCCTCTTTCTCTGACTTTATTGGTCTCTCTCTCTCTTGCTTCTTTGCTCTGCTGGAAGGCAGCACAGTGAGGAACATTGTGGGCTCCTCAAGTGCTCTGAGTGTGAGATTGGATAGAAGGCTACTCTTCTGGTGAGCAGAATTGCTAGCAGTCTTTGTCTTCCCTGTTCTTTGCTTCTCTCTAAAAGGAGTTGGAGAAATCAATGTGGATTTATTTCAAGGTAGACTCCCCGCCCTCTCTTTACTCTCCACCATGGCTAGGATAGGTATCTATTATTAATCCATTGTCCTATTTTCAGGAATAATTTTATGCTTTATATTTTTAGGATTATTGCTAAAATTCTATTTTCATCATAAACAAGTCATTTCTGATAGATTTGTATGTTTGTATTGAGCTAGGAATTTCCCCTGGTAGCCCATGTGTTTGATAGGTCTCAACTTTAACAGGATTTATATCTTCATTATTGAGCTAATAATTTCCCTTGGTAGTCCATATGCCTGATAGTTCCATTAAATCTCTCTCTCTTATTTCTCTCTCTTGAGCAAAATTTATCTTTATTTCATGGAATTCAGCTTCCAGATACTCTTATGGACTAAACCTAAATATTGGTCTCCTGAAGATTTGGGATGCATGTAGTAGGCTGGAAAATAATGATTAATAAACTCTTAAATTACAATTTTATTTCTCTTCCCTTTTCACTCTTAATAATTACCAACATTTACATATCCCTTTAAGATTTGCAAAGCCCTTTCTTCATAATCGCCCTATAAGGTAGGCAGTTCAAGTATTATAACTTCCAAATTATAGTTAAGGAAACTCAGGCTCAAGGGTGCTAAATAATCTGCCATGATCACAAAGTTAGTATTTCTCAGGATTTTGACTCAGGCTTCCTGACTCTAAGTCCTATATTCTATGCCACACTGCCTCTCAATAATGGATTCTAATAATTATCTAATTATAGCAATGCCCCAGCCCATCCTATTTTGTTTCTTATGAAATATAAGATATGAAATTGTCCATATGAATTGTTTAGTGGTCATGGAGTGATGTTGTTTTATGCATTTGAAAGTTACTTTGGGGGCAGCTAGGTGGCTCAATGGATAGAGATCCTGGGTCAAATGTGGTCTGAAATATTTTGTGGCTGTGTCACTTGGGCAAGTCACTTAATCCCTATTGCCTAGCCCTTACCACTCCTTTTCCTTAGAATCAAAGGTAAGGACTTTTAGAAAGAAAGAAAGAAAAAAAAAGAAGGAAAGAAAGAAAAAGAAAGAAAGGAAGGAAGGAAAGAAGCTTATTTTATTCATATATGGCCTTTACATTTTAGGTATTCTTCTTTTTGAATATGGAGGTTTAAAGTTAACATTGTACATCTCAGAATCCTTCCTCTTCTCTAATGGTCCTCCTTTATAGGAGGTGATTATTCAGGATGACTGAAGTCTCAAATCATTCTTTCCTTCTTTTTTCTCCTCCCATCTCTCTATACTTCATCATTTCCTTCAGGAAGTATGAATCTTGCCAACAAATAGGTATATAATGCAATGCTAGGCTTAGAAAGTACACAGATGAAACTTCATCTTCCTTCGAAGAACTTATGATCTTTTTGGAAAGACAAGATGTGCATAAATGAAGCATGTATGATACAAACAGACTGGCTGAATGGTCAGACCCAAGGAGCAGTTACTGGGGGATTATTGTCAACCTTATATGGGAGATTTCTAATAGAATACCCATAGGAAATTGTGCTTTTAATATTTTCATCAACATCTTGGATGAAGTTGGAGCTGGCATGTGTATCATGTTGTTTGCTTGACACAAAATAAGGAGGAATAGCTAATATGTTGAATGAAAGAATGTAGGTCCAAAAAATGCTGGGGTGAGTTGAATAACGTGAATTTTAAAAGTAATAAAAATACAGGGTGCCCCAAAAGCCTTAGTGTACTCTTGAGACTTAGTAGCTCTTTTTTCCTCTTGTTAACAAGTAACATTTGATAAGAAACATTTCATATGAAAGAAAGACATGATAATGTTACATGGAAAGAAAGTGATTTGGAAAAATAAGACTTGGGTTCACATCTCTAGTATGAAACCATGGGCAAATTGGCTTTTCTCATATGTAAAATGGGAATGATAATACTACTTATCCCACAAGGTTAGGGAGAAGAACTAGACTTAAGAGTTGCCTCATAGTCTCAGAGTTGTTCCAAACACTGAGAATTTAAGTGAGTTTAACTCACTGGTCACACAGCCAGCATATGTCAGAGACAGGACTTGAATTCACATCCTCCTGGCCTTAAAGGCCCATTACACTATGCTGTTTCACATTATTATTTCAAGGAAATGTAAACTGCGAGGCACTATAGAAACATGAGAATTATTACTGGGCATTTCACTATGGACTTTTTAAATCCTTGCCTTGCTCCTTTTTACATTTATTCTGTACCTGTTTTTATGACTGACAGCCTGTTATAATTTTGTTTTGCTATGAATAGTCATAGGACTAAACTCTGACTTGCAAGAGTGAAAACAATATCCAATGATAAATGGCATTTCCCAGGTTGAGAAGAAATGCCAGTGGGGATGCCACAGGGACTGGCCTTATTTATCACCTGCAGAAACATTGGGGAAAAGGTAGGAAGTAAAACATTAAGTCAAGCTCATCGAGTATATTAAATTGAAAAGAGTATGAGAATTGAAGTGCTGAGAAACAACCAGGTTATTAATCTGTGTTATATATTTAGAAAGCTTATAAATTTAAATAGAAAACAACAGAAGGACATCTAACTCAAATAAGCTAACTCATATATCTGGAAGAAAATGGGCTGAAACATAAATATTTGATGCTAGTGAGAGACATGCCAAATAAGAAAGTGCAAAGGAGGAAATACTTTGACAGAAGAGAAGGTTGTTTCTCCGTCTACATAAATCTGATGAAGTTATTCCTGGATATTTTTGTTTATTTGAATATTTTTAGCATGACATAACTCATTCTTCCTATTGGCTGTCACTTTTACTCACAGGGAGCAAAGCTGAAATATTAACTGATTCCTAATTTTGGGAAGTGAGAAGAACTTTTCCATCCTATATTTTGAGTGTGTGAAAGGAAGCATCTTTTCATATAATTCTATGGACAGATCTACACTAGAGAGTGGAAAGCAATTAACCAGTCAAAGAAAGCAAAAAAAATTAATTTTTTAAAATAACTTGGGAAATTATTGGGAGGAAATTTGGTGAGAGATGAGAAGGAGAGGCCCGAATTACTCAAATAACTGCTTCATGTCTCCACTTTGCTAACAGAGATCTGATTTGTGAATTAGCTTAATGATCTAATATTACACTACCTCTCTCCCTAGCATTATATTGTTTGATATTTTTTCTTTCTTTTAAAACATTTATTTATTTATTAAGAATATTTTTCCATGGTTACATGATTCATGTTCTTTCCCTTCCCTCCTCTCTTCCCCCTCCCGGAGCCAAAGAGCAGTTCCACTGGGTTGTATCATTGCTCAAAATCTATTCCCATATTATTAATATCTGAAATAGAGTGATCAATTAAAGTCAACATCCCCAGTCATATACCCATCGAACCATGTGATCAATCATATGTTTTTCTTCTGTGTTTCTACTCCCACAGTTCTTTCTCTGGATGTGGGTCGTGTTCTTTTCTCATAAACCCCTCAGAATTGTCCTGGATCATTGCATTGCTGCTAGTAGAGTACTCCATTACATTCAATTGTGCCATCATGTATAAGTGTCTGTGTACAACATTCTCCTAGTTCTGTTCCTTTTGCTCTGTATATTTTGATATTTTTTCAAAGTGCAGGGTAGTGGGGTCACGAAGAGTTGGATGTGACCAAAAAAACTGAATAATGTCAAGAAATTATAGTCCAAGAGTTGAATTCAGCCTGCCTGGTTTTGTACCTGTAAGCTAGGAATATTTTTTACAGTTTTGTAATAAAAAATACTATTTTGTAATGAAAGCTATTTCTAATAAAAAAAAAACTCCTGGGCCATATAAAATCAGTGGTGGGAGAATTAGTTTACTGACCCTTGCTTTAATGGATAGAGCTGAAAAAAACCTGACTTCGAGTCCTGCCACCGCCACTGCCTGCTTTGTGACCCTAGGGAAACCATCTAATCCCTCAATGCTCTAGGCAACTCTCAAAGACTTAAAAAATTTTTTTTCAAAGATTTGCCTTTTCTCTCTCTTACCTCCCCCATTAAGAAAAAAACAAAACACAACTCTTTTGTAACAAACATGTATGGTTAATTTAAATAAATTCCTACATTGACCATGTCCAAAATATATGCATATATTATATGTATACATGCAAAAACATCTCTCTATGTCTGTGTGTCTATGTGTCCCAATCTACACTGAGTCCATCACTCTTTGGTTAAGAGGTAGGCAACCCATTTCAATAATCCTCTGGAATCATGGTTGGTTATCTTGTTGATTAGAGCTCCTCTAAGATTGAAGACTCTAAGTTGCCAAGAAGATATCAACCAGTATAGGTAGAAAGAATTTTCTTGTCTGGGATTTTCCTATACCAATAAAATCACAATTCCAGGCCCTAGTCTTAAAGACTTCAGTTGAAACGATCAGACCAAGGTACCTAACTAAACCAGAGTCACAGATCTAGAAAATGAGCAAAAGGGCCCTGAGGTCAGATTAGTCTTGAGCAAATTCATTTAAATTGTTCCTGTATTAATTCTCCAAGAGGGAAACTAATTACCCTAGCAGAAACTTTTAGTGGTTATAGTCACCATCCTTTTGTCCTAAAAGTGGAATTGTTTTGGAGTCTATGAGATATACAGTCCAAAAAACAAAGCTTGTATTACTATTTGGACGATACATAATTAATGGTTTACACAGAGAATAGAGTGCTGGATCTAGATTTGGGAAAAAACTGAGTTCATATCGAGCTTCAGACACTTACTACTTGTATGCCTCTGAGCAAGTCACTTAATGGATGTTTGCCTCAGTTTTCTCAACTGTAAAATGGAGATCATAATAGCAGCCACCACAGAGGGTTGTTGTGAGGATCAAATGAGATAACCATAAAGCACTTAGCACAGTACGTGGCACATAGTAAGCACTATACAATGCATAATAATATAATATAATAATAATAAGACATTTGTAAAGTGCTTAGCACAATGCTTGACATAGAGTAGGCACTTTATAAATGGTTGTTCGCTTCCTTTGCCCACCACTAGAGTTGCGACTTAAGACCTAGCCTCTAAAATATCTTAGAATTAGTATCCTAATGACAAGGGTAGAATGTCAGCTTCTTAAAAGCAGGGATTATATCACTTTGGTCTTTGAATGTTAGAATTAAAGGGTGGTTCACAGCCTTTCATGAAAACTAGAGAGGGAGCCACTTTCCCTCCTCTCATCATACCTAGTTTCCTTTGTTCCTTCCTTTCTCTTAATCATTTAGCCCAGAGTCAGGCACATATTGCTGTTGTTGTTCAATTGTTTCAGTTGTGTCCAAATCTTATTAATATCATTTTGGGTTTTCTTGGCAAAGACACTGGAATGGTTTGCCATTTCCTTCCCTAACTCATTTTACAGATGAGGAGACCGAGGCAAATAGGCTCAAGGGACTTGCCCAGGATCACCTACCTAATGAATGTCTGGGGCCAATTCAAACTCAGGAAGATGAGTCTTCCTGGCTTCATAGCCCAGCCCTCTATCCATTATACCACCGTCCTGTACTAGGTAAACACCTAATGCTAAATAAATACTTGGCTAATTGAAATGAATCTTAACCTCTCAGGGCTTCAGCTATAAAATAAGTTCATTTCTAACATTCCTTTTTATCTCTAATATTCTGTGGCCCTACTTGGGAGTTTGAAAGAATATTGCTAGACCCATTGGTACCCATTGGTAGCTTAGCAATTTCTGAATGTTTATTTATAAGTTCTCTCTAGAATAGAAATGAGAAACAAATAGTTTAATTGCCTCACTGCATCATGATAGTTTGGTCTTCTTCATCTACATCAGTGATTCCCAAAGTGGGCGTCACCGCCCCCTGGTGGGTGCTGCAGCGATCCGGGGAGGCTGTGATGGCTACAGGTTTTAACTTTTTTTGTATTACATTCTATTCTGACTTCAATAAATAGTTTCATAATTTCAAAGTTCAATGTTTCTAATTTACACCTTTCTTTACTATATTTTATGAAAAAGGTAGACACATTAGTACGTGTATTTTTCCTATTAATTGCTATTAAAATAAAAAAAATTAATTTCCAGGGGGTGCTAAGTAATATTTTTTTCTGGAAAGGGGGCAGTAGGCCAAAAAAGTTTGGGAACCACTGGTCTACATAGTCGATCTCATCATTTTTACTGCTCAACAGCCTTCAAAGGCTCCCAACTGTCTATTCAATAAATATCAGACACCTTAGCCTAGCACTCCGCCCTATCTAATTTTGCTCTACCCTACCTTTTGCCTTAGTCTATCACTCATCTCCCTGACCTCCAATGAAATAGGAATCTTCACTTTGACCAGATGAGTTCTGTGTTCCTTAGCTAATGCCATTGCCTGTGCTAGAAGGAAGATATGCCTGGTATATATATATACCTGCTGTTTCTACCTGCTGCCCTTCTAGTCAGTTGACTTCATGAAATCGTCCTTGATATCCCAAACACATATCAATCTCTCCCTTCTGGCAGATCACATTCTAATTGGTAGCACATATACCTGAGTACCTGCCTTCTCTCTCCTTTTACTACTTAAAGCCCCACCTTGAGTACGCCAAGTCTCTTAACCTTTTCGAGGTTCAACTTCCTCTTCTCCAAAACAAGGAATATTAAATTTGTTCTACCTGATTCATAGGGTTATGAAGAGAAAAGAGCTCCATGCAACATAAAGCACTATGTGAATAGAAGCTAAATTATTATAAGACACTATACCGGAGCCATGCCCTCATCTTTTACCCTATCTATCCCAGTTTCAGTAAGTCAGTTTTGTAGGTATTTTGAACAAATGGCCAGTTGGCTTGCAAAGTTAGCTCTGGCTACGTTCCCACTAACGGATGCTTTCCTCTTCCCCCTCCTGGCCAGTGCTAGCTTCTTCTCCTGTGACACATATCATTAGGCTGACAGAAAACAATCCTCAGGGTTGGTTCCCTCAGAAATAGATTCACATGGAGATAAGAAAAAGGGAAGAGAAAGTTTATTGCATTTCTTCAGCCCTGCTGCTTGATTTTCTTTCCTTTCAGACCTTT
The DNA here is from genome assembly GCF_016433145.1 of Gracilinanus agilis. Taxonomy (NCBI): domain Eukaryota; kingdom Metazoa; phylum Chordata; class Mammalia; order Didelphimorphia; family Didelphidae; genus Gracilinanus; species Gracilinanus agilis. The sequence continues at coordinate 122,667,730 of NC_058132.1, read as the reverse complement.
TTTTCCCCACGTGGCTGGGACATATGCTTACTATAATGGCCACTTGCCCTTTGCACATTTTCCCCAATGTAATAAGCAACCAACAAATACCCAATGTGTTAACTTTGTAGAGAGCCAGGACTAGAACCTGTGAGCTGAATGTGTTTTTTTCCGTTAATCTTTACAACTGAGGGGCACTCACTTCTGCTATTTCCTCTAAAATATTCTGACTCCTGAGAGTTGGAGATTCCTACAGTATATGGTTTTGTTACAGCTGAAGAGAGAAAATGTAAGTTGAAATTGGAGAGAAGGCCCTTTCCTGTGGATGCTTCCCCTCTTGCCCTTCCCCAATCTTCTGGGTCTGGTCTAGCTACTTTGCAAATCTATGTTTTAGTAACAAAACCCAAATGGATTCCACTCTTCTTTCACTGTCTGGATGTTTTCTGTGGTGTCTATTACCTCCCTCAAGGCTGACCCAGAGCTGCCTAATACACTTGTAATATCTGTGCCAGAAATAAAATGCCACCAACATCAGAGGAGCCTCAGTTCTTTGAGAAAACAAAGGTCTAACAGAAAACACAAGAACTCACAGACTTCAGTCTAAACTTTCAACAGTAAAGGCAAAGTTAATCCTTTATTTGAATTTAGTTGACTGGAAGACAAAAAAATCTTGAGGAGATAGAATAGATTTATAATAATAATTCCCCTCGCAAATAAAATTGAGAAAGATAATGCTAGATTTCTTACTAAATTGAAGCTATTACTTAAAAGAGATAGGGGAATTCAATTCCATCCCATCCAATTCAATAAACATGTAAATGTATGCTACTTATAATGCATTGTGCTAGGCTCTTGGGATGCAATTTGGGATTTGTTAAATGAGCTCCTTATTAGACTATGAGCTCTTAGAGAGCAAATTCTGCTCCCCCCCTTCTTTGTATCCCCCAGTGCTTAGGCCAGTGCCTGGCATATTTTTGTTGTCATTCAGTCATTTCCAACTCTCTATGACCCCATTTGGGGTTTTCTTGACAAAGACATTGGAACAGTTTTGCCATTACTTCTCCAGCTTGTTTTACAGATGAGGAAACTGAGGCAAACAGGGTAAGTGACTTGCCTAGGGTCACACAGCTAGTAAGTGTCTGAGGCCAGATTTGAACTTGAGAAAATGAGTCTTCCCAATTTGAAGCCCAGTGCTCTTATCAACTGCACCACCTAGCTACCCTAAATGAGGCTATGTAGGACTCTGCAAAGCAAGTTAAGGAAAGAACTTATATATATATTATATATATAATATATATATATGTGTGTGTGTATGTATATATATGTATATATATATGTTTCTATTTTACATGTTAGCGTTTATATTTTCAGAGGCAGCACNTATATATATATATATATATATATATGTATATATATATGTGTGTGTGTACATATATATATATGTGTGTGTACATATATATGTATATATATATATTATGTAGACATGCTGTGCTCCAAGCATAAAATAATATCTCCTCTGTGCTTGTGTTTCTGAGTGTCCTTAAATTTCTTTAGGACTTACTTCAAGAGGTACGATCTATGGAGGAATCTTTGCTGATATACAGAGTGTCACTCCTCTCTTCCTCTTCATATTACTTTGTATTTTATATTTGATCAGCAGAACATAAGCTCCTTGAGGACAGGCAATATTTTTGTTGCCTTTTGTTTTGTCTTTGTTCCCAGTACCCATCATGTTGCTATGCACATAGCAAGTACTTAATCCAAAAAATATTTACTTGTTAATTTGAATTGTTTTATTGGAGGTCTTCTTTTAGCGGCAATGATTTAGGATTCTTTGACTACATGAAACTCTTCTTTTTCTATCCCTTCCTCTCTCTCTCTCTCTCTCTCTCTCTCTCTCTCTCTCTCTC
>NC_058132.1:122646610-122663004 GCF_016433145.1 Gracilinanus agilis | reverse complement strand
ATATATATATATGTGTGTGTGTATGTATATATATGTATATATATATGTTTCTATTTTACATGTTAGCGTTTATATTTTCAGAGGCAGCACTGCTCTTCCACTTCTGAACCAAATCTTGGGATTTAATTGGCTTTGGCCTGATAGGGGAGCATCCAGAAGTGGAGAAGATTTAGAAGTCCAGAATGAGGTTCCCTTGGGAGAGCCCAGATCAAAAAGGACCTCACTCACCCTCATACCTGGGCATGACCTGAGAGGAAGGGGAAGGGGGGTAAGAGAAAAAGGAAAGAAGATTCTTGCCCTGGGGCTCTAGAACATGGAAACAAAAGTCTGGAGTGTTCAAGTAAATATTAAACAACTGGCTGGAAGGCGAAAATATGTGCATGACAAGTATGCATAAATTTTTAAGTTTAATCTTCATTATCAACAACCCCCATTTAGGTCTTGACAGTTTAACATCTGGACATCTAACATCAATAGTCTTCCTATGGACAGCAACCAACCTTCCTATTTTCTAATTTATATGAAGTCAACACAAATTCATTTTCCTTAAATTTTTGGAATGTCCTCTTCTGTGTTCAGTGATTTCCTAATCATAACTTTAAGGCTTAATTCACACCAATTGACCCAGGAGGTATAGCTAACCACTTTCATTTACTTTATTTCAACTCTATTCTCTTCACAAGCAAAATAAACTACTATAATAATATGATGTAGGCTTTTCTCTTGCTATCTCTTATAGAACCGTATCTATTAATTTCTGCAAAACCTAGGTCATTGCGGTCCATTAAGATTCTTCTGTGAATCAATAAACAGATAAGTTCTATCAAGGCAATCTGGATCAAGCACTGGGCATGGAGCCAGATGATCTGAGTTGAAATTTGACCTCAGATGCTTACAATCTGTGTAGTCCTGGACAAGTCACTTGGCCATGTTTACCTCAGTTTCCTCATCTGGTGAAGGAAATGGCAAACCATTCCAGTATCTTTGCCATGAGAACCTCAAATAGGGTCACAAAAAGTCAGACATGACTGAAATAACTCAAGAACAAAAATTCAATGTCAAGTGTACTTTTCCAGAGTCCAAATCTCTCCACAGTGTAGCCCCAACTCCTTTTCAAAGCGCATCTGCTAATATTCCCCAGTATGGGGAGCAACCTCTGCAGTCAGCTTAGTCTACTCATAGACTCTCAACTGTGCCTGATACCTTCCTTCCCACATGCCTTTTCCCACATTGCTAACTTTGCCAGGAATGAGCTCCTCATCTTCATTAAATCTTAACAGTTCTCCAACATTTCAGCTCACGTCTCAGCTCCTCCATGAAAGCTTTTCTGTCCTCTCCAACCCACAATAATATCTCCTTCTGAGTTCTTATGGCACTGCCACATTAATTATTGTGTATCTAGTAGTTATCACCTGGCACTAACTTTTTATATGTCTGCACAACCTATATTCCTAAAATTCCATAATTTGTACCAGTTCTTTCTGGAATAACTGCAAGTTATGGCCAAATCTCAGGACTACTTTAGGGTAAGAAGGTCTTTTCAGGCAGTGCCCCCATCTGAAGTTTGTTCCAGTTTTTTCTGGAATAATTGAAAGCTATAGTTGAATCTCAGGACCATCTTAAGAGTATAAGTTTGTTTTTTTTTAGGCAGTGCCTCCATCTGAGGTTTTTTTAATTTCCCACAATGCCCAGAACTGTGTTTTGCCACAGGGAATTCTCAGTTATCTGTAGACTAAACTGAAATTAGGAAGCTCTTCTTTGTGAATAACAAGGATAAATCTAATTCCTATTTAAAATCATATCTTCTACTTAAGGAGGAGAAAAAAAACCAAACAAACCTGGTCCAAAGGTCTCCTTATACATGTGAAGAAAATAATGCATTGAATTGTATGTAGACATAAGGGGTCTCATGAAGATGCTAAATGGCTGGGAGACACTCCTCAGTCCCAGATCAGCCACCTATTCCTCACTTTCTGTCCTTTCTCCCGAGCCCTGGCCATTAGTGTCTCTTGGTCTACTGGATCTATTTCCAATGACCACCTGAGTGGGTCTTTCCCTTTTTTCAATCTCTCTAAAGCAAGTCACACAACTTTTTAGAATTCTTGGCTTGTCTCCCTGCAAGAACTTCCTGGCCATAAAAGTATTACTCTTGGTTCTTAGAATTACTGATTCCAAGTTAAGGGTTTTTCTTCCCATCTCAGTTATTCAAATCTAACAACTTTCCCAGATTTACTCTGTTGACTCATTTCTCAAGCAATGGCTAAAGAATGTGTTTTTCCTCCCTAGACTTGTATTAGTATACAAGAGAAAAATGTTAAGCCCATGGTGATAACAGGCAGCTTAGTGATGATGGCTGGCCTTAGAGTCATGAAGATGTAAGTTCAAATCTTGCCTTCGACATTATTAACTCTGTATTCCTGAGCAAGTCACTTAACTTGCCTGCCTCAGTTTCTTTTATTGTAAAATGGGAATAATAGCATAGGATTGTTGTGAGAAAAAATGAGATATTGGAAACCTTAAAGATCTCTATAAATTCATCACCCAGTAGGAGCCATTGTTTCCCCAATTATCCTTTCACCTTCATTTCCTGAGTCAATAATAGTAGCTCCTCCAAACTTTCCTGCTTTTTTGCCATTTCTCTTGCCATATAAAAATGTATATTTATATTTTTATTTATGATTTGGAGTCATTTCTCTTGCTATTTAAAATGTATAGTAATATTTATTTTCGCCTTTTCTTGCCATTTAAAAATGCATGTTTATATTTGTATTTATTGACATATACCTTTATATGTATGTTTTTCTCATCCTCCACATAAGGCCTTTACTCATCACCTCCAAGTTGCTAGACCTTACCCCATGAAATTACCTTGTACTTCTTTTGCATAGGCTTCATATAGAGTCATATGCCAGTGTGTTACCCCAATAGAACATAAGCTTCTTGAAAGCAGGCACTGATTCCTTTTTGGGTTGTAACTCCCAAGCATAGCACGGTGTCTGACCCATAGCAGGCCTTTAATAAATGTTTGCTGCTTTTTGATTGATTTCCATAAGCCTTTTACAATATAATGAACAAAACTGGCCTAGGCCTTCTAAGACTGAGTTGACCAGGATCAGATAGCAGAGAAGAGCCCACTCCTAACTTTCCCCCATCCTACTGTTGTTCAGGGGCTCAGAATTAGGAAAGAAGCATTGGATTACCCACTCATATACAATTTGCTTAAGTGTAATTTCAAATCTGGAAAGGAGACCATATTGCCCAAATCCCATATAGATGCAAAAAGAAAAAAAGTATGGGACTAAGAAGACTGTGAAACCCTTCATCCTAGAAATGTTCAAAAAGAGAAAAAACAGTCAGGTTGGGGGGATGAACTAGGTGTGACTTTGACCCAATAATTCTAGTATTTTATTTCCTCTTCTCTTTCATCACGAAGTTTCTTGCCTTTTTCTTTTCTTGGTATTGGGAGAAGAGGTATTTCCAATTTTGCCTCACAGATGAGTTTTAGAAAAGGTTTAAATTGAAAGAAGGCCCACTTTGGATTTTCTCCATACAGCATCTATTACATATTCAACAATAATAGGATTGAGTGGTAAGAAAGCACTTTAAAAATAAATATGAATTTCCTCCCAAAGAACATTGTATTTGGTTTCTCTGGAAGTCTTCAGGCTCCCATTTCTAAGTATTTCAAAGTACCCACAAAATTTTAAACTGATAATGAATCAGAATTTCAAAGAAAAAAGAGATAATAAAGGTTATAAACTAGCTCAAGGTCCAAGAGTTTAACAAAGCAAGTAGAATACATGTGGGTAAATTTTTTTCTCTTTTAGGATCACATATCTAGCTCTGAAAGAGACCTCTGAGGTCATCAGATCAAGCCTTGTCACTTTATAGATGAGGGCCCTAAACCAGGGAAGTTAAGTAACTTACTTGTCTAGGGTCACCCAGCTATCAAATGTCTGAAGTGAACCCTGCTACTGTGACTCCAGGGCCAAAGCTTTGCCCGCTATTCCATGAGGAAAAAAATTCCTTGGGCAGTAGGGTGAGGGGGATATGGAGGGCAACAGCTATCTAAGTATTTCAAGCAATGCCGTGTTGGGTTTTTGGTCCCGTAGTAAAGAATTAGAAGAAATGGGTGAACATTTCAGAGAGGTATATTAGGACTTGAGTTTACTATAAAGAAAAAGCTTCTTAATAATTATAAAAATAGAACTGTTAGAATAGTGGCTCAGTGGATTGAGAGCCAGGCCCAGAGACAGGAGGTCCTGGGTTCCAATATGGTCTCAGACACTTCCAAGCTGTGTGACCCTGGGCAAGTCACTTAACCCCCATTGCCTAGCCTTTCCCAATCTTTTGCCTTGGAACCAATACATGATTCCAAAATGGAAGATTTCTGTAAAAAAAAAAAAAAAGAAAGAAAACTGACCCGTCTCATGAGTTGTGAGTTCTCCATCACTAAAGAGTATTCCAGGGCATAGCCTTTGCAGCAGAGTTGGGGATAGCAATCAACTGAAAAGCATTTATTAAGTACCTAGTAAGTATCTGGCACTAGGAATTCAAATATAGGAATAAGACAGTCATTGCTCTCAAGGAACTTATAGGATAGCACAGTGATGGGCAAACTACAGCCTGGGGCCAGATGCAGCCCCCTGAAATGTTCTATCCTGCCTTGTGACATTATTCCTAATCTGAGGTATACAACGAGTAGGATACAATACAATGAAACTTTGAAAGAGTTGCTTTAGAAACAGACTGACAGATGAGCATTTCCTTTCCTTTGGCCCCCCCTCTTTAAAAAGTTTGCCCATCACTGGGATAATAATAATTTATTATAAATTTTTATAATTTTTATTTATAATTTTATAGTTTTTGTAATTCATTATAATTATATTTATTATAAGCATAATAGTTTCCTGGAGAAGTTCTGAAGGGAGACTTTTATCTAAGTTTGGATTGACATATGGCTTCTAGGGTCCCTTCCAACACCAAGGTTCTGCGACTTACTTGCATTGTTCAGTTGTGTCCGACACTTTGTGACCTCGTTTGGCATATTCTTGGCAAGTTTACTAGAGCGGTTTGTCATTTCCTTCTCCGGCATATTTTACAGATGAGGAAATCGAGGCAAGCAAGAGTGAAGTGCCTTGCCTAGGATCTCACAGCTAGTATATGTCTAAGGCCAGATTTGAACCCAGAGGGATGAGTCTTCCTGACTGCAGGTCCAACACCTATCCGCTGTGCCACCTAGCTGCTTTATTTTAGACCTGATTAGTTTTTGGAGAAAACTTTAGGGTGCAAGCAGAGATTCTGCTCCTGTGCTGATTTCAATGAATGCTCTAAAGATTAACCACCTCAAAAGATTCCTTCAAAGGATTTTTCCAGCTTAAGGTTACATGTAAATATTTTAAAAGCAATTATAGTTTTAAAAGTATTTTCAGTTTGAGAAAATGTTTCACCATCTTCTAAAAATTATCATTTCACTTTTCTCCAATTGATTCAGAACATCTTAGAACATTTTTCTTAGAAGTCAAGAGTTGAATTACTTTCTTTGACTTACAGTCGGCCCCCACAGTAGGGAAGGGAGATGATCAGAGACCTGCCCAGGGATCTCCTGTGGAGACTTATACAAAGGGAGAATGGATCCTCCTTTATGGTCAACTACAGAGCTGCTACCCAGGAACGCCACAGCCCTAATGAGGCACACTGGATGGAAAGTCAAGGTTAGTGAATTTAACCACTATGGGGGTGCTGACAGCTGTCAGAGTCTGGATGGCACAGATGGCCAAAATGATTATTCTTACAATGTTGCCTGAGGGTTTTTCTCTCCACTGGAACAGATCCATCTAACTGCTCTTCCCACTCTTTCCCAACCCCTCATCAAAAACAAATCATGTGAAAAAAAAAAAAAAAAAAAAAAAAAACAAATCATGTGTACTGTTAAAAAAATTGACATTTATAAAACATTTCAAGTTTAGGGGCAGCTAGGTGGCTCAGGGTATCCCCAAGCTCCCGGAATTGGAAGGACCTGGGTTCAAATTTGACTTCAGGAACTTCTAGCTGTGTGACCCTGGGCAAGTCATTTAACCACAGTTGCCTTGGAATTGATATTTCATATCTGTCTTAGAAAAGATACATGAACACTAAGTTTATAATTTTACAAGTACCTTAAGTAAATAATTTCATTTGCACTTCTTAACAATCCCACTTTAGGATGTATTTCCCCCATTTTACAGATAAGAAAACTGAGTCCCACTAGAGCACTAACTTTGGAGTCAGAGGTCCTGGGGTTGAATCCTGCCTCTGGCACTATCTTTATAACTTTTGCCAAGTCATTTAATGTCAGTTCCTTCATCCATGAGGAACGTATCTGCTTTCTAATAGCAATTACAGCAGTTATAATGATGTTCAAATTTGCAGAACACTCCGTCCACCTTTACAGTACATCTACATTTATAGCATCCAGTGTACATTATTTTAAAAAAAAGAAAAACTGAAAAATAAATGAAGAATCCTGACCTGTGATATCGTTGGTCTAGGGGATTTCCAGTAAGGCTACTCCTTTCACCCAGGAAGGTAAGCACCTGCTCTGCAATTTATAATCTTAGAGCTTTGTCTGGGGGTACACAGAGGCCCAGTACATGTTAGTGATAATACCTGAACCCAGATCTTCCTGACCATGAGAATGCCACGTTCCTAGGCTCAGGCTACCACGTAGCAAAAACTACCCCAAGTGCTGCAATATATTTTTCCTGGAATATATTTTCATTCCTTTCCTAAACAATGCAGGCAATGTACAGTTCTGCATCCAAAGGGAATCATTCATATTTGTTCACCCCTGGGTCCCCCTCACCCATAAATCCATGGAACCAATTTAGCATCACACTTATAGATGTGATCAACATTCTCATTGTAAATCATTCAGTGATGGGGTGCCATTGTTGCAATTCATCTGGGACTCGTCAGCTGTGAAACAGATGCAACGCTCTCCTAGCTGAGGAACAATAACACGGGGAGGGATGCTCTGAGAAATTCGGTAAAATATACCATAGGAAAAAGAAGGCAGAAAAAGAAAAGGTCCATGTTAATAGAACACAATTACTGGGGGGTGTGGGGGGTGAAGGACGGGCTTATCATATAGCATCCCTATGTAGTAGCAATCCTAATTGTCTCTTTCAAACATACAAGAGAGAAAGTAGGCTATCTGCTCAAAAACAGAAGCGGGAAGGTCTTCTCTCCTTCAAGAGGGATGCCAGAAACCTGTTTTTGCAGGGGAGAATCATTTTCCCAGACTAGGGGATGGAAATTTATGCCATGCATATCAAAAACTTGAAAGAGTCAGTGAACCAGATTTGTTTCCAAGGAGGAAATGAGATGGTACAACACCCTTCCCTTTTTGCAGAGCTGGTGGACTACGGCATCATACTGCATAGATGGTCTGACTCGGACGATGTGTGCATTAGTTTTGCTAAAATATTTTTATTCTCTTTTTCATTAACAAACGATGATCTCTGGGTAGGAGAGGAAGGAGGGATAGAGTGCTGGGCCTGGAGTCAGGAAGACTTGAGTCCAAATTTGGCCTCAGACATTTAATATGTGTGTGACCTGGGGAAATCACTTTACCCTGTTTGCCCCACTTTCCTCATTTGTCGAATGAGCTGGAGAAGGAAATGGCAAACCTCTCCAGTATTTTTGCCAAGAAAACCCCAAATGGGGTCACAAAGAGTTGGACATGACTGAAAAACAATTGAGCAACAACAACAAACTGTCCAAAAAGATTCAATCAATTCATAGACTCTTCCTTGGCTACCACTCCCCTTTCCTACTGTTACCACAATAGTTGCACTGTAGACCACCCTGCCTCTTGCCTTTTCACAACTAAAGAACAATGGTTGAAAGCTGGCACTCCACCTTCAGTTTGGAAAGTTCGGAGACTATTCTGGGACCAGGCGTATATTTGGCTGTGAAATGATGGCCCTAAACTTTGGGGAAAAGTTTGGTTTGATATGTAACATTCTTGAAAAGTGGTCCTATTCTTCATCATTGAGGAGGAAATATCTGTTCCTATTTGTTAAATCTCTGGAAGACATCTATTTGGAGATGAATGACTGATTATCTATCTTTCCCAATGTGGGGACTAGAACTGGGTTAATGCTTTCATGTCAAAATATGTTGTATAAGGCGGATGGTAGGTTTCTTGATGGATAGTTGGTAGGACCTGGGTTCAAATCTGTTCTTAGATGCTTCCTATCTATGTGACCCTAGGCAAGTCACTTAACTTCCATTTGCCTAGCACTTGCCCTTCTATCTTAGAGTAACTAGGGCAGAAAGTAAGGATTATTAAAAAAAATTCCAACTTCTAATTAAATGACAAATAAACAAATAAAATCCTTACTTTCCATCTTAGAATCCAAGGCAGAAGAGCAGCAAGGGCTAGGCAATAGGTGTTAAGTGACTTCCCCAGGGTCACATAGCTAGGAAATATCTGAAACCATATAAATTCTGATTTCATTTAAAAAATTATTCTGAGATTTTCTGTGTCATAGGATCATAAAATGTAGTGTTTGAAGGAAACTAAGAGGCTATCAAAGCCCAACTCTTTCACTTTTTCAAATGAGAAAACAGAGTTTCAGTGAATTTAAATGACTTGCTTGAGGTGACTTAGGTCATAAATGGGAAACCTGGGAAGTGAATCCAGGTTCTCTGGCTCCAAATTTAGTGCTCTTTTCCAACAAACCATGGAATCAAAAAAGAACAAAGTGAAAAAATGTTTTTCATAAGAGGAAACCACACAGTTTGCATAGCTATAGCAATATATTCTTGTTAAAAGGAAAGGAAAAAAGAAAATAAAAATGTATTATTAAAAGTGAAATTACTTGCTCAAAAATACCTGTAAGAGGGGTTTAAAACATTGTTTCCAAACTATTTCAGCTATCTGCTATGGTCTAGATCATCTCATCAAGGCCATATCAGGGGTTGTTAGACCACTAAATACACATCCACCTTTTTCAAAAATCAAAAGATCTTTTAAAAAATTGAGCAAACTCTGATCAAGATGGTGATCCAAACCATTTCCAAAGAGAGAGAACTGATGAATTGAGTGCAGAAGGAAGCGTACTTTTAAAACTTCTTTTATTTTATAGCGTGGTGTGTGTGTGTGTGTGTGTGTGTGTGTGTGTGTGTGTGTGTGTGTGTTTTCTTTTGCAACATGGCTAATACGGAATTATGTTTTGCATGACTTCACATGCATAATTGATATCATATTGCTTGCCTTCTCAGAGAGTAGGAGAAGATCTGGAAGGAGGGAAAGAATTTAGAGCTCAAAATTTTACAAAAAAGGAACTTTGAAATTTTTTTTCTTGTATCTAATTGGAAAATATTTTATGAAACAAATACAAATATGTAAAAAAAAAGGATTGAGCAACTAAATATATTCTCTATTGTTCTCTATGAACAAAGTACTGCTGAAAAGCTTCAGACACCAACCCATTGGGAAACTCACCCTTAAAAGGATGGGAATGCTAATCCCTCTTGGAAACCCACTGAAAATGGAGCGTAGTGCTCCCTAGCTGAAGCACCATGCTTGAGTGAGGATTTGGGTGCCTGGCTGTCACAGCATCACCTGCTATTCTAAGAGTACCCACACTCCACTGACAGCAGCTGTTTCTTCGGAACATGTAAAATACGATATGTTTTAGAGTGAAGCCCTAGAGAGAGAGCAAAGTAAATGGCCCATGTGAGACAAAGAGATATTTTTTGAAAGAGTTCAAGCAGAAATTTCAGACTCTCTTCCTTTCCTCTCTCCCTCTGTGAGGCAGCAAAGTACAGTGGAAAGGACCCTCACTGGCTCTGGATTTAGAGGACCTGGATTCAAATGCCCTCTTCGATCCTTGATATGTGATACCTTTGCTACCTTGTTAAATCAATTAACTTTCTGGGGCTCACGTTCCTCATCTGGAAAAGGAAAGGGTTGGACTAAATAGCCTCTGAGGTGCTTTCTTTAAGTTGGACCCAAGATCAATGATCACGGTCCACTGTTGTTTTTTAAACTTTCCATCTTAGAATCCAAGGCAGAAGAGTGGTAAGGGCTAGGCAATGAGGGTTAAGTGACTTGCCCAGGGACACACAGCTGGGAAGTGTCTGAGGACCTGGCTCTCAGTTCTCTGAGCCACCTAGCTGCCCCACATTATTTCTTTCAAGAGAATCATTTTCCCTTCCCAATGTGAAATAGCTATGAGGTCATCAACCCTTTGGCAGGAACCTCCAACCAAGCTCTTGGAAAGGCTTTTCTGGGCTTGCTTTTCCAAGCCCTCTGGACATTAACCAGACTGGACAAACTTGATGATAATAGTAATAATAACAATATATAGCTAATATTTATATTGTGTTCCATATTTTGTAAAACACCTTACATGATCAATAACCACATAAACTTCTAAACTTTGTTTCTACTGTTGTCTTAGCTTCTGATTCTCTCAGTTGTGGACACCATAAAGAAGAGAGTAAAGGAAAAAAAGAATAAACATTTGTATATGTTTTACAAATATTATCTCATTTGATACTTATAACTCTGAGAAGTGGGTGCTATTACTATCTCTATTTTACAGATGAGGAAACTGAGTCAAACAGAGGTTAAGTGCCTTGCCCAAGGTCACAGAGCTACTGTCTAAGACTGGATTTAAACTCAGGTCTTTCTGACTCCAGGCGCAGTACTCTTCACTACGCCACAAGTTACCTCTAAAAGAAGTAGATGGAAAATAGAAAAGGTAGACTGGGAGGTGGAACCTGGGGGCCTACCACTTCATCAGAGCCCAGACTTGCATACATCTAAGTGTTTGGTTGGAGCTAAAAAGTTCCTAATAATAGCATCTCGGCTATCCTATCCCAATCCACACAGTGTTTAGAAAATTTATAAACATACTTTAAAGTCAAATCTTTCTGTCCTTTGAAGAGGAAATGCAATCTGACTTCAAATGTAAGTATCTACCTAAGGGGAAGCGGTCTTTCTGAAACATGGACAAGGGGGAGAAGGGTTAAGTTGATTAGGCTAAGAATGAAATACAATCTGTATTTTATGTAAGCAATTAAACAATATTCAGTTGAGCTGGTCTTCAACCCAGAATTCCCACAAACTGAACAAAAGACTTTGGCAGAAACTTTAGTAGAAAAAGCAGCTTAGGAGAGGGAATGCTTTTAGTTGTGAACTTCTGGAGAATATGGATAAAAACAGGTTTTCTAAATTGTTCTCCCAATAGATGAGGTGGCCCATGCCTTTAATCCCTGTTCCTAGGGACTCTGAGACTACTCCATGACTAGAGCTCAGGAGCTGTTCTGAGTTGTTAAGGGCTCAAGCTTATAGAGAGTATGTAGCAAGTTTGTCATTAAATGGTGAGCCTCCAGGAAGGGAAATGGAGCACAAGATGACATAAGGGGAGGGAAGGAGGCAGAACTGTCCCATTTGAAAAAATGGCGCAGGTTAAGGCTTCCAAGCCCATCAACAGTGGGATCGGTCCGTGACCTGTGCTTGCATTTCCAGGGTAGGTGAGGTAGGGAGAAAGGCTTCAAAAGCAAACAAGCAAATAAATCTCCCTCCAATATATTCATTACCAACCACAAGTACCTTAATGTCAACTGTACAATATGCTATCCACTTTTAGAGATTCCTTTAAAGAGCCCACAGACTTCTCTTCTGAAGTAAAGCAAAGGATCATTTTCTACCCTGACCCACCAATGTTATTCTGGCAAACTAAGAATTAAGCATGAGTTATGATTCCTACATGGTTATTTTAAAAGGGTCAGTTACTCTTTTCCATCCACATTGACTTTATTTCCTCCACACAAAAGTTCCCTTTGATGTCATGCATTACCAAGCTCAGGGTACCGGTTCATTTCTCTTATGTTTTTCACGCTTTCATGCCAAAGCCTCAAAGGTCTATCCTTGGACATATTTCAGGAACTAGGTTTGTGTGTGGCTCTTCTTTGAAATACATCTCTCTGAGGTCACTCTGAACCAAACATAAGTCATATATATATGTGCATATATATATATATATATTTTATACTCTGCCTCTTCACTTGTTATCAGAGGGATCAAAGGGAAAAAAAGTTCTCTATTTCTGGATTGTTTCATTCCCAAAAGTCATCTTACCAAGCATTTGATTCTTTCTGCTCTTTCAATATTATGAAATTCGAGCATTCATGAGTTTTGATTCAGTGCCACCATCTTGTCAAGTGGTACTGATGACAGAGGCATGAACATGGGCAGCTTGAAAGCAGGTGTGCTGACATAGTTAGCTATGTTCTCCATGAGCACAGACCATATTTTTGCCCAAAGAGTCTGGGTTATTAGCAAAAACATAATCAAAATTTCTACGTATTCTAAAAGTGAATATAGAGGCACTATGGCAGAGTGGATAGAGATGATCAGACCTTAAAGTTGGGAAAATTGGGGTTTGAATCCTGCCAAGGACACATACTGATTGATTGACTCTGGGCATTGATCATTTACCCTCTCACCGCCCCAGGCAAAACTCTAAAATTACAAATTGCAAAGCAGGTGTTTATCTGAATTGTTAGAGGGAGTTTTCTCATTCAGAATTTCCTTTTCCCAAAGAAAACTCAGGTCTAGTCTCTATCTCTATGAAAAAATGATTAGAAATAAAAAATTAGAATTGTGGTGTTTTGTTGTTGAATATGAAGAATAAATGATGGAGTAAAAACATTTATTAATCACTTACTATGTGACTGTCATATTACTATGGCTCCATGTATATACAGCCAGCATTGATTATCAGGTTGAATAATTCAGATCTCTAGGTGGCCCTATTTTTGGCTTGAATTGTATAGCCTAACTGCCTGTTCTAAGCAATTAACCACATCATTGCCAAATTGTAATTTCATTTCATGCTGTGGGAACATAGGCTACGTTTAAAGCCAAATGCAACAGAAATTATACAACTTTGTCTAAATAGGCCAATGTCATCCTTTTGTGACTGTAGTAATACGTTCTGCTAACAACATTTTCCCTAATGGCAAAGAGCTTCCTTTTTCTCTATAGCTACCATATGAAAACTATGACTACAAAGTCAGCCAAGGAAAGGTGGCAAAAGCCATGGTAAGTCACTTTAACCCCAGTGAGCTTCAGTTTCCTTATCTATACAATGACTGTGTTATATACATTGTCTTTTAGTACCCTTCTAACTTTTATAGAGAGGTTCCTAACTTTTGGAATTATTCATTTTTGGTTAAAAATATGTTGGAAACTGAGTCAAATTTACAAAAATACAAAGCATTCCCCAATTGACAAACAGTCAAAGGATATGAACAGGCAGTTCTCAGATGAAGAAATTAAAACTACCTATAGCCATGTGAAAAAAATGTTCCAAATAACTATTGATTACAGAAATTTATATTAAAACAACTGAGATACTACCTCGTACCTATCAGATTGGCTAATATGGCCAAAAAGGAAATGATAATTGTTGGAAGGAATGTGGGAAAATTGGGACACTAATACACTGCTGAACTGTAAATTGATACAATCATTTTGGAGAGCAATATGGAATTAGGTCCAAAGAGTCATAAACTATGCATACCCCTTGACCTAGCAATACCACTACTGGGTTTGTATCCTAAATAGATCAGACACAGAAGAAAGGAACCACTTGTACAAACATATTTTAGCAGCATTTGGAGTTAGAATTTGGAACTGGAAACTGAAGGAGTGTACTTGGAGAATGGCTATAAAAGTTGTGGTATATGGTTATAATGGAACCATAAGAAATGAAAAACAGGATGAGTTCAGAAAAACCTGGAAAGATTTATGTGCACTGATGCAGAGTGAAATGAATAGAACAAAAAGAACAGTGTATACAGTAACAGAAATATTATATGATGATGAACTGTGAAAGACCAAATTATTAGCAGTAAAACAAGGTCCCAAGATAAGCCAAAGGGATTCATGTTAAAAAAAATATTATCCACAGCCATAGAGTGCAGATCAAAGCACATCATCTTTATTTCCTTCTTTTATTATATGTGTAATGTGTGTCTTCTGTCATGCATGGGGAATATGGAATATGTATTGCACGAAAGCACCAGTATAGCCTATACTAGATTCTATAACACCTGGGGAGGGAGGGGAAAGGAGAGAGAGAATCCGAATTGCAAAATGTCAGAAAACAACTGTCAAGAATAGTTTCTACATGTAAGTGAAAAAACAAAGTTTTTATAAAGTCTTGAATTTGAAAAACATATATTCAAGTATAACCCAGACAGAGGCAGGATGGATTTAACTTTGAATTTTGAATTTTGGAGCACAATTAACTGCCACTAAAGGATCTAAGAAACTCATGCATGGCAGGGGAGTCAACTTTGGGGTTGTACATGAGCTGAGCTATTAGATGGAGGCATATCATCAATTGTATAGATTTCATTAAACTTCATTTCTCTCTCCTTTCCAAGGTTAACCAATGAAATCACATCCATAAACTTCTAAGAAATAATTTGCCCTTTAAATAATTTTAAAAAAGAAGTATTTTTTAATACATTGTTCAATCTAACAACTACAAATACACCCACATCTTTACTTGCATAACTGGGGACAAGAGGGCATGAAACAATGAATAAATCTCTCTAATGGAAAACAATGTATTTTCCAATCAACAAGCAGTAGGTGGGCGCTTTCTGTAGTTTCTGCTTGGGGGCCCAGAATTGAAACTGCTGATAACTCACTGAATTCTAGAGGTTGCTCCAAGGGAATATTTAAACCATAAATTGGCCACATTACAAACCATGCAGCATCTGTTCTATCAGAACCTGACAGCCATTGCAACTAAACCCACTGGCATTCCTTTTTGTAAGTGCAGTGGTGGATGCTGAAACATATGGGTAAATGAAAAGGCATTCAAAGAAAGCTGATTGCACCAACCTGAGGCACAACAGAAAAATGAAATGATCCAGTGGAGAGGTTCCTCCAGGTTTTTTACTTTGTTAAAGATAAATACAGTATGAACAACCTGCCTTGCACTTTTTGGCAAAAAAAAAAAGTGGGTGGACAAAGAATGAATGCTTATTTTTTTCTTCTTATTTCTTAACACTAAGGATTAATTTCTCAATTCATTCCTTAATCTTAAGGATATAAAGATGGCAGTATGAGCTAGTTGGCTAAATTTCCCCTTACCCACAGACAGACATCTAACAAAGGTACCTGCAAAAGAATCTTGTTCCCATCGTGATCTTCGGTCTGCCATCTTCCTTCACTTATTGGACTACAGGGATTGGGCAAAAGAGGGACGAGCTGCCCAATATCCTTCACTCGGAACTCTAGCACAGAGGAGTCTGTGGGCACCGGTAGCTGGCCACTGGGGAGTCTTTTCAGAGAGAACTGGATATCCACATCCAAATTTGAATAAATGGGGAAAATGCAGAAGTCTGACTTCCTCTGACTTGGGTTCCTTTTCAGGATCAGCTCATAGAGCTTCAGAATGTCAGCAAAGTTCTCATACTTGCAGTAGATGGTGAAACGGACAATTTCTTTTCCGTAATGCACTGGCCGGATCGCCCACAGTGGGGTTCCTGGGGCCAGAGTGAAGAAGTCCTGACTGCAGGGTAGATAGGGGAGGAACCTGCCATGGACTCGCTCTGTGTGGTGGTAGTGCCACGGGGGCCTCTGAAAAGTTTCATGGAGTTCCAAGATTTGCTCTTCTCCGTATTCCTCCTGTAGGAAGAGAACAATAGCAAGGGCCGGCTGGGAAGTTTTGTTCTGCCTCTTCCGTTTCCTAGCCACTCTCCTTTCGGACACACGGAAAAGCTGGAGATCTGGGTGGATCCAAGCCAACACCTTGTCAATGGCTTCCTGGAGGGCTTTGGACTCACCTGGGTCAGTGATAACATGGACGCTGACGAGGAAGGGATCCTGAGTGTCTTCCACAGAAAGCTCACCTGAGAGCACAAACAGAAAGGCTGTGTTAATGGGAAAAATTTTCTCAGCTGTACACTCAGAAACCTTTTGTGGTAAGGGATGGGCAGGAAGAGGAATGGAATGCACACCACCAGACTGTGATCCATGAGTCCTGCCTTCAAGGACAATAGTGAAAATCATTGTAACTGCCTCACTGAGACAAGAGACTAAATAAAGACTTCCCTGGGGAAATTAACCCTGCAGCTGGACGTTTATTGGAGAAGGACTCTCATACGGTGTTTGATAAATCTCAGAATACTGAACTGTGGTGATAGGAAATGAAGCATTTATAAGTTTGATCATGTTAGTAGGAACAATGAGTGGTAAGTCACTTCCACAGAATAATAACTGATATATATATATATATATATATACACACACACACACATATGTGTGTATATATATATATGTATATACACACACACACACACACACACACACA
>NC_058132.1:122618887-122646110 GCF_016433145.1 Gracilinanus agilis | reverse complement strand
ATATATATATATATATAAAATGCTTTGAGGTTGTTTTACACACTTTAAATCATTTGATTCTTACAGCAACCTTAAGAGATATGTTATTCTTAATCCCATTTTATGAGTGAGAAAACTGAGGCTGAGAAAAGTTGTGATGTGGCCAGAATCACACAGCCAGTAAATATCTAAGACAGGATTTGAACCCAGGTTTTCTTGATTCTAAATCCAGCACCCTCTTCATTACATTAGTATGCAATGTATTCCTTATTAGTTTGTTTCTGTCCTATTCTTTCCGCTTCTATTTTCTTCCTTCTGTTGGTCTTCTCCAAATATTGCCTTCAATGAATTTTTACCTTCTTTACTTTTACATGTATATATAAACACACACATATATGTATATATATAACTTATGTGTACTTATATATTTGGCCCAGACTTATGATTTCATCATCATAAAGAATTCATGTTGAAAAAATTCCCCTCTAGATGGGGGAAAATTGGGATACTAATGTGCTATTTAAGTTGTGAACCAATCAACTTTTCTGGCAAACAGTTTGGAACTATACCCAAAGGGCTAAAAACTATGTATACCCTTTGACCCAGCAATACCACTAATAGGTCTGCATCCCAAAGAGATAAAAGGATCTATATGGACAAAGATATTTAGAGCAACTCTTTTTGTGGTGGCAAACATTTAGAAATGAAGGGGATGCCCATTAATTGGGGAATAGCCAAACAAGCTGTGGTATATGACTGCAATAGAATATCTTTGTGCCATAAGAAATGACAAGAAGAACGCTTTCCAAAAAACCTGGAAACACTTGTGTGAACTGAAGCAAAGTGAAGCGAGCAGAACCAGGAGGATATTATATACAGTAATGGCATATCATGTGATGATCAATTGTGAATGACTTAGCTATTTTCAGCAGTACAATGATCCAAGACAATTCTGAAGGTATTGCGAAAAATGCTCTCTACTTCCAAAGAAAGAACTAAAGTCTGAATGCAGAGCAAAACATATTTGCTTCAACTTTATTTTTCTTGGGATTTTTTGGGTCTGTTTTCTTCCACAACAAAACTAATATGAAAATATGTTTTGCGTGACTACACACATATAACCTGTATCCAATTGCTTGCCTTTTCATTTAGGGAGGAGGGAGAGAATTTGAAACTCAAAATTTTAAAAGATGAATTTAATTGGGAAAAATTAAATATTTGGAAATTAAAAACAAAAAGAAAAAATCCCCTTTACTAATCCAAATCACCAATTATCCTACAACTTTTGCTCTAAATGTTTTTGGTGTCATGAACCCCTTTGGCAAACTGGTGTAGTCTAAAGAGATTTTTTTCTCAGAATAATGCCTTTTAATACACAAGTATTTTATCTTGGGATTACAATAGAGACCATGCATATTGAAATAAAGATGTAATTTTTTTTCCTACCCAAGTTTCTGAATCCCTTAAAATATATCCACAAACTCCAATTTAAAAACTCCTATCTTAGAGAGTTGCCTTTGGGCACTGAGAAATTAAACAACTTTTGGAGGAATTATACAAGCAGCATAAGACAGAGGCAGTGAACTAGGTCTTCTTGATTCCAAGACTGTGTCTCAATCTACTCTTTTTTACTGTTTCTTTACATTTATATGATAGATGAATACCAAGTTTAAAAGGACATCACTAATTATGCTTCATTTAAAAAACTCATCAAGAATGATAACCAAGAACTGGCTACTAGGAGGATTTATTGCAAGGGCTAAAGATAAAAAGAACTGATGGAGTCTGAATGTGGACCAAATATATTATACTTTGCTTTCTTTTTTGTTTGAGTTCTCTTCCACAAAATAACTGATATGGAAAAATGGTTTATGTGATTGCACATGTAAAATCTATACCAGATTACTTACCATCTCAGGGATGGGGAAAGGGAGAGAGGATGGCAGGAAGAGAATTTGGAACTCAAAGTCTAAAAAAAAGTTGAAAATTGTTTTTCCATTAACGGGGGGGGGGACAAAAATATTTTTTAAAGTGCATAGTTCTCTAAATTATCACAAAATAATATACTTAGATTGAGGTAAGCAAAAGAAGGCCTTGGTTCTGAGATGCCATGTCATAGAAACAAAGGAAACAGTCAGTCATCATTTCTTTCTCTCGCCAGCAAAGTAATGAAAATCTCCCTTCTTCATCCCCTTTCAAGGGTCTACATGAAAAAGCTGTAATAATATGCAAAAATTGAAAACCATGCAACTTTTGACCAAGATGGCTCCCTGAAAGCTAGCTCCCACAAACTTTTTCCTGAAACAAATGGTGTGAAATTCTTACAAGGCATAAAAATGATAGAGAAATTCAATGAGAAACTATATTGAAATATTAGAATAAAATCAAAAGATTGAAAAAAAGTAGATGAAAATGTAAGATTTCTGATATCCCCAGCAACTAACCTGGAAAACAAGTCAAATAAATTAAGAATCACTGAATTCCCTATCAAGTATGATTTTTTAAAAAACCTAGGTATTACATTTGAAAAAAATCATAAATGAAAATTGTTTATTCAGATCTATTAGATCCAGAAAGGCAGAGAGAATAACACCAATAACATTCTTAAAAGAAAAATCCCAGCAGTGTCCTGGCCAAAATCCAAAGCTCCAACATCAAAGAAAAAAAATGCTATCAGGCTTCTAAATAGAAGCTATTTGAGTACCAGGAAACCACAGTTAGCATCACACAAGACCTGGCAGTTTCTACCTCAAATGAAAGGAAATATTGGATACACTATTCTAAAAGACAAAAGAGATAGGCTTGCAACCAAGAATAACTTACTCTGCAATGCTGACTATAATTTTACAGGGTGGGAAATGGATTTTTCATGCAATAAAGAACTTTCAAGCCTTCCAGATAGAGGAAAAATAAGTGGTAAAAATAACCAATACAAAAACCAAGGGAAATTTAGAAAGGGAAATTTATTTGAGCTATTGAAAGAGGTCATATAATATAGTGTTAATATCCTAATGGGGGAAAAGAAACAAATATCTGTTCAGAATCCCTTAATATCTTCCAAATGTATTGATGGAGTTAAATGAGAAACAGTGGAGAGGAGAGAGGAGGTTAGTTCTATTATAATGGTTTTAAAAGGGGAAAAAGAAAGGAGGACAGATGGAGGAATAAAAATGAGAAAAGGAATTATAGAGAGAAGGAAAAAGAAAGTGGGACTTGCTATGTTTCATAACTGTGGTGAGTGAAAAGTACATGTGGAAGAATGAGTAGGGGAAGTGGGTATCCAGGGAGCCTCACTTTTACCTGAAATAAAGAAAAGAGGGATGCATCCCCACAGTTAGGTATAGAAATACATCAAACCTAAAGGAGGCGAGAATGGGAGGAAATGATGTTCATTGGTTGGATAACACCAGAGAGAGAATAGTCACAAGCAAAACAAAATCAGAAGAGGAGTTGACCTTTGTAGACATTGAACTTCCACTTTGGTCAAGATAAGGAGCCCTACCTCATAAATAAGCAAGTAGAAAGATGGACAAAGATAGATGAATAGATTGATGGATGGATAAGCCTGATCTTGAGGCAGAGTAAAAGGGAGGAAAAAATAAAAAGAACTAGGATCAAAGGGAGCACCTTCAATGGCCTCAGGGACAATCGAGAAATGAATAAACAAATTGTGGTACATGAATGTAACAGACTATTATTGTGCCATAAGAAAATGAGAAAAAGATAATTTCAGGCAATCTTAGGAAGTATGAACTGACACAATATGAAGTGAGCAGAAACAGGATAATAATTTATATAAGAACAGCAATATTGTAAAGGAAAAAAAACCATGAAAGACTTATGAAGTAAGATCAATGCAATCATGTCTCTAGAAGGACCATGATGGAATATGTTACCCACCTCCTGATGCAGAGATGATGGACTCAGGGTACAGAAAGAGAAAAAATTTTGAACATAGCTACTGGGGAGATTCATTTTACTTGTCAATGCTTATTTGTTACTAGATTTTTTCCTTTCTGTATTTTTCATTTTTCATATTTTTCAATTTTTCGTTGGGAGGATATGTGGTGAGGAAGGTAGTTAGCAATAATGATGTCATAAAAGAGGATCACTGGAATATATTTTAAAACACATAGAAGGAAACAGAAGGCAGTTCAGAAAGAAAGCACAGAGAAGCAGGACAATTTTGAAAGTAATGTGAAATGTATTATATACACACATATCTACATATATACATTTTAAAGCAAGCAGTATGAAATGAAGATTCATGGTTGTATAAACAATCCTCTTTGTGTTCTGCCATTTATTTAGAAATGGGTATTTAAGTGCAAAATGAGAAATAAAATCATAATAAAAAGAAAAATATGCACTTAAAAGACTGATGTTATGGTATGAACAAATACTATCTGTTGTGCTAATTATTGTAATTAGTTTTGTTATTAGTGTACTGCCTCTATGGTCTATTGAACATAAAGCTGTCTAACCATGTTTTCCAGAAGAATCAGCTGAAAAATGCTTAGGGTCTTCTTGTGGCCCCTGGTTTTTACATACTGAATTCTGGATATATGTATAATATATTAAGAAGAGTTCATTTTCAATAGAAAAATAAACTCTTTGCATTTTAGGGCAAAATCATGGATCCAAGGTTTATGATCCCTTGGTGGGGAAAGGAGAGGAAGCTGAGTCAAACACGTGTTTATTTGGTGTACTGTGTCAAGAGTCAAAGATTAAAATCCAGATTTATGTTGACTGTGACTTATGCTCAAATACCCAACTTCTGGGACAGAAAGAGCAATGCTTCCCAGCATTGCTGGCTATATTTATTGTCTTGCCTGGAGAGGCACAAGGGAAACATCGGTAAACCACTCCTATTGTCTGTGGTTCTCTCTTACTATTGGTGCTATGAAACATCTGGGAGTAGAGGAGGAGAGAAGCTTCCATGTCAATGCTCCACCATTTTGTGGGGAGTGGAGAGGGAACACAATTGCTGAGTCATTTAGTCCAAAAGTAAGTTTACTGCCCAGCCAGGTTACTATCAAGTGTCTTCTTGAAGAATAATGAAGGGAAGGTGTATTTGCCCTGGAGTTGGCCATATCATCTGGCATAACTTTGCAACACTAAAACTTTTGGAGATATTTCACCAAAACAATGCTGTTACTTGTTTCAAAATTCATAGATTCTTAATTCAGTTAACTTTGTTCCATAAGTGTTAAACAAAGGAGGACTAATATGCATTTACAATGGTTTTCAGGTAGATTAAGGGAATTTAATCTGAGAGATATCATTTCATTTAGAGATGACTTATGTAGATTATACTAAATTTATGCAGTTACTTTTTTTATTCAAAGCTATTTTATTTTCCCAATTGCACACAATAACAATTTCCCACATGTTCTCCAAAATTATAAGATCCAAATCGTCTCTCTCCCTCCCTTCCCTTGCCCCTCTCAGAGATTTGATCTGGATTATACATGTATTATCATATGCATAGTTACTTTGAGAATATTCATATAAATTATATACACCAATCTTGGTCCCAGAGAAATGTTGAGACAACATCTCTCCCTACCCTCTTTTTTAGGAGTGGAAGAATACAGATATGGAATAATACATACAATATTAGGCTTGATCGAGATGTTCATTGGTTTTGCTGAGCAACTTCAAAAAATTTGTTTCTTAATTTTTGCTAAAAAGGATGATTACTCATTGACTGGTAGGTGGAGGGACAGAACTGCAAATGAAGATGATCTAACAACAAAGGGTAGCAACAAAAATATGAAGGGGGCGCTTTATTGATCATTAGACCCCAAGTCCTACATCTTCCACTGAAAAATGTTTCAATCTTTGGCAAAATCAGGACAATGTAGTCACATGGCTTAGAACTAAAGAGATTGCAGGATGTGGCTTTTAGAAAAGACTCTCCAGGAGATCTTAGCATAGTATGGTGGGAAGTACACTGTATTTGGAATCAGAGAACCTTAGTTTAACTCTTAACTCCATCATATACTACTACCTCTTTGCCTGGGGCAAGTCACTTAACCATTTTGGCCCTTACTTTTCTTATTTGTAAAATGGGAAGGTAGATCACCTCCAAGTTTTTCCTTCTTATTTTGAATCTATGACTCTTTGACTTAAATTTTCTTCTCTTCAACTGAGGTTAGAATCAATCAACAATTATTTATTAAGTATTTATTATTATTTATGCCAGCACTATGCTAGATGCTGGCGATACAAAGCCCAAAATTAAATAGTTGCTGCTGTCAAGGAGCTCGCAATCAGTGCAGAAGACAGCATATACATTTAGAGATACCTACCAAATAAATGCATGACAATATGTAGGAGGAGGAGGTACTAGGAGCAGGAGAGATGAGTAAATGCTTCCTGTAAAAGATGGCATTTGAGTGGATGGAGGTGAGGAAACATTTTGTTTTACAGTCATTTCAGTCACGTCCAACATTTTGTGACCCCATTTGGAATTTTTTTGGCAAAGATACTGGAGTGGTTTGCCATTTCCTTCTCCAGCTCATTTTACAGATAAGAAAACTAGACAAATAGGGCGAAGTGATTTGCCCAGGGTCACACAGCCAGAAAGTGTCTAAGGCCAGATATGAACTAAGGAAGATGAATCTTCCTGACCCCAGCCCTGGCACTCTATCGATTGGGCAACTTAGCTGCCAGTGAGGAAAGATTACCTTCTAGGAATGCAAGACAGTTAATGAAAAGGCATTGAGAAGGGAGATGGAGGTGGGAGAGGGAGTGTCATGTGTGGGCAGCAGCAAGGCTAATCTTGTTGGTTTATAGCAGTGGTTCCCAAACTCTTTTTGGCCTACCACCCCCTTTCCAGAAAAAAATATTACTTGGCTCCCTGGAAATTAATTTAAAAAAAATCTTAATAGCAATTAATAGGAAAGATAAATGCACCTGTGGCCATCACTGCTTTCCTGGATCGCTGCAGCACCCACCAGGGGGCGGTGGCGCCCACTTTGGGAATCACTGGTCTATAGTATGTGGGATGGAGAACAATATCTAAAAAGACCAGAAAAGTAGGCTGGAGCCATGTTGTCAAAATCTTTAAAAACTAAAGCAGTTTATATTTGTTCTCAAAGTCAATAGGGAGCTAATGGAGAACACTAAATAGGGAAATGATATGATTAGAATTTTGATTTAGGGAAATCACTTCAGTAGGATTGTAGAGGATGAATTGAAGTTGGGGAGAGACTTGAGGCAGGGGGAACAATTAAAAAGTTATTGCAAGAGTGCAGATGAGAAGTAATGTAGGTCTGAACTAAGGTGGTGGTCATATGAGTAGAGAATGAAGGATACCATGGATGTAGAAGCAACAGGATTTGGCAACTAATTCTCTATGAGGGGTAAAGGAGAATAAAGAATCAAGGATAAAAATGAGGTCAAGAATCTGGTGACTGGAAGGATAATGGTAATCTTCATGGAAATAGGCAAGATCTCAGAACATAGTGCTAACAGGTCCATGGGCTGAGTCCATGGAGGGGTTGGTTAGCTTCTGTTTCCTAACCACAAGTTGTGTCCTTGACTCCAGGCAGCTACCTGGCAAAAGGAGGCACTTAGCCACAAGGGAGACTTAGTGGGAAAATGCATATGGATCTGTGTAAATTTCTTCTCTCTCCTAGGAAAAAAGAACTCCAAATTATGGTTTATTCAGCCCCATTACTTTGCTTTTCCCCTTGGCTCCTTGCCCTTTGGCCATTTCACTGATATTTAGACTAGTATCAGAAGAGCATGGGAAACAAAAAATGCTCAAACTAAAGCCAATTAATTTTTCCACTTGTCAGCCACTCTGGCAAGAGATTTAGCTTCAGGGAGGATGTTGATACTATGCACTAAAATAAGGTTTGGGGATTTTATGTGAATTTCAATGATCTAAGCTACCTTTCCTTCCTAGGACTACGAATAATTGTGATTTGTCTAAATATATTAATTGATGCTTAGACATAAGGAGGACAAAGACCTCTGAATAGTTGTGGAGCAAGGAAATCAATTATGGAAAGACCCTCCCTCCATCTGATACTTCCTTATTGATGTCTTCTCTTAAAAAGGAACAATGTCAGGGTACTGAAGTAGAAAGTAGCATTTTGGAAGCGGGAGATAAAAAACAGATCAGTGAATCAAACAGAATTGATTCTGTGCTATGAGGAGGTTTGGCAATTAGAATGAGAATCACTTTGCTCTCCTTTTAACAAAACCATCAATGTATCCACTTTCCCATCATCTCTTAGTGACCCAAAGATTTCTGAGAAGACAGCAATAAGGGTCACTCTTGATGTCTATATGGATGAATGAAACCTTGCTGCCTTGAAAGGAACCAAGACAAGAACACTGAAGCAAAAACAAGACAGAAATTTTAGCCAAGACACCTTTTCTGTGAGCTGCTATATCTGTAGTCAAAAAGAAAGAAAGAAAGCAAAGAAGAAAATAAGATTGAACATGACCTCTCTGCCTTCCCTTTGCTCAGCGAGAACCAGTGGATGTGAATGGCCAGACTATCTTTAATAAAGAGGCACGGTGTGTGGACTCCCCTTGGCATTAGTATTCTAGAACTGAAGGAACCCTTGGCACCAGAGGGTAAAAGAGCTTCCCAGGGCAATACAGTAACCATCATTAGGTATAAAGGCTATCTACCCCCTAGAGAAAATAAGCTCAGCAGAACCAGCAGAAACTAAGTATTATATTAAAAGAGGGAATAGAAAATTATGTCACTCATCAATAATTAATGACCATTAATAATTAATAATAGTTTTGCTTTCTAGAAGCAGACACACAGCTATTTTATCTTCATGTCTTCCATTATACTCTTCAGTAAGGATCTCTTATGCCAGTTGCTCGGAGAGCAAAAAACCCACTCCAAAACCTACCATCAGTACTATCAACATAAAAGAAAGAATTTGAAGTTTGCTAAACTTCTTTATAGTGGATTAGAGAACATACTTTCATGTTGAGTTTGGCTTTCAATTGAGTCTCTCATCTTCCTGGAAAATCGTCATTAAAATCATCAGCAGCAGCAGCAGCATTTATTAGGCACCCACTATATGCCAGGCATTATGCTTAAGTGCTGGGGATACAAGAGACAAAAGACAGTCCCTATCCTCAAGGAGCTCATAATCTAATGGAGAAGAGGAAAAAAAATATAACTTCTTTCCATGTCATTATATTCCTTTCCTCTCTCTTTGCTTTTGCCTCCTATGAGATTCTACTTTTGGAATTGCAGAGGTAAATAAAAAATAATAAGGAGGACAAAAAAGGATTAAGGAAGATTAAGAATCAAATGGGCAGCAGAGTGATTAGAGTGCTGGACCTGAAGTTAGGAAGACTCATCTTCCTGAGTTCAAAACTGGCTTCAGACACTTACAAGTTGGGTGACCTTGGGCAAGTCACTTAACCCTCTTTGCCTCAGTATCCTTATCTGTAAAATGAGTTAAAGAGGGAAATGGCAAACCATTCTAGTCTCTGCAAAGAAAAGCCCAAATGGAGTCAGGAAGAGTTGGAAAGGATTGAATGATGACCAAAGGGCAAAGAAGAATCAAGGAGAATTGGGGAAAAGATCCTAAAGAAATATACTCAAGAAGGAAAAGGAGAAGGTAGTTGGCAAGGTGAGGCAAGGTAAGTAAGAAAAGATAAATTAAGGAATTAGAAGGTAAAGCAAATTGATGGAGCGGACTATGAGTGGGGCAAATTAGTGAAACAAACGACTAATACAAAGCTGAACAGCAATGTGCCAGTGAAATTGTTGTTGAGCTTAAGGGAAGGAAGTTGAGCACATTATCAAGTAACTAAAGGTGACAATTGGCTTTAAAAGATTTAACTAGGTTGAAGTAAGTATAAATATTAGCAAATAGTTTTTTTTTAAACCAAGACAAAAAACTCCAACTATCATGGAGAGTAGAGGGAAAACTTGTATAGAATGAGAAGTTTGTATTTATGCTAGAGTTGAGAGCATCTAGGCTTCAGTGGGGAACAAGAGAATCTGAAACAGAGGGACTTAACTATTATCTAGATATTAAAAAATGGAAGAGTGTTAACTGAGAAAACAACAACAATTCTATTGTAAATATAAATATATTTCAGTATACAAAATTGAATTGTTTGACTTCTATGAGAAGAATAAAGATTAATCTGGTCTCAAAGTAGAAGTTAAAAAGAGAATGCTCCAGGTTTAATGTCAGGAAATTATTCTTAATAATTAGAGCTGTCCAATTTATTCTGCATATAATTTATATTTAGTTTATATGTCTTATATAACTATATATTATAGTACATAATCTATCTAACTTAGCTATATACTTACATATACCTTCTATATTGTTTATTTGCATGTTGTCTCTTCCATTAGATTGTAAACTTCTTGAGGACAGGGCCTTTCTTGGTAGACTCAGCATTTAACAGTGGTTGGAATGAAGTAGGTGCTTTTAAATGTTTATTAACTGTAGGATCTACTGCCTGTAGAAGTGGTAGTTTCTCTATCTTTGGAGGCCAAATAGAAGCTGGACAATTGCTTACTGGACATATTACATAGAGGGATTCCTTTCAAGTCTGAATTAAATTTGATGGCAGATAGTTCCTTTCAAATTCTGTACTCTTGTGATTCTGTGACACTTGGCATTCAATAAAACCCAGCAAAATAAAGCAACTGCACATGGTTTAGGCATTAGTTCAAACAAGCTAAATACAGAATAAATGGGGAAATAATCAACAGAGAGAAGGCCCTAAAATTACTAGTGATTAGGAAAAGCTTCCTGTAGAATGTGGTATTTTAGCCTGTACTTTAAGCCAAGAGGTGTTGATGAGGAGAGAGTGAATTCCAGGCATGGGGGACAGCTAGAGAAAATTCTCAGAGTTAGAAGACTGAATGTCTTGTTCAAGGAACAGCAAGAGGGCAGCATCACTGGATGGAAGTGACAAAGGGGGAAGAGAGAGAAAGGGGCAATGGGGATGGGTAGGGTATGGTGTTTAAGAAGATTGGAAAGGTGGGGGAGACAGATCAATGGTTTTGAATACCAAAAAGAAGATTTTATATTTGATTCTGCCTTCACAAGAAGTAAGCAACCAGACAGAAAATAAGCATATATGTGCATCATTAATTTGTTATTCTTTTTCTATTTTTGCTTTCTGTTGTGTAATTTTGACTTAACGAATGGGGCTGACCTAAAAGGGCACCTTAAAAATATACTAACATTATTTTATACTTAGTTTAATTATTCTTCAGCAAACCTTGAATAAATATGTGCTGGGACTATCTTATTTTTGTCTTTGTAATCCCAACACCTAGTCCAGAACCTAGAATATAGAAAGGCCTTAATAAATGCTTGTGGTTCATTGATTGGAACCGAAATGGATCTTCTACAATTGTATATTACATAGTCTTCACTGGGTCTTCACTGCAGCAAGGCAACCGTTTATACCTACCTAACTGATTTGTTTCCTATTGATTCCTAATTGATTCACTCTTCTACTTACCACAGCAACTTTTCCTTCCTCTTCAAGCTTCCTAAGGAACACCCTTTTCTCATTTTTTCAGTTGAAGACTTTGCCTTATCATTTTTGTCATAAAAAAATTGAGATGAACTCCCTCTTTTCCCCTCTTCCTGATTTCATATTACACAGATGTCTTCTCCCACTATCTCTTTCACCCCTATCTCAATAAGAGGAGGTGGTCATTTTTAAGGGCAATCCACCCTAAATAGAGCCTTAATCCCATTGCATACCATCTTCTCTAGAAATTTGCCTCCTCTATCATCCCCATTCTCTAAGGGATTTTCAATCTTTCCCTGTCTATTAGCTGCCTTTCTGCTACCTACAAACACTCTCATTCCTTCCACATCCTTAAAAAAAACTTCATTTGATCTGAGCATTCCCAATACATAGCTTCTTAAATCTTCCTCACCTTCCAAGCTAAATTCCTTTTAAAAGTTGCATAGACCACATGGTACTCCTACTTTCTCTACTGTCACTCTTTTTAAAATCCTCAGTAATCTGGCTTCTATTATCATCATTCAATTGGAACTATTCTCTCCAAAGTTACTAGTGATCTCTTAATGAACAACCAATTCTCAATAGTCTTTTCCAAATCATCCTTCTTTACTTCTCTGTGGCTTTTGACATTGTCAGTCACCCTTTTCTCTGGACTCTGTGCTCTCTAGGTTTTCCTAACATCATCCTCTCTTTTCTTCCTATTTGTCTGAAGCTTCTTAGTCTCTTTTGCTGAATCCTTTTCCAGGACATACCCACTAACCATGGGTGTTCTCTAATGATCTGCCCAGGACTTCTTGTCCCTCTATTCCAGTGATTCCCAAAGTGGGAACTACCATCCCCTGGTGGGTGCTGCAGCGATCTAGGGGCGCAGTGATGGCCACAGGTGCATTTATCTTTCCTATTAATTGCTATTAAAATTTAAAAATTAATTTCCAGGGGGATAAGTAATATTTTTTTCTGGAATGGGGGTGGTAGACCAAAAAAGTTTGGGAACCTCTGCTCTATTCTATTTCACTTGGTAAGGTCATTAGCTCCCTGGGTTCAATGATCATTTTGTTACAGATAATTCCAAGCTTTATATATCCAACCCATAGCTTTTGTAATGCAGGGTTTGCAGCAATAGCTTTTTGCTTTTGCAAATTCAACTGTTCAGTCCTGGCAGTTAGAAGTTTTACTTTCAGAGAAAGAGAGTTGGAGCCTGATACTATAAATAGTGCTGAAGCTCCAACTGAGGGGCTTTTGCCTTTTGGCTTCTGCCTTGGCCTGTGTTTATTTGTCTTTGGGACATTTTGGACCTAGCCTGATTTCTCTGGACCTCTCCGTGATCTCTCCATTTACATCCCTACTATTTCCCTGAATTTCCCTTTGGGCCCTGGGAGGAAGGGTGGTTTTGGTGGTTGGACATTGTGGGTTTTAGCTTCTGTAAGCAAGTAGGACATCCTAAATCAAGCCACCCCCTTATTTAGTGATCTGATAAATACTTTACTTCAGGGTGGTGAATCCTTCCTGTCTGGGAGAGCAGGACTCTCTCAGTCTGACTCCCTTCTCTGTGATCCTTCCCCCAACATCAGCTTTCTCCCTAGTAGCAGTTACAAAACCCTGAAACCCTCTCTCCCTCAACTCATCTCTGCCATCAATAAATCCCCTTTGTTACCTACACAAAAGCCTCTGGTGAATCATTGTATTGAATATTAAGGCAAAGGGTGAAGAAGGAAGAAACTGCTTTCTTTTATTTCTTGAGGGAAACATAGGCATCCATCTTGGCCAGGAATTACCCAGCAGAGACTTCCTACAGACATCAATTTCCACTGGCAGGGAGGAGCTTTTGACTCCTCCCTCAAGGGTTCTTAGAAATTAACAAGAGAAAACCCTCCAGCCAGATCTAAACATTTCTGACTGGCCCAATTCCTCTTGTATCTTAGAGAAACCTCTTCCCTGCCTGAAGTATCCAGTCTATTTCCTCCCAGTACCTTCTGTCTCTAGCCTTGGTGATTAGCCTGTTTGAGCAGCCCCTCTTATACTCCCATTCATTCCTTACCTTCCTATATTCATCCCTTCATTACTCACATAACACCTTTTACTCCCCCCATATCAAGATTGCCTATTCATTCCCTTAACTCAGTTATCCCCTTTATCCCTTTATTCCTCCCCATTATCAACATTTTGCCTACTTCTTTATAACACTCTCTCCTGAGCTCCAATTTTACATTACCAACTGCCTAGAGAGAATCTCAAATGAAATGTCCCACAGACATCTCAAACTTAATATATCCCAAAGCAGAGCTCATTATCTTTCCTTTCAAATCCATCCCTCTTCCAAATTTCCATGAACTGTTGAGGGTAGCACCATCCACCCAATCATCCACACTTACCATTTCAGTGTCATCCTTTACTCCTCATTTTCACTTACTTCACTATCCTATCTGTCATCAAATCTCACTGTTTTCACCTCTACAATATTTCTTATATATGTCTCCTTCTCACTACTCATTCAGCTGCCAGCCTGGTGTTAGTCATTATCACTTTATGCTTTAACTATTGTGATAGCATTCTTTTTTTTTTTTTAAACCCTTAATTTCTGTGTATTGGCTCCTTGGTGGAAGAGTGGTAAGGGTGGGCAATGGGGGTCAAGTGACTTTGCCCAGGGTCACACAGCTGGGAAGTGTCTGAGGCTGGATTTGGACCTAGGACCTCCCGTCTCTAGGCCTGACTCTCAATCCACTGAGCTACCCAGCTGCCCCTCAGCGATAGCATTCTGATTGGTCATCTTGCTTCAAATCTTTCCTGACTCCAGTTCATTCTTCACCTGGACACCAAAGTGATCTTCCTAAAGCATGTTATTCTCCTTTTCCATCAATTCCAGTGGTTCCCTGTTACTTCTAGGATCAAATATATAATTTTGGTTGACATTTAAAGCCTTTTACAGCCTAGCCCTTCCTACTTTTATAGTCTTTTTAAACTTTACTATCTTCCACATACTATATGATCCAAAGGCATTAACCTTTTTGCTTTCCCTCACCTTTGACACTCTTCAGTCCAACTCCAAGTCTTTTCGCTGGCTGTCCCCAATGCCTAGATTGTTCTACATCCTCACTTCCACTTTCTTCCCTGCCTTCTTTCAAGATTTAGCTTAAATGTCACCTTCTGTAAGACACTCTTCCTGGTCTCTCAACATTCCCGCCTGCCTACCCCAACAATAGCCACTACAATTGCCCTCTGATTTTCCCTGCCATTTACACTGCATATACCTTGGATATAAATTTTTTTGTACATTGTTCCCCTACCATCACCATTACTAATTAGAATGGGAGTTTCTTCAGTCCAGGGGTCATATTTTTTGCACTTCTTTGTATCCCCATGGCTAAGCACAGTGCCTGGCACATAATAAGTGCTTTTTGTCCGGGTGACTATTTTTGCCAGAAGGAAGGAAGGAGGACATACCCTTTGGAAAGAAAGTGATGTGGTGGAAAGGTGCTCAGTGGGACATTGTTGTTGGGGAGAGAAATATAGAATAATGCCCATCCATCCTTCCTTCTATCTTTTCAGAAGCATAAAAGTATAAAAAGTAGTTGAGGAATAACAAATCATGCTTTTGTTCCTTTTAATTTAGCTACTCTGTGAATGCCTTGGGACAATACCAACAACTATATTTTTAATCCTTTCACTGTCTATGTTATGACTAGTCCTATATATCTCTTGTTCATCTCTGTTAATGTCATATTACTAGTATTTCTCTGTTACTAAGTGCTTAGACCTGTGATTTCTTCCAGAATGTGAAGGGCTTTAAATGTCAAAAAGATGATTTTGTACTTTATCCTAAAGGCAATAGGAAACCATTGAATCTTCCTGAGAAGAAACGTGATACTGTTTGTGGAACACTTTTTGGCACACTTGTGGAAGAGGTGAAGTAAGAAGCTGGATACAAGAAGACCAATTAGACTATTGTGAAAGTCTATATATGAGGGTCTTAATTCAGGTGCTTGCCTATTGGAGGATCAAGGAAGAGTTTAAAATTGGCATGCTGTAGAGAAGGACCAGTATTTGTGTGATTCCCTATAGTCACATTCTATAACATAGAAGCAGAGAAGGAATATAGTGGGAATAATCATGGTTTGGAAAAGAATGAAATCAGTCAAACAAGGGACTCAAGGATGGAGAGCGGTGTAAAGTTGAACTGGTCATCAAAAGGATTTTGAAAAGAAGAGAGTGATACCAGAGGAATGATGATAGCCTACCTAAAGAGGAAGGGGTAGAATGATTCTAGAGCTGCTGTGAAGATGAATAAGCTTAGAGGAAGTTAAGCACAGAATAAGGAAAAAAAGACACAAGCTACATGACTCAATGGATATAGTCAGGTCTAGGGATGGGAGGTCCTGGATTCAGATCTAACCTCAGACATTTTCTAGCTAATATGACCCTGGGCACCTCACCCCACCCCACTGCTTAGCCCTAATCACTCTTCTGCCTTGGAACTAATTGATTCTAAGACAGAAGGTAAAGGTTTCTTTTCTTTTCTTTTTTAAAGACACAAACTATGGTCACTCAGAGGAATTGAGATTTCTAATGTGAAAAGCTCCTTTCAACAATGAAGAACAATTCCTAATTTCTAATGTGGGATCTCAGAGAGTTGCTTAGGGGTAATGAAGGATTCATCTATGGTCATATAGTCAATATGTTAAAGAGTTAGGAGTTGAATCCAGGTTTTCCTGACTCCATGGCTGACATTCTATCTCCTCTATCCCACCGTCTCTTTGTTGTCAAGTAACAAGTTATCAAAGTTTTTGCTCTACCTGCTGCCCATTCAGAGTGGATGCTCATCAGCTGGATCAAAAGAACTAAATAAGGGCACCAACGCAATCTGGTAAGGAGCTCGATCAGTGGTATTGTGTAAGTAGACAGGATGGTTAGAATTTTGTCTCTAAGAACAACAGGTCAGAAATACTTCCAGAGGGTGGACAGATGGCAACAGGTTTGTCCCTTGAGTGGACATAAAATCAGGGTTCTGTCCCTAAATGACAGGAAGCCAGGACAACCATGCAGAGGGGGTAGGAGAAATCACTTAGAGGAGAGAGCTAAGAAAATAGCATTTTCTCCATGACAGTTTTACAAGTCACTGATAATGTTGGTCGGAGAGTCCAACATCTGACTTAATCCTACACTGTACAACAAAGCAGCCAGAGACATAGTTCAATAGATACTAACAGCAATGATGGGGATAAGAATACTGGCACTGTCTGTCTCACATGGTTGTTGTAAGGAAAGTGCTTTGCAAAACTTCAACATTCCACACATTATCCCAAAAGTCTTAGGGCAGTTTTAAACTTCAGTAGTTTAATATTTCATATATGGCATAAAATAGTATACAGTGTCCCAAAAGTCTGTGTGCATTTTTAATCTTTTAAAACTTAAAGCTTTTAAAGTTATGGGGTATCCCAAAGTCTTAGTGATAACTACACTAAGACTTTGGGACACCCTATAAACAAGAAAGGAAATAACAAAAACCAAAACCAAATCATGCTCCTCTAGACTAGTGCTTACACTACATATAGAAAGCTTTACCCAACAGGGAGTTTAGAGGTTCTAGACATTAATCAAGGGATCTCTCATTGCTATCAGAACAGCAACCCCCTGACACCAGGTGCTGGGCACCCGACACACCACGAGGCTGATGGAACCTGGAAATGGGCAGAGGAACAGACCTTGCCTGACCCAAGCTGCTGACACAATGGTGTCTGGGAGTTTACTTCTGGAAAACTGGCCCTGGAATTTGCTTGGAGACCTTTTCAACCTCAAATGCCAGAGGTTGAATAAATAACTTGATTGCATCATGTAGCTTATTCGTTCAGTTGCTCTGCCAGCTGGATTCATCTTCCAAAAAGATATCAAATGGAAAAAGTCCCAGTTGAGGCTATGTACCTACATGCCAAGCATGCAACATAAAAAAAATGAAAAAGTCACTCCTAAAGGTTCAGACTGTGAAAAGGGAGAACAGTAAGAAAAAAGATCAGCATTAAAAAGAAAAATAATTGAATTAAATAACTAAATAGTAATCATAAACTAAGGGAGGCAACATGGGAGTAGTAGTGAATTAACCTCAACATCATGAAGACTTGGATACAAGTTCAGTCTCTGACTCATGCTGGGCAAATCGTATCTCTTCTCAGTGTCCCAGAGAATTCCTCAAAACTCAGTAGTGCATGTGATCCTGGGCAAGTCACTTGACCCCCATTGCCCACCCTTACCACTCTTCCACCAAGGAGTCAATACACAGAAGTTAAGGGTTTTAAAAAAAAAACAACAACTCAGTGGTGCAGGGGCAGCTAGGCAGCATAGTGGGTAGAGTACCAGGCTCTACTACTGGAGTAGTAGACTACTGGAGTCAGTAGGGTCTGGGTTTTAACTCTGGCCTCAGACACTTCCCAGCTGGGTGACCCTGGGCAAGTCACTTTACCCTGAATGCCTACCCCTTGCCACTATTCTGTCTTGGAACTAATACTAAAACAGAATCTAAAGGTTTCCAAAAAATTCAAAGGTATAGATTAGGTGTCAAGACACATTAGGGTGGGGGATTCCTTCTCTGTAAATTCCCTGAGAAGTTAATGAAATCAGAAATCCAGGTTTAAAAAAAACAACAAAATAATATCACTGCATGGCATTCCCAGTTTCCAATTAGTCAAGAAAAATGTTTTCAAAGGTTTCCAAATTCCTTATTGCTCAATACAGCAAATAGTGAGCAGGGACTTGTGAAGGTCAGGTTGGCTCTCAAAGTAACACCCAACCTTAATAACTCATACCAACAATAAATGCACACATGTAGAGTAATTAAATTTAAATTTAAATTAAAACTGCAACAAGAAGTAAAAATGGTGAAAGGTTTCACATGATGTAAAGTCTTCTGAAATAAGAGTGGCTGAATGAAGCCTGATGCCCTTCCTATCATTCCTGCCTGCTCTATGCAACCTATCACATAGACCTCCATTAGGCTATGTGGGTACTCCAGTGGAGGAAGAGTGCTGAATTTGTCGAGTTCTGTGAGATTATTAGGACTAAGAGCTGGAAAAGGTAGCAGAGACCATCTAGTTTAATCCCATGGTGCTGCCACCTCCTCCACTCCCAACAAGGGCGTTTTAATAACTTTCCTAAGGTCACAAAAGTAGTATGTGTATGTGTGTGTGTGGGTGAATATCAATCCACTACATGAGAGGGTAGATAGCTTTGTGGGTATGAGACTTAGCAATGCAAAGCCATTTTTTGTTTACTAAAGGACAGAGGAGTATAAAGCTAACTATGATATCTTCTAGTGGAACTTTCATGAAACAGGGAGTTCATTATGAGTTATATACTGCCATTCAAGTGTGTTGATAAATGTTTAACAACCAACTCTCTCAGGGAGAAAAAAAAAGATGACTGCATTTTAAAGTTTAGTCTGCAATATTAACATTTTCCCCATCACTTTCTTAAATCTAGATGATCAACAAAACTATAAATCAAGCCCTAATTTTTAGCTTTGCTATTTATGCTATTTATGTGGTGTAAATACTCACCCTGAAAAATTTAACAATCAGGGAGATTTAGTACTTGCTGGCTCCAGCCCATCACTGTCTTCTACCTTCAATGTTTTGAATATTTCCAAGGAAGGTTTTTGAAGGAGCCACACCCTAGTGGTCTGGACAGGAGAAAATGATTATAGAAGTGGCTCAGGAAAGGGCCAAACTGTGCAGAAGGTCAGAAAGGAAAGGGTAGTTGACTAGAATCAACAGAGAAAAGCTGATGGTAAACTCGTCCTAGGCTACAAACAGGAGAGGCTCATAAAGATAGAAAGGAAAATAAAAACCAGGAAGTATGCAAAGTAATACATAAATATACAGTGAGAGAAAGTAGTTTAAGAAAAAAACCAGCAAAAATACTACTAGGAATAATGGAATGACAGCAAGAAATTCCAGAAGAGTTCCAAAGAGAAATAAGGAAATTAAAGGAGGAAGTAAGAGTGGAAATTAGTATTGAAATTCAGGCAGAAATTGGAGCTGATTCTCAAAAAAAAAATAACATGACAAAAGAAAGATTAGGCAATTTAGAATACATACTAGAGAATCTGTCAAAATTGTAGACTCTGAGAAAGAGAATCTAGTTATGGAACTCAAAAATATAAATGTGGGGGGAAAGTTGATAAAAAATAATATCAGTATCATTGGAAGAACATGACTTCTACACATTCCACAGCAATCAACCTTGAGGACAGGATGCATAGAGATAATTTAAGGATCATAGGTCTCCCCCCACCCCAAAAAAGACAAATTGAACAATCTCCCAAATTTAAGTGCAATAACTAATGCAAGCAAACTATTTCTAAGTATTGAAAACAGAGAGTAAAGTACTAATTGTTAGAATTTACAATTACTAACAGAAAGAAAACCCAAGATTCAATTATGGCTAAACCTCATAATGCAAATGTCAAAAACAAATATTAGAGGGACTCAAAAAAAAGATCTTTAGCTATCAAGGAGAATTAATTTAAATATCCCAGGACTACTTCTTCCTGTAAAGGAATTGTAGAAGAGTTTGGAATATGATATTCCCCAAACCAAAGATTAGACTGCATTCCAAAAGAATATAAACTATGAAGCTGAGCTTCAAAGTCACTTTCAGCAAAAGGGAAACATTTTCATTATTCTTCAAAAAGAAACCAGAGTTTAATTATTTGACATGTAAATATGTTAAAAAAGAGAAATACAAAAAAGAAAATAAGTATAGCTAAAAATTGAAGACTAACTAAACAATTCTCAGAATTCTAGGACAAGACAAGATTGCTGTTAAAAGAAATTCTCAAATTTGTTAAGAACCAAAGGGAAACAAGAAGAGATCACTTAGAACAAAGGTTCTTAATCGTTAATCCATGAGCTTGTTTTTCTTAATATTTTGGTAACTTTTTCAATATAATGATACATATATTATCTCATTGGTAAAGTAGGAAACTGAAGATTAGTTTCCCTAAATTGGAAAATGACAAGGCAAATTATGGATGGAGAACAAAAGTGACTTCATGGATGGTTCCTTTCAGGGGGAGCGAGCACTTTGGATCACCTTCTCTGGGAAGGCTTATGCTTTCTAGTACTGATTCTCATCATAAGAGAGTGTATCGGGCCCCTATCAATGTCCAGTATCCAGGTGGGGTCAGGAGAATATAAATCCAGAAGTAGGAAATATAAATATTAAGATCGACAATGGTAAATGCAAGGGTATGGACTGGAACCTGTGATTCAAAAAACATAATGACTTTCATGATGTGGTCCTCAAAAGGTTTGCTACATACCTCCATATATTATCTTATTTGATCCTGATATAAAGATACTCAAGGATTCACTGATGGGTACTGTTGCCAATCATACTTCTATAAGCAGAGGTATTTTAAAAAGCTTTTTATTATATGTTCAGTGTATAGTTCCACAGTACACAAAAATTAGTGGGTCCCAATAACATTTTCAGCAACTGGCTAGATAGTCTCCAGTTAGATCAGCAAGATAGATAGAGTTGGAATTCCACAGAAGGCAAACTCAAAGATAAAAATTTCCACATCAAAGAACCAATAACAGAAAGGGAAGATCCACAAAAGGTAAAATGATAAACTAATCATAGTATACTAGGAGATGTAACTGGAATATGTAGAAAGATAAAACAG
The DNA here is from genome assembly GCF_016433145.1 of Gracilinanus agilis. Lineage (NCBI taxonomy): Eukaryota > Metazoa > Chordata > Mammalia > Didelphimorphia > Didelphidae > Gracilinanus > Gracilinanus agilis. The sequence goes on along the minus strand of NC_058132.1, from coordinate 122,624,953 downwards.
AAACTAACCAAAAAGCTATAGGGCTATAGTTGACGCTTCAGCTTAAGTAAAGAGGGGTAATAAAGCTGAGCCAGAAGTTCTATTACTAACCAGTTAATTAACTAAGCTAAAATTTGATGTCTCTGCTAAATTCTGCAAGCTCTAGCTTGTTATGTGACTAGCTGTCTCAAGAAAATGGTGGCAATACTAAAATTCTCTCAGCACAATCCTCACAATAATGTTGCAGAGGAGGTATAGTACTCTAGATATTACCCTTATTTTACAAATGAAGAGAATCAAGGAGTCTTATCTGACTTTCCCATGATCACACAGCTAGTCAGTATCAGGGACAGAATTTGAACCTACATCTTTCCTAATTTCATTGCAAATACACTTTCTACACTCTGCCATGTTTGTTTACCAGTAATGCTAAGAACAGAGATATCTTTTAAGAATTAAAATAATATAAAAGATGTTAGCTAAAACACTATCAAGTTTTAGATGGTTTTAAATTTTACCCATGCAGTTCTAGATCTATCAGTGATCTCAAGATATCACATTATCAAATTTTATCATTCATTCACTCATCCTCATTCACTTACTCATTCACTTATCCATCAATCAATCTATTCATCTATCTTTGTCTGTCTGTCTAGTTGCTTATTTATGAGGTAGGTCTCCTTATCTTGACCAGATTGGAAGTTCAATGGCTGCAAAGGCCAATTCCCCTTCCCATTTCCAACTTTTTATTAACACAGGAGCCCCCAATCTCAGTTTAGAGCTTGGTTAGACACTAAAGATGCCAACCTCACCCATCGCATCCCAGGCCATTGCCAGTTGTCTTGATTCTTGTCTAGTCCCTGAACTATTGAACAAGAAAGTGAGGCCAGTGACTCTCTAAAACTCTGGCTCACTTAAATCCAGTTCACAGGCAAATCTAGTCATTACTCCAATGTGTCATCCACCCTCTTTGAGAACAAAGGACAAACAATAACAACAATCTGTAACCTGATTTAATTTACCTATTGTTTGACAAAAGTTTTTTTTTCCCTAAGAATATATAAGATTAAGACTCTGTTTAACTAAATTTGTTCCACTTCTATGACATTGAAGGAAGTATAGGATTATGGATCTATCTTCTTTTTTTTAATCCTAACTTTCCATTTTAGAATCAATACTATGCATTGGTTCCAAGGCAGAAGATTGGTATGGGCTGGGTAATGGGGGTTAAGTGACTTGCACTGAGTAAGTGTCTGAGACCAGATTTGAAGCTAGGACCTCTCATCTCTAGGTCTGGCTCTCAATCCACTGAGCCATCTAGCTGCCCCTGATCTATCTTCTTTTAAAATTTTTATGGCCCAAGAGGAATGTAAAGGATTGCAATATGTAAAAGAATTATTTCTCTATCACTCTGTTGTAACTTTGCTTATCAGAAGCCTTGTCAGAATCCTTGTGATGGTTCAGATTATCTCTGAGGCCTGAACCTATGCCTGAGCATAATAATAAAGCCTAGGTTTTTGTCCCAATAATTTCTATGTTGTGGTGTGTATGTGTGTGTTTGTGTTTGTGTGTGTATATATTTTGCAGAAGTTACTTACCAAATAAATTCAGAGAGGAGATATTTCTACCATAACAAGTAGAAGGCAGGGCTTGAACTAAGAAAAAGTTCTTGAAGAAGATTAAGAATTTGAAGAGTCAAGGTTAGAGGTGAAGAGCAAATGTATTCCAGATACAAGGGAACAGCCAGTGTAAGGGCAGAGATGGGAAATGAGGTACTATATATGAGGAACAGCAAGAAGGCTAGTGTGCCTAGACCAGTGATTCCCAAAGTGGGCACCACCACCCCCGGTGGGTGCTGCAGCAATCCAGGGGGGCTGTGATGGCCACAGGTGCATTTAGGGGTGGTGAATAACTGTAAGGGGGCAGTGATAGTATGTGACAGGGGGCGCTAAGTAATATTTTTTCTGGAAAGGGGGTGGTAGGCCAAAAAAGTTTGGGAACCAATGGCCTAGACCATCGAGTATGGGAAGGAGAATAATATGTGATAAAGTTGGAAAAGTAGGCTGGGGCCAGTTTGCAAATGCTTTAAATGCCAAACACATTTGATCCAAGAGACAATATGGAGCCACTGCAATCTATTCCTAAGGTGAGTGACAGGGGCAGATTTGCAAAACAAACAATTCTCCAAGAGCTGTATAAAGTAAAAAGGATTTTTTTAAAAGAGGTACTCTTTGTTTTCCTCAATGACCTTGAACCTTCTGGACTTATGTCATAGGAATTTACAAAAGCCTACCATCTTTGGTGCCAAGAATTTAGGACTTCAGCTAATTCCATTGTCTGGGGCCGATAGTGCTGTAGTATTCCCACAATAGATACCATCCTTCCCCCCTTCCAAAGGAGTTCAAAAAGGTCAGTGGTTCATAGACAGAATCTGTTAAAACCAGAGAATAAGGAAGTTTCTTGCACTATGTTATCCAACTTTTTAGGCTGCTTTGATAAGATTACTTTTTTTACTTTAGGGAGGCTGGAGCATTATTTTATCTTTTAGTTGGAAAATAAAGAGGAAGAGAAACAATATAGTAAAATGTAGTGATGGCAAACTGTTTAGAGATGGAGTGCCAGGCCCCTTCCCCCACCTCATTCTTTAGACCAAATGCCATGCTGACACCCCTCCCACCCAAACCACATTCTATGCTCCTCCCCCATACCCACATAGGGGAAGGAGAAAGCACTCCCATTGGGCTGCTGGGCAGAGGGGCAGGTGGAGTGAGGAATGTCCTCAGCAAGTGTAGAGAGGGGGAGGGGAGTGGCCTGAGCTCTCTGCTCCCTTCCAGCTCTGCTACCTGTGAGCAACCCACCTTACTCCCTCTGAGCTCCCATTGGGCTGCTGGGCAGAAGGGCGGGTGATGCGGAAAAATGTCATCAGGCATGATGGAGAGGGGGAAGGGAGCAGCTCTACCCAAGTCCCTTTGCCTTTCTAGTAATGAACTGGGTAGGAGGGAACTATAGGGGTTAGGGGGAAGGTGGCCCACATGTCCAAAGAGAGCTCTCTGCATGCCATCTTTGGCACCCATACCATAGGTTTACCATCACTAGTATAGTGAGAAAGAGCAAGGAACATGGACTCAGAAGATTTTGACTCAAGTCACAGTTCCACACATAATATTTATGGTGCCTTGGGCAAGTCATTTAATCTTTCTAAGCCTCAGTTTCTTCCTTTGTAAAATGGGACTAATAATAATAATAATTGAACTATGTATTTTTATGGAACTACTGTTGAAAAAAACATTTTGTTCACCTAGAAATGAATGATTGCTAATTCAGCTTATAGGTTAAAAAAAACACTGTGTGCAGATAATTATGCTAAAAATTAGATAAAAAGTTCAAGGTAGGAAGAGATGTCAGAGATAATCTGTTCCAAGACTATTATTTTGCTGGTGAGGAAACTAACCAAAATAAGGCAAATAACTTGCCCAAAATCATACAAGAAGTGCACAGCAGAGCTAAGATTTGAATTCAGATTCTTTGACCCCAAGTTTGATACTCTTTGCACTGTCATTATCTACTGAGAGGATAGGGTGGGGGTAAGGTGTTCAACTAGAAGATTGGGAAAAACTGTGGAGAACTGAAAGAGAGGTGATCATAGGATTTTAAATTGGAGGGGACCTTAGAGACCTCTACCAAACCCCTCATTTTATGGATGAGAAAACTAAGGCCTAAGGCTTTGAAATGATCTCCTTAAGGTCACACAGGTGGAATAAAGAGCAGTTCTGGAGGGTAGAGAGGTGACCCAGTGGATTGAGACCCAAGCCAAGAGATGGAAGGCCCTGGGTTCAAATGTGGCCTGAGATACTTCCTAGCTATGTGACCCTGGGCAAGTCACTTCTTCTTACTACTCTTTTGCCTTGGAACTAATACACAGTATTGATTAGAAAACAGAAGATAAGAGTTTTTTGGTTTTTTTTAAAAGAGCAGATCTGAGATTCTAATTAGTCTTCTGATTTAAAATCTATTGCAGTGATAGGCAAACTTTTTAAAGAGGGGGCCAAAGGAAAGGAAATACTTATCTATCAGTCTGTTTCTAAGGCAACTCTTTCAAAGTTTCATTGTATTGTATTCTACTCATTGTATTCATCAGATTAGGAATAATGTCTCACACATGGCCAGATAGAACATTTCACGGCAGCATCTGGCCTGGGAGTGGTAGTTTGCCCATCACTGATCTAGTGCTTTGGGGAGCTAGTGGTTCAGAAGATAGATAGAAAGATAGATAGATAGATAGTAGATAGGCCAAGCCTAGAGAAGGGAGGTCATGGGTTAAAATTTGATTTTAGACATTTCCTAGTTGTGTGACCCTAGGGAAGTTACTTAACCTCAATTGACTAGCCTTTACTGCTCTTCTGTATTTGAACTGATACTTAGTATTGATTGTAAGATGGAAGGTAAAGGCTTTAAAAAAATCTAGTGCACTTTGTACTATCCCTGATTTATTAGACACTAGTCTAATGAATCACATCCTCAAAACACTTATCTTCTCTTTAACACAGATTGATTCTATGAACTTATTCTTAATTCTTTTCAGAGGCTTCTTTTCTATTTCCCACAGTCTTGCATGTGAGACTAGCTGCCTGCTAACCTTTAGCTTAATTCACAAATGATAGGTTACATTTTAAACCAAGCCTCTAAAGTGTAATAGGATGAAGATCATATAACCTGTTTTCTTCCTGTATTTTGTAGTAAGATAATTTTAGCACTCCCTTAATGAAATATCTTCTCATTTTGAAATGGCTACGTAGTTTCTGGAAGATACTACGAACTCGGCTTATAATATTTTTCATATAAGTAGAGAATTTTAGAACTGGGATGTATTTATAGATTTCCTAATTCAACCTCCTCAATTTACAGATGAGGAAACCTAGGGCCAGAGAGGTCAGGTGATTTGCCCTATATTTATGTAGGTCCACATAAATAGAAAAATGACAGACACGAGTCTTTAGACTTCATATCATCTTCCTTTCATTAACCATATTGGTCCAAGTTAAAACTCCAGGAATTTATAAACACAGTGTATGGAAATGCTATGGAAATAAATGAATAAATGCTATTTTTCCTCATCACCCAGCTAAGGTAGACTATTCATCATAAGGCAAGGCCAAACCAGGGATTCTACTCAAAAAGAAGAAAACCCAAAAGGTAAATACCTGGGCAGGAAAATGGAGGATTAGAGGGTCTTTATGTATAAATATAATTCTATTAGGTGTTCATAACCTTCTTCCTAAAACTCAAGGTAAGAGAGAAGTCAAAGAAGGCAAGGGGAATGGTTTCAAAAAGACTTATAGCTCACCACGAACATTCTCTTATTCATTCTCTTCTCTATCCCTTCCTCCATCTTTTCATCTCTCTCTCTCTCTTCCCCTCATCTTTCTACTCCTGCTTTTTATCATCTTTTATCTCCCTCTCTCCTCCTTTCTATATACTAGAATTCCTGCAATTTCAATGCAACTCTAATGCAAGCTACTTTGTCTATCCTCAGTGCTTAGCCTTATGCCTGATACATAGTGCTTAATACTTTTTGTCAAATTGAATTGCTTTACTAGAATGTTAACAATGGACCATGATGAACACTATTAGAATGTCTCATCCCTGGAGAAATTTAAGAAGCAAGATATTTAACAATTCCAATGAGTAGATAACTAGGTCACATTTTCTTCTTATGTCTACATTAAACAATAACATATGGTTACTGGGAAACAGCTTTATTGGCAAACTAAAGGATACTGTAGATTTTCCTTTTTAACAAAGTAAAGGTTGTTTTTATAGTATATTTGATGTAACAGTACCTTAGAGTAATTAAAAAAAACAGTTCCTAGTTTTATTAATAAACTCATTTTCTTTTGTATTCTATTTTATCTCTTTTTTGATTCTCAGAATTCCTACTTTTGTGTTTAATTGGGGCTTTTTATTTATTTGCTCTTCTGGTTTGTTTTCAGTTACATGTCCAATCTACTCTTCTCTTTCTCTTTCTCTTTCTCTTTCTCTTTCTCTTTCTCTTTCTCTTTCTCTTTCTCTTTCTCTTTCTCTTTCTCT
>NC_058132.1:122614868-122618809 GCF_016433145.1 Gracilinanus agilis | reverse complement strand
TTCTCTTCTCTTCTCTTCTCTTCTCTTCTCTTCTCTTCTCTTCTCTTCTCTTCTCTTTTGTGTTCCAGAGTTTAGCACAGATTCTGGCACATAATAGGTCCTTAATAAATATTTTTTATTGATTGAAAATGTTTAGAAATATGTATTCTCCCCCTACCTTCCTCTTGGACTGCTCTGGCTACATCTCAATAGTTTTGGTATGTTGTCTCTGTAGCATCTCCAGAATCAAATATAAGTTCTTTTGTTTGACATTTAAAACCTTTTGCAAACTGACCCCTTAATACCTTTCCAGTTTACTTACACTTTATCCCACTCTTATATCAGTCTACATTCCAGCCATACTGGTCTACTCACAGGTGTTCTGTAAATACCGCCCTTCATTGTTTAAAGCTCCATCTTCCCTTCCCTCCTCATCCCTTTGAATTGGCTACCCCCTAAGCCTGGAATATACTCTCTCTGCCTCTGCTTCTTGAATTCCCTGATTTGCTTCAAAAGTCAGATTAAGTACCCCCTTCTTCACGAAGCCTTTCCTGTTCTCCACAGCTACTAGAATACTTCTTCCTCAAACTACCTTGTACTAACTTTGAATATAAGCTCTAAGTATTCATGTGTCCATATTGTCTCTCCCATTAGAATGTCTATATCCAGAGGGCTTAGCACATTGCCAGGCACATGGTTAGTAAATGCTTTTTTGATTGATTATGGACTGATGAGCAATACTCCTAGGGCCTTTCAGATACTCCAAACTTAAACATAAGCAGCACCAAATTTCCCGCTGCTGCTGTTGCTGTGGCTAAGCAAATTCAAGGGCTGAAATTACTTCTCATAAAAACCAGCAAATAAGGTCTCATTTTATCTAAATTTAAATGAGAACAATGGAAATTATTCAGCAAAATACACTAGTATGAATTAGAAATGCTGAGTTATATAGCTTATGTTTAAAATTGCCTCTGGGTAAGCCACAGATTAACTATGTAGAAGATAAGATGTTTTCCACTGTGATAAATTCATAAAGGAGAAATAAAGGTAATCTGAATATTGTGATCTTCTTCTAGGCCCTGTTATCTCTCTGAGGGAATCTTTGACAAAACATTGCCTCTATATGTGAGTAAAATCTGTTGTCACTGTCCTCTATTACAGAACAGAAGAAACACAGATGATTGTCATTAATTTTAACCTGAATTTGACTCTTGGTTGTTGTACACAGCTCGTGTAAAATATTCTAAATCATCCATTAATTTTGCAATGTGTAATCAGCTCTTCAATTTCCTTGCTTAAAAAAAGTTCCCAACCTTCCTTTTTAAAAAATCAGCTCACTTACATTAGCTAATTTCTTTTTAATGCAGAGAAGCTGAGCAGATGTGCACAAAAGCAGATGTGGGCACTTGACGTTTTTAAAATTCCTATTATAGCTTCAGCTATCAAAGCAGGCTATGTTTCCATTTCTTCAAATTACAAGGTAATGATGTAATTAAAGGAAGGTTAGCAAACATGAGTGAAGGAAAGAACCATTGCAGTAATTATTGGGGAAAGAGGTTAGTGAGAGAAAAAGCAGCTATGTGTGATCTGGACTCCTTCTAGACAACTCTGTAAAATAATTTAAAGCCTCCAAATGAAAAAGCAGTCTGCCAGATGGTTAAACAAGCGCCAGTTCTAATGCTAGGTCACTTCTAAAATGGCTGTATTGTTCAATGTAAGACAATTAACCTTTCTGTGCCTCAGGTTCCCTCTTTGTGAAATGATAGCTCTCTCAGTTAAAGGTCTGACGCTGGACTATGGTAAATCTCAAAGTTTACATAGAGCTGTGGAGGGGAAAAGACTTTATTTCTGGACAGTGTGACAGTGACTACTCACAACCGTCTGTTTCCATGTGCCACAGACATATGGGAGCCGTGGACACCCCTGGGGAATTACTCTGGAGACAGAGCACTGCCACCCCTGCCATTGCCACCTTCTGTGTCTGAAAAGTGTATTGTAAAGTATTAAGACTTATTTATACAGATGCTATAGAAAACAACATGGAGGCTGCCAGACTAGAGGTCAGAAAGGATAAATAGTGGAAACTCCTCTTCCCTTTTCCACTAAAGAATATGTTCAAATGTAAGGGAGGGCTAAAGCCAATAATCTCATTTTCCTTGATGTGCTTATTCTGGGTTGTAAGACTGGAAGGTCAAGGATACCCTAAAAATAATAGCTGTCATTTGCGTAGCATTTAAAGGTATGCAAAATACTTCATGAGTATCTTATTTGACCTTAGTAACATTTTTGGAAGTATGTGCTTGTATCATCCCCATTTTATTGGAGAAACTGAGGCAGACAGGTAAAATGACTTGCCTAGGACCACGCAACCAGTAAATATCTGGGATCAGATTTGAACCCAGGTCTTCCTCATTCCAGGTCCAAGATCACATTTGAACCCAGATCCTTCTGACTCCAGGTCCAACACCCTATCCACTATACCACCTAACTGCCTATAAAAAAAATACCAAAACTGATGCCAATATGCCTACCGTGAAAATACAAAATGAACTCTTCAAGGTTACATTACCCTGAACAACAACAACAAAACAGCATAAGTATTTGAGTTTTCAGATCCAGCTCTGAATAGTTTAATAACAACAGTTTTATTTATGAGGAAATATTTAGTCTTATCGTGATGAGAATTTCACTAGCATGACATGAGAGTTTTGAGTTTCCTTGGCATAATGATTGTTTCCCTTCCCTCCTGTTTATAAATCCTCCCTCTCTTGTTTAAATCTATAAGAATCTAAACTATACACAGTGGCCTGCTAATCTCCTAACCAGACTTTCTGGAAACAGAAGGTAAATTCAGCCTCAGCCCATCTTTCTGGGGATAGATCATGATTACCAAAGATTCACCAAGTGTCAGTGATGCAGCTCACTTTTTCAGAAAATGTTAAGAAAAATCCTGTCTGGTGTGTCAATCTGAGAAAAGACAGAGACATATTTCAATGGGGAAAATCCCAAACAAAACCAATATTAACCATGAAAGTAAAGCACCCAACATGGAGGAATGGACTCTAGACAGATTGCGCTTCTCTAGAGATAATATTCTGGTAGAAAAGGGAAGCTTATGGCTGGGTACCTGCAAAGCCAGAGGTCCAGATGACTGGCTCAGTCACAGCACACCCTCTACTTGTCATATGCTCACCTTACCTATTATCCTTGTACCAAAGGGAATAAGGTAAAGACTGCTGCTGCCAACACACATGCTGTTGCTATAGTAACAGACACACACACACACACACACACACACACACACACACACACACATATATATATATATATATATGAGAAAAGCATATGGATTCACTGGAAACTGGCTTGTGCTTCCTCATTAATGCTAAAGGCCAAAATCAGTGTTTTCCACATTCTGCTAACCAATTTCCTTTCCCCAGGTTTTTAATTTACCCATAGGAAGCAGTGTGAAAAAAGGTGGTTTTTGTCTTTCGGGAGACCATCTCTATGGCATGCAAATTGATTTAAACCTGATATGGTTAACAGAAGAAAGAATGCTGATGGGCCAGAAAAGATGGCCACTAAGTATCTGTGCCTGATACAGAAAAAGAACTTGTAACAATTTCTTTTGAAGACAAATATGAAGCAGACAGAAAATTCTATATATCATGTGGATAAGTATGGAAACTATACATTCACTCAAAAGTCATGAGCCATTCCTTATATCTGAGACAAATTTTATTCTTTGAACACACACACACATACACACAAAAATAATGTTGCTTGAGAGAACACCCATACTAATGAAATCATGATTCTACCAAAAAAGAGCCCAAGCTCACTGAGCTAGCTAGACCGTAGTGGATCTGAGCTCTGGAGCTACTTAACCCTGAGCACAAAATTCTATATTTGGAGAGAGAGAGAGAGAGAGAGAGAGAGAGAGAGAGAGAGAGAGAGAGAGA
>NC_058132.1:122586663-122614861 GCF_016433145.1 Gracilinanus agilis | reverse complement strand
GAGAGAGAGAGAGAGAGAGAGAGAGAGAGAGAGAGAGAGAGAGAGAGAGATACACACATGTAAAACAGATCTGGATAACCTTTGCCCAAAATAGTGTTCCTTCATGATAAATTTGGAGATTTCTGCCCTTCCTTATTTTTTTCTTTTTTATATTTTTCTTTCTATATTTTGTTTTTGAGTCACCTTTATTTCCAAATACACCTGCTACCCCACTCATGGAATCATTCCCTTATAACAAATAATAAAAATGAGAAAAAAATCAGCTCAGCAAGACCAACCAGCCTATCAACACAGTCCAACAAGCTATTTGACATTCCATCCCTATAAACTGGAGGGGGGACGGGAGAGAGACAGTGGATTGAGTGCAGAACTTGGAGTCAGAACAATCTGAATTGAAATACTACCTTACTAGCTATGTAATCAACCCTGGGCACTTAACCTCTTCATCAGTTTCCCCATCTGAAAAAATGAGAACAATAATAACTCCAATCATATAGGGTTGTTTGTAAAACACTTTGTAATACTTTAAATATATTTTATTGTCATTATTATTATAAGGCCCCTAATTTTTCATAGGCATTTTCTCTTCTCCTATAGGCCAAACTTCCCAAGATTTTCTTTAAAGAATGTGATTATGGTTCACCTACAGTGAATAATAGAAAAACTTAACATTAGCGTCCCTTCCATCCTTCCAACCTTTGCCCCCATCCTGAACAGAAACTGTGGAGGTTTTTCACTTATAGGTTATTGTATATTAGTGCTATGAGCTCATAGAGGCTTGAATTGAGAACAGGAATCAGCCTGAACATTTCCTGCCTTTTGTCCATGCCTATTATAGTATGAAAAATGTTCAAATCTCATCTTTTGTCCCAATAGCATTGTGTTTATGGTTCTATCGAACCCTGGTACTAGGGATATGGCTGGGTTTGCCTCAGACTCCATCACCTTATCTAGGAAGGGAGGATGAATGTGGCCTTATCAGCTCCGGTTTGGTACCCAAAGGTGACATTTTCTTCTCAGCCTGTGGTGGTATTTGGGACAAGAGCTCATTCAGGACCACAGCCCCAGAGAAGAACAAATAACTGGATTAAAATAGCCTCCCATGTAGGTAAATCTAAAATTCCAACAAAACCCATCTTAAAATTGGGACTAATATGGTAGAAAACCAAAAATTACTGAAGACAAGCGCTAGCTTCATTTTATAGCTCCAGTCCCTAATGATATATCAGCAATCTCCTACCTTTCTTCTACCCTGTAAGCTTGGTACCCAGTCAATAGCTGGTAATCATAAATAATACATCAATGGACAGAGAAGGCCCAAGCCAATAAAAAAGATAAAGAATTAAAAGGCAATGAATGAATGAATGAATGAATGAATGAATGAATGAATGAATGAATGAAAAAAGCATTTATTAAATACTTATTGTGTACAAAGCACCATGCTCAGTACTGGAGATATCCATATGGAGGTAAGATGGTACCCACTTTCAAGGACCTCAAGTAAGAGAGACAGTGGCCTATAGAATGTTCAGCTGCAAGTCATTAGGAAAAATCCCAAGGTCCTTAGGGTTCTAGAGCAAAGCAGGTGATTGTGTATCTTCTTTAATGTCATTGCCACTGTTAAAATCACATCCATTTCTGATGCTGAAACATTTAACAATGCCAAGGATTTTGGTGGCAAGAACTTTCTCTTCTGGGTCTACAGCTATAAGAAGGAATTTTCAGGCCACATCTGCATGATCCGGGCTAGAAGTAGGACACATTCCAAATTCTGGCTCCATGATTTAGTGGGTGAAGGAGGGTGCTGCCTCTTCAAAGGCTTGTGAGTTCAAGTTCCTGAACTGTCTCTATCTGAGTCTAAAAACAAGATGTCAGTTGAAAGGGTGGTGGTGTCCCATCTTTTTTTACATATACCACCTCTTGTGTCCCTCAGGGTGCCTTGTTGCTCCAGATAGGCTGATGTGGCTACCCCATAAATGACAACTGGTCTATAGTTGGTGAGGATGGCTGGCCACAGGAATTGCTTCCATAGATGATAGGACTGCTGTAAATAGGCAAGCACAACTCAATAGCAAAAACCAAAAGGGCTGCCAAGCTATGATCCCTCCCATTTTCTGTTCAGTTTGTACCAACACATAACATTATAAGCATATTGGTGTGCTTCCCCACCATCTACCACAAATTGGTCCTACCTTTTATAGAGCACTCCTCTCCTCATGTTAGTCCAACCTTCTGATACTCTCAGAGTTGATTAAAACTACAGATCCTTATGGTATCATAAATATTGGTTTTGAAGGGACCTCAGAGATATCTAGGCTAATGCTCTCATTTTACAGATGAGAAAACTGAAGGCCAGGGGAGTTAGTTGACTTGTCTAATACCCTAAGGGCAGCTAGGTAGCACAGTGGATAGAGTACTGGGCTGTGCAGGTGGAAAGTTTGCCACACCTGAGCTACATTCCCAGCATCCTTTTAAGTACATCCTCATTTGACATACAGAGGCTTGGGAGATAAATTTAGCTGAGACCCACACTGCCAGACTCTTTTGGGGCTTTGCTTTGGTGAAAGAGTGTCAGGTGTGTGTCTCTGGCTCGGTGCTCTGCTCACTTAGCTGAAGGAGTCCCTTTCCTTCTCACTTTTTGTTATTATTAAATACTTTAATTTAAAATATCAGGAGTATTCACTCAATTTTATTCACATAATTTTGGCAACCACGAAGGATAAGAGGCAGTAAATTTTTACCTTAAAAAATTTTTTTTCTCAAAAGGAACTTAAAAATTTTCATTGGACTAAATATATGAGAATTCTAAGATAATACAATGGTCGCTGATTTTAAAATTAAGACAGCCCAAGTAAAAATGACTTTTAGCAGCTTTTATTTATAAAAAAGGTAGAGAGAGTGAAAGAGAAATCTGAAAGAGGGTAGAGTAAGAAGTCTATATTATCACCCTAAATGTTGCTCCAGTCCCTAACTCAACCCATGCAGGGTTAACCCCTCAGCTGGAGAACTTGGTGGTGAATTAAGCAAGGGTTCAAACCCTTCCTCCAAGAAGGGGAGGCCTCTCCAGAACTAATCTCTCCAGAAGCCAGGAAAGGAAGATCAGCTTTTTCACTCACCAGGAGAAGATCCAAAAGGAGAAGATCCAGAAGCAGTCTTACCAGAAGCAGTCCAAGAGCTGCAGTTTCAGTCCAAGTTCCTTCAACCCAAAAATTCAGGATGAAGCCCCCTTGGACAGGAAGTTCATCATCTTTTATAGTCCTTTTTTTTACATCCCTTCCTCTGCTTTACGGGGACCAATTTGCAGTCTTTAAATTTGCTTAGCACTGCCCAGGGTGGCAGTGTTTGTAGGTTCTACCTCTCATCCTATGAGGGTGTAAACTCTTACCAAAGGATTCACAAGTTTCTGACTGATCGAGTTGAAAGGGTGGAGCTCTCTAAGTGGCTTGTGAACTCTCCCACCTAGTACCAAGTAGGGGTTTTCAAGCTTTGGTTGATTAATTCAAAAACAGGCAAGGGGAGAGTCAATCCCATCTTCACAATAGGAAAATTCATCTCCTGAGTTCAATCTGGCCTCAGTTACTTACTAGCTGTGTGACCCTGAGCAAATTGCTTAGCCCTGTTTGCCTCAATTTCCTAGTCTATAAAATAAACTGGAAAAGGAAGTGGGAAACCACTTCAACATCTTTGCCATGAAAATGTAAATGGTGTCACAGAATTGGACATGACTGAAAATGACTGAATAATTGTTAGAAAATTTTTCAGAATCACAGAATCTGGCTAGTGATTCCAGTTGTGTTCTTTGGGACTGCCTTTTTCTTTCCTTCTTTTTTAACCCTTAACTTCTGTCATATTATCAAAAAAGAACAGGAAGGGCTGGGAATTGAGGTTAAGTGATTTATTCAGGGTCACATAGCTAGGAAGTATCTGAGGCCAGATTTGAATCCAAGTCTTTCAGACTCCTATCTCCTGTGCCACCTAGCTGCCTCTAGTGACTACCTTTTTCTTGAATAGCCTGAGCAGTTAGACTCATTGGAGAGGCCCAATGTGGTTTGTACAGTCCTCACAAGGGTTAATATTCTGGATAAAATGTGGTCAGAGGCAACAGATGTTTCATTAAAATCACCAAGGAAATAAAGAAAGAAATATGAACAAAATACATGGATAGTCTCAAGTGGAAATTGTTTTATAAGTACAAAGAATACTTAATAATTTATTATGTGTCTATTGCTCCCAAAACCATATTTACTATGTAAATTCTTCTATCTTCTTTTGAAGTCCATTAATGGAGATCTAGAGTCCTGATTACAAGATACATTTTAAAAGCTATAATTTCTGGCTATAACAATTGAAGCATTAAAAATGTAGAAGCATAAAAATTTGGTTGTGGTGAAGGAATATTTGGAATGAGAGCTAAGACTTGGGTTAAACCCTAGATTTATGTGACCTTGGACAAGTCATTCACCTCTCTAGACCTCAATTTTCTCCTTTTTAAAATGAGGATTTGAATTAAATTATTTCTAAGGCCTTATCCAGCTCCAACATCCTTTTGAATCTATAAACATAAGTAACACTTTTACATTTTTATTTTAGCAATAGTAATAACTCCTATCTAGTCCATGAAATGAAAGGTAAACTAAGCTGAGCTCACCTCGGGATTAATTCGCTGTTTAAGAGAAGAAGGGAAAGAAATAACTAGAACAAAGGATTTTGAAGTCTCTTCAAACTCTAAACTTATACTCTTATGTATTTCACATAGTTGAAAACCTAATCTCCCTTGGATTGCTACATTACCCTATTGGTCTTTTTGTCTTTGTGATGATAATAATAATTTAAATAATAGTTTTAGGATTCTCAAAGGACTTTATGTATTTTATCACATTATTCAATATATTAAAAATTATTTTATGTATAAATAATGTCTATTATTTAGATTTAGATTATATCATTTATATACATATGTATAATCATATATAATTTGCAATATAACATCCATTCTATATCTGTGTATACATATATTTATAGATATAGGTATAGATTTTTTTTATCTTCACAGCAATCTAGAAAGATAGAAAGACAGGTTTAGGTGAAGTGACTTGCCCAAGGTCATATAACTATTAAGTATTTGAGGATTTGAACTCACATTTCCCTCCCTCTAAGTCTGGCACTTTATCTAATGCATCACTTGGTTTTTTCCAGAAAAATTCTGCTTAGACTCCTCCATTGTCTCAAAAAGCACAAGGAAATAAAGCTACCTACATACAAATTGTTTTCAAGCCTACTTGCCTTTACTCCTTCCTGATGTTCACTGTCTTATTCTCATTTGAATCATGTCATAAATCTGAGTGACTGAAAATGGAAAATAGCCACCCGCGTCCCCTTCTGACAGCTCAATGTCTAGAACTCCACTAAGGTCATTTTTGGCTGTGAATATGTGAAGTATGGGGGGATGTGGTGTGAAGTGGTGTGGTATAAAATTCTTGGCTATATAGAAGCAACTTTCAAGATAATCTCATCATCATCAATAAAACTGAGAAAGAAGACTGAGTCTAGCAATGGAGAATTATAGCCCATTGTTCTGAGGCCCTGGAGGACCTAGAACATACAGACTTGGGCAGGAGGTCTAAGGGCCAGCTCTAGACCCTTGACTGGGATGTCTCTGCTTCTGTGAGCAAGTGATCTATGAGGCAATACTCTCAGACACCTCCTACAATGCCTGGTCTTTCTGTCCATCTAGTTCCAGCATCTTCCCTCAAGTGCAAACTTTGCAGCTTGTTCCATGAAAGCTCTTAGTGCCATCTGGTGGTTACTGTTCTCATAAAGAAGGTTTGTTATTTTGGTTGTTAATTAAAGTCAAGAGCACTCAGTCTAGGAAAGCACTCAACCTGGGAGACAGAGAACAAACCACATTACTGCACCTTCTGAGAGTCCTCTCACTGCAGGAACTGGGAAGCAAGAGAAAGAATATTGTGTTCACAGGTTCATAGGGTTAGAGCTGGAAGATACATTTGAGGGCATTGAGTCCATCCCTCTCATTTTTCTGATGAAGAAGCTCTGAGATCACTGGGGGCCAAGCTGGAGCCCCAAAAGGGGAGGCCACTGCTGGAGGTGCCCAGGTACAAGTCAACTAGTGCCCTCCGAGGTAAGGTGATTTACCCAAGGTCAGGCAGTCAGGAGCAGAGTTAGGATCTGAACCTAGGGAAGAGGGTGTCTTCTAATGCCAAATCCAGCATCTTTTCCTCTGTGCTATGAGATCTCCTGCCTAACCTCAGCAATGGAAGATAGATGGCCTTAACCCATCTTCCTACTGCCCCTAGAGGGCACCAACTTACATGGGTTCTATTCTAAATACTCATGGAAAGAAGCAAGTAATTTTACTCAGATTCTTGCAAAAAATAATAATAAATTGAGGTGGTTTATGGAAAACTCTCTCCTACCTCTCTAGCACACATAACACCAAGATGGTTGGCATTGACCAAATATAGCCAATTGCCTTTTCTGTGAGGTCCCAAAGACCAGAGATTAGTTTGTGTTGACCTTTCTTTTGTACTCCTGGCACTTAGTAGGTACTTAATTACCCCAGTTAACTGACATTTAGATAACTGATATTTTTAATATGACATTGTGATAGGTTTGGAATCAGGAGTCCTTTTTCAGATAGCTGTGGGACATGTGCCTCAAGCAACTACCTAGGATTAACTTGGGGGATTTTCCCATACTAGAGTTCTCCAGGTTGATAAAATCAGGTATCTTTGCTCATTCAAGTATTCTTCACCATCTAGTAAGTAGACAGTACTTTTAACATCATACCTATTGAAGAGGTATAGAAATAAATGCTTCAGAGAAGATATCATTATGCAAATTGAATTCTCGACTCTGGCTGCCAGAGGTTTTAAATACGTGAGCTCATAGCCTTATCTTGATGGGGAACTGGCCTCCATGATACTCTTTTGCAGTTTCCTCACCATGGGCTATGGGTATCCACACCTTCTTCTTTCTTTCAGCATCACTTTATATGTTATCTTGCTCTGTTAGAATGTAAGGTTCATCACAACTGGGAGTGTTTTGTTTCTATTTAGATCCCCAGTGCTTAAATAAATGTTTTGATTTATCAATTATAGTTAAGTACTAGCAGAGTCTAGATATGAGCCCAGCTTTTGTGATTCTCAGTACAATGCTCATTCCAATATTCTATAATGCTGTATATACAGTAGATATTCAATAACTACATGCCTGACCCATGCTAAGTTTCCAAGACACTTTGTTGGGCTGGAGGCTAGGGAGACCTTCCAAATGCTACCTCAATTCCTGGATCTTCAGAGGGACATTATGGGAATCCTAACCCTGTATCTCTGATCCAGAAATGTAAGAACAGGTATGTGTCATGTTAGAGAACCTATACTTCCACCCTTTTACTAAAGAGAAGGGCCTTAATATACTCAGAGCTTTTCAGTTCAAAGGAGCTGGAATCATTGATCCTTTGCATGAACCCTGCTTGACAATGTCTCTTCCATGTCCTTCTATTTTAACACTTTTTGACCCTGGATCACCTCCTCTGTCTGCTCTCTCTGATCCCTGATTTCTAAGAAGAGAGTCATAGGGTACATTACAACTTCTGGCTAAGTCATTCCAAGCAGGACCTTACTGCAACTTGGCAGACCTTTCTTTCAACTCTAATCCAATTCTCCACAGCAGCTGCTCCAAACCTTTTCCACTTCCCATAAATTCCTGATCACACTCCCACACTGTGTAACAAACTCCTGGGAAAGATAACTCTGCTTCCTACTTTTTTTTGTTGTTTTGTTGCTGTTCAGTCATATCCAACTCTTCATTACCCCATTTTGGAGTTTTCTTGGCAGAGATTCTGAAGTGATTTGCCATTTTCTTCTCCAGCTCATTTTACAAATGAGGAAACTGAAACAAGGTTAAGTGACTTGCCCAGGGTCACACAGCTAGTGAATGTCTGAGATCAAATTTGAGTTCATGGAAATGAATCTTCCTCATTCTCAGCTGGTGCTCTATCACTTCCTACTTTACCAAGAAGATTAAATGAGCTCCCTCATCTTTCTTCCTTTCCACTTCAGTATTTTTCTGTCTTTATTCATTCTTTCCTCCTTCCCTCTGACTGAGAGGAATAAGGACTTATATCTTTTAAAGGTTAACCCTTAATAAGTACTCTCCATGCATGTTTTTCCATCTTCTCTTCAAAGTCCTTGATCTATTAACAATCCCCTCTCTTGCATCATAAGTTTCTTCCTTTACAATGCTTGTTTCCCTACTGGGTGAATCAGACTTTCTGCTAGCCAGTCTTCTCTGGATCATTCCATGACTTGCCCCAACCAACTTCTATCTTTCTCCTTCCTTTCACTGACTTATTTCTGACTAAGTGCTGTCTAAAAGCATATCCACATTCATCTTCCTTTTCTCCTGGCCATCTTCAGCCTTGCTGTTCTCCATGTCTACTCCCCACCTCCACCCCCACCCCAAAAAAACACTTCCTGTAATCAAATGACCCCTGCTATTGTCTCTGAAGAAGGCATATCAATGAACTGCCCTATTATTCCAATACACATCCTTATGACTTCTCAGACCAGAACGTCCTTCCCTGGTTACTATCTGCTTATTTATTTTGTTTCCAAAATTAGAATGTCAGCTTCTTGAAAACAGGGGCTCTTTGATTTTTGTATTTGAATTTCTCCCACTTAGAGGAGTGCTTACTGTGGAGTAAGCACTCAATAAATGCTTTTTCATTCATTCATCCATTCATTCTTCTAGTTGAGTCTTCTTTGACTGGTAGCTCCATAGAAGTCAGGTACAGTGTCTTGTTCATTGTTGTAACCCTTAGAGTATAACTTATTGATAAATATTTGTCGAATATTGACCCCAAAACAATACCACTCAATTGGCCAGAATGGATGTTTTGGTAAAATCCTTTTAATTTCCCAAAGACTAGTGCCATGAAACTGGCCAGGTTAAACATTCAATATTGACAATGAAAATATGTTAAAAGGTTAGTCAAAAAAGCAAACAAAAGGAAACACTCTGTTCTCTCTCTACCCCACCCCAATACATTCATGTTCATCCTATCCATAACCAATCAAAATCCTTAACATTTTGATCAAAATGGTCTTCATATTTCCATACTACCAAAAATTCTCCTTGTTCCAGGAAATGAAAGAATACATAAACTGGTTGCTAGGAAATCATCTTGGCCATGTTATTTCCCATTATAAGTCTGAAAAATTGACATTATTGAATAACTGACAAGCCCTGATCTCTTTAGTCTATTCCCCTTGATCATATTAAATGCCTTTCCCCAGATCTTCATCAGTTCCAACATGCATATTCTGGAGCATAGTAACCACAACCCCAAACTATATCCTAGGGGTACATATTGCTTTTTAGCAATATTTCATTCTTCGTAACCCTATTTAAGATTTTTTTTGGCAAAGATACTAGAGTGGTTCGTCATTTCTTTCTCCAGTTCATTGTACAGATAAGGAAACTGAGGCTATTAGGATTAAGTGAGTTGTCTAGGGTCACATAGCTACTAACTACCTAAAGCCAAATTTGAACTCGGGACAATTAATCATTTTAACTCCAGGTCCAGTACCCTATCCACTATGTCACCTAACAGCAAATATACCATGGCTCCATACAGATGATCATGTGGCCAGGAATGTTGCCAAACCCTCCTAACATTCTCTGTTTGCTTTTTAGGTTTTGGATTTGGGGTTTTTTATTTTGTTTTGTTTTTGGCTTATGGACATGGACTTGCAAAACCTGTTTTCTCAGCTAGACCTTATGCTGACCCCACACTTCTCTGTTCCCCTGCAGCTTTGGCCAGAGTTGCCATACTTCTTGGGTATTGCCATTTTCCCTGACCTTCACCTACAAAACTATTGGCAAAGAGCACAAGCTGACTTGGGTCCAAAGCAAATCAGCTTATTCCACGTGCTTGAAATAGGACATAAAAATTACATTAATTTGCTCCTAATTCATTGAGCAAATTCTATTTATAGCAATTTGAAGATTTTCATAGTACCCTGGACAGGGCATCGGACTCAATGGAACTGGGGTCAAACCCAGTTTGGCCACTGACCAGCTACATGAACTTGAGCCATTTATTTAATCTCTTTGAGCCTCGGTTCCTTCAGGAGAAAGACTGGATTAAATTATCTTTAAAGGTCTTTTGTGGCTCCAAAATTCCATGATCCTTTGATTCTTCCTGTTTCCAAGAACCAGGACAGGAAATCGATTTTCATCATCACCTTCAGCATTTTCTCTACAGGCTCTTTCCTGAACTTCCAAAGACATCTCTAAAATTTAGAACAACATTAAGTTGACGTGTATTTTGATGTGTTTACCCAGAAGAATCTCTCTCTTGGAGCACAGTGACTTCATAGAGGAAATAGGCAAAGTTTATATTATTAAAACTCTTTGGTCTAAGTGATTCCTATCATATTTGTAGCACTCAGGCTTCATGAACATAGCCCTGGGGACCTCACAGGCAGTGAGTGTGAACAACAAAAAGGCATTTGGGACAAGGTTTTTCAAAGGGGCTACTTTTGAAAATATGTGGGAGAAAGAGCAAAGAGCTGCCCTTCTGGTAGATCTTGGCATAGTGCCTCTCTCTCTGCCTGGGCAGGCCTGCGACAGCCAGTTTTCACTCTGTGGAGGACAACCCCACATCTGAAACATGCCTTAGTGCTACATGTTGGGAAAATTTATTTGTTAGGAAATTTTTGTTGTTGTGGAGTCATTTCAGTTGTACCCAACTCTTCGTGACTTCATTTGGGGTTTTCTTGACAAAGATACTGAAGTGATTTGACATTTCCTTCTCCAGCTTATTTGACAGATGAGGAAACTGAGGCAAACAGGGTTAAGGCTTGTCCAGGATCACACAACTAGTTAGTGTCAGAGGTCTGATTTGAACTCAAGGAGGTGTCTTTCTACCTCTATCCACTATGCCACTTTGCTAGCTGTTAGGTAATACATTGCCCTTTTTAAGTGGTGGTATAATGAAAAGATGACAGGATGGAGATGCTGGAAGATGACTTTTTCTTAAACCCTTACCTTCTGTCCTAGAATCAAAGTGGTAGGAGGATTAAGTGACCTGCCTAGGGTCACACAGCAAGGTCTGAGACCAGATTTGAACCCAAGTCCTCCAGACTTGAGACCTGCCACTCTATCCAATGTGCTATCGAGCTGCCCCTGATTCAGTGGTTTAAGGCCCCTTCCAACTCTAAATCTCTATGTCTTATATATAATCTAGTGTCTAGCATATGAGTTCAAATTTACCCGTAGACCCTTGCTGGGTGTATAACCTTTGGCAAGTCATTTAACCTCTATTTGTCTTGGTTACTTCAACTTTAAAAAAGGGATAATAAGACACTTCCCAGCTGTGTGACCCTGGGCATGTCACTTGACCCTCATTGCCCACCCTTACCACTCTTCCACCTAGGAGCCAATACACAGAAGTTAAGGGTTAAAAATGTAAAAAAAATAAAAAAAATTAAAAAGGGATAATAATGACACCTACTTTTCAGTGTTATTGTGAGGATCAAATGATATAATATTTGTAAAGTGTTTAACCTAATATTTAGTATACAGTAGGCAATATATAAAGGCTTATTCCTTTTCTCTCCCTTTCATAATTAATGATTTAGAAAACGTTTCAAATACATTTTGTTCTGGACTCAAATTTTACTGTTACATGTCTGTAGTCTTGGGACTAATCCTTCAGGTCCCCAGTGTGGAGATGGCTTTACTCAAGGGTGATCAGGTCCCAAAGATAATTTCCACATGCATCATCCTAGGGTAGAGATTCGAGTCTGGTATAACTAAGTAAGCTGTTTAGCATTGGCTGAAATTTTCCCAGTTAGGAACAGTGGGAGAATGTTTCATCCATCAAGATTCTCTGCAGATCCTAGGACCAGAGAGGTCATGGTAGGAAAGCTGGGATCTAAGGTCAGGGTTAAAAAGCCATATAAGGAGCATAAATCCAATCAGACCCCATTTTGATGTGCTCTCTATTCTTTGGGCATATCCATATCTTTTGCCTAATTGTACATAACTGGTTTACCATCTAGCTTCTTCTGAACTCATCTCAGCCTCATGGCTCTTATTGCTGGTCTAATGGATTCCCATTCCATGGCCATACAGAAGAGGCTGCAAGCAGGAGTGAAACTGAGTTACACTGCTCAAGCAGGAGAGTTCTACCTGAAAACCATTTTTAAAAGAAATTAAGAAATAATTTCTTTTAAAATTATTAGGCAAACAGACTGGGTACCCTTAACAGTCAGTGCATTCCATCCATTTCTCAGTAATAAAATTGAATTAAGGAAAGTCAAGTTGATAGAATCAGAAAAAGAAAGGAGAATTTCCTTACAGGATACACTCATCGAAGTGTCAAAAAATGACAAATAACCAGTAGCTCCTATAAGGAAGCAGCTGCTAAATTGATATACCTGTCCCATAGTCTAACTTAGGGGCATTCTCCTATTCCTCCTCCTTAGTTTTGTAATGTTGGTGGGTTTAGGGAATGGGATTAGATGTTTTATTATAGGCCAGTATGAGAAGTATAACTGTTTTGGGACGGCCAACCAAGCCCAGTGCAGGCAGAGCCAGATACTGAGAAAACTCACACAGACCAATAAGATATTAAATAAAAGTTGGTTTAATTAACAAGGGAAAGGTTAGAAGGGATTTGAATAAACTTAATCTCTAATGCCAACTACCTAAGCCCCCCAGATCTAAATATCTATACAGAGATATTTCTTCAGAATGATTTCCTACTCTATTCCTCTCCTTACTATCTAAAGCCCAATTCCTATACTTGGCTAAACTAACACTAAACCCCCCTTTGATTATTTTAAGGAAAGGGTCTATGTAAAACTGAAAAGGCCCAAAAGAGGTCCAAGATTCAAAAGCATCTAGGCTGGGTCTCCCAATCAGATGCCAGATGTCTCAGGATCACCATAGGAACTCAGCAGATATCAACCAGCCAGCAGGGAAGCAGGATAACAGAGCAGCAGGTAGGATGGGAAGATAATGTCAGAAAAAGCCCCAGGGAAATAGCCAGCCTCTTCCAGGTCAAAACCCCAGAGAGAAAGACACAGCCCAAAGTCCAACTGTCTCTTCCTAATAGCTTCGCTGTCCCCTGCAGAATTCCAGAATCTTGTACTCTGCTGCCCCATGCCTCTGCCCTCTGGAAACTTACACACTTTTTCCCTTAACTTAACTTTTCTTGTACCAGTTCTCACCTCAACTTCTTTGTCCTAAACCTGTCTCACTTTTTCCTAATTCCTCATATCTGAACATTTAAATTCATTTATTATTTTGTCTCTTCAGGATTTCTGGGGGATATGTATACATACATGAACAAGAATGAACAAGAATATTTTTTTTTCTTGTTCATTCAGGTTTTGGTAGGTTCGTGAAAATCTGGTAAGTAAAATTCTAGGAAAAATGTTGAAGTTAGGTGAAATTATTGATAATCTTAGCAAAATAGCAAGATATAAAATAAATCCACATAAATCATTAGCATTTTCATATATGTCAAAGTCCTACAAAAAGAGATATAAAGAGATACTCCATTTAAAATAACCATAGATAGAATAAAATACCTAGCAGAGTTCCTGCCAAAACAAATCCAGGAATTACATGGAACATAATTATGAAACACTTTTGATACAAATAAAGTCAGATCTAAATAATTAGAGAAATATTAATTGTTCATGAATGGGCAGAGCTAATCAAATTAAAATGACAATCCTCCCTAAACTAATCTACCTATTTGATGCCATCCCAATTAAATTACTGAAAAATTATTTTATCAAGTTAGAAAATTAGTAACAAAATTCACTTGGAAGAAAAAAGATCAAGAATATCAAAGGAATTAATAAAAAAACATAAAGGTCTAGCACTAGCAGATTTTAGATTGTTTTATAAAGCAATAATTATCAAAACTATCTTGTACTGGCTAAGAGAAAGGATGATCAGTAGAACAGAACAGACATACAACAAATAGCAGGAAAAGACTATAGTAATTTTGTATTGGACAAAATCATAAAACCAGGTTTGGGGGATAAGAAATCACTGTTTGATAAAAATTACTGGGCCAATTAGACACTAATTTAGCAGAAACTAAGTAAAGGCCGATATCTAATACTATTTACTAAGATAAGATTAAAATTGATATGTGATCTAAACAAAAAAGGATATACCATAAATAAATTAGAAGAATGGGGAATATATTATCTATCAGTTTTATGAATAGGAGAGGAATTTATGATTCAACAGGAGATGGAGAGCATTATGAAATGTAAAACAGATAACTTTAATGTAAAATGAACATTTTTATACAAATAAAATAAATGCTTCCAAGATCATAAGGAAAGGAGGAAATTGGGGGGAAATTTTTATAGATAACCTCTCAGATAAAGGTCACATACCTAAAATATGTAGAGAACTTTGGCAAACTTATAAAAATAAGAGGTATCCCCTAAC
The DNA here is from genome assembly GCF_016433145.1 of Gracilinanus agilis. NCBI lineage: Eukaryota > Metazoa > Chordata > Mammalia > Didelphimorphia > Didelphidae > Gracilinanus > Gracilinanus agilis. The sequence continues at coordinate 122,600,353 of NC_058132.1, read as the reverse complement.
TGGTAAATGAGCAAAAGATATAAACAGACAGTTTTCAGATGAAGAAACCAAAACTATATATAGATATATGAAAAAATTCTCTAAATCACTGATGATTAAAGAAATGCAAACCAAAACAATTCTGAGCTATCACCTCACACCCATCAGACTAGCTAAAATGACAAAAGATCAAAGTGACAAATATTGAAGGGGATGTGGAAAAACAGGGACATTAATGCACTGTTGTGGAGCTGTGAACTGATCCAACCATTTTGGAGAGTACAGAATTTAAATTAATGTCCAAGACTACAAGTATTATTTTTATAAAGTTTATTATCTGAAAAACTAGAACCATGTGACTAAGTTTTTTTCTATGTGCTCAAAAATCCCCGCTCCACCAAAACCACCACAGAAAGGAAAGAGACCTAAACACAGAACTCCACCCAATTTAAATCCTATCTACATCAGTACATAACTACAGGAAGTGAGTAGGATGCTAGGAATCATAGTTTTGCTGGGGATCGTAATTTTTAGGATAACATATTCTAATTATGCATTAGCAATTTGGAATTAAACTCAGAGTTATAAAACTGTGTATATATCCTTTCATTGCTGTGTCTGTTTACCAAGGAGATCAGGAAAAGAGAAAAAAAATCAATATGTTCCAAAATATTTATAGCAGCTCCCTTTGTGGTAGCAAAGAATTGGAAGCTAAGAGGAATGCCCATCAATTGGGGAATGGCTAAACAAATTGTGGCATATGATTGTGATAGAATACTACTGCTCCATGAGAAATGATGAACAGACCAATAAAAAAACATAAAGAACTACACGAGATAATGAACAGAGAAATGAATAGAATCATGCAGATATTATACACAGCCACAGAATTAATCCTGGAAGGATAAACTATGAACATTATCTCTAGAAAGTGAACAGAAAGGTGAAATATGAAACAGTTAATTTGTATGTACATATTGATCACCTTATATCTTTTGTGATTCAGGGAAAGAGCTGAGACAGACACTAATAGACAGTATTTATTATACAGATATAAAGAAAAGTAAGCTAAACATACAAAAGATCATATACTATCTTCTTTTTCTTTGCATATGGAAACACTTGTTTCATTTGGTTTTGTAAAATTTGAAATAAAAAAAAATTAAAATAAATTGTTAGCATTTTAAAAGAATTTGGGTGCCAGAAGGAATCTGAAAAGAGGAAGAGCAAATCTTTTCCCTAAAGTCTAACATAGCATCCCCTCCTTTTCTGTCCCCACTGTTGAAGACCTCTATAATCCTTCACTCAAAAAAATCAGAACTATTTATCTAGTGCTCCTCCATCTCCCCTCTTCATCATCTCAAATCAGTCAGACATCTTCCTTCATTCCACTACCTCCTCCTTTACTTGGGGTCTCAGACGAAGAAATGGCCCATCTCATTGCCATGGAAACCCCTTCTTCTTGACCCCATACTCTCCTGCCTTCTCCATCTATAATAGGTGCTTCTACTTCTACTTCCAACTGCTCAAACCCTTCTAAACCCTTTGCAATCTGGCTCCTGACTTCATCATTCAAAAAGAACTGTACCCTTCAAATTTACTGGTGATATCTCACTTGCCAAATTAGATGGCCTTTTCTCAGTCTTGACCCTCCTTGACCTCTCGACAGTTTTTGTCATCACTGATCACCATCTTCTTAATGCTCTCTCCTCCAGGTTTTTTGACACTGACCTATACTGATTCTTCTCGTTGTCCAACTTCTCAGTCTCCTTTGCTAATTCTTCATTCATGTCATGCCCACTAGTTGGTGTCCCCCAAGGCTCTGTCTTGGACCATCTACTCTTCTCCTTCTATATCATCTAACCTGGTGATCTCATCAGCTCCCATGGATTAAGTTATCACCTCTATGCAGATGATTCTCACATAGGTGTGTATACATACATATATATTCTATCTGCCAAGTGACAGGCTTATATCTCCAACTGAGTCTTGATCATCTCAAACAGGATATTTCATAGACATCTCAAACTCATCATGTCCAAAATATGACATTATCTTTTCACTCAGACCCTTTTTCCACATTTCCCATCCTCTCAGAGGCTTATATCCTGGGTGTCATCTTCCTCTTCTTCTCACCTCACATGTCCAATTTGTTCTCAAATTTTATTGATTCTTTCTTCCCAGAATCTCTTGAATATATGTTTTCTCCATGCATACAGGCACTACCCTAGTTCAACTCCTCATGATCTCTAGTCTGATTTACCCTAATAGCCATCTAATTGGTGTCCCTGCCAGTAGTCTTTCTGCACTCTAATCCAACTCCACTCAACTGTCAAGGTGATTTTTTTAAAGCATTGATCTGACCATGTCACCTCCTGCCATTTTATTAATTTACCTAATTAATTAATAAACTACCACATATAGTACTTTAAGGTTTGTAAAGTAATTTGTGTATGTGTGTGTGTGTGTGTGTGTGTGTGTGTGTGTGTGTATAATTTCATCTAATCTTCAAACCTCTAAGGTGTTGATTAGGAAACTAAGGCCAAGAGATGTTAAGTGACTTGTTCAAGGTTCCACAGCTAGTAAATATCAGAGACAGGATTTGAATTCAGTTCTTCCTGATTCCACATTCTTCACTCTATTTACCATACAACTCAGTTGTCTCTATAAAACCATTGGTTCTATTTTACTACCTCCAAGATCAAATATAAAGACCTCTGTTTAGCATTTACGATTCTTCGTAATCTGTCCCCTTCCTACCTTTCCATCTTTCTTACACCTTATTTCCCTCTATGCAATTAATGATACCAATACACTGGCTGCTAACTCGAAATTCCTTAAGCTTAATACTCCATCTCTCAGCTCCACACCTTTGCACTGGCCAGATCCTATTCCCCTCATTTCTACCTCTCAGTTTCCTTTGCTTCCTTCAAAACTCAACTTAAAACTTCCTTTCTTCAAGAAGTCTTTCCTAGCTCCCACTGCCATTGCCTTCTCCTTTAAAATTAGCTTGTGCACTATGTAATAAGTATGCACTTATCAATATATGAACATTTATCATTAAATATATTATCAAAATATATTTATAAATCTATCATATAATAGAAATATTGATAATATGTAGTTAATATTGATAAAATATTTACCTACATATAATGTTTTATATATTTAATAAAATGTATTTTCCATAATGAATTATGTTAAATTAAATAAATTTATATATGACATCTATAGTGTAAAATATATATATTGGTATATATGTTTATATTGTGATATGCTATTAGCATATTAATAGTTGAGGTAATATAGTAAGTAATTATTAGCACGTCTCCACCATCAGAATATAAGCTCCTAGAGGGAAAAGCCTGGTTTTCCTTTTTTTTTATTTCCATACTTAGCACAGGGCCTGGCATATTTGTTCCCATCGTCTTTGTTCAGTCACATACAACCTTTTAAGACCCCATCTGGGCTTTTCTTGGCAAAAATACTGGAGTAATTTAATATTTACTTCTCTAGCTCATTTTACAGATGAGGAAAATGAGGCAAATAAGGTTACGTGGCATGCCCAGGGTCACACAGCTAATTAGTATCATATAGTATGCACTTAATAAATACTTGATAACCAACTGATTGATCAGAATTCTCTCTTTCAATATTGTTTTTCTTTACATTGTCATCATTGTTTTGCTTCTGCTCACTTCTTGTACCAGTTCCTATAAGTCTTCTCAGATTTCTCTGAATTCTTCATACTTATCATTTCTGACAGTAAAATGCTATTCCATTACCTTCATGTAATGGGCAGCTAAGTAATACAGTATGTAGGTTCATCTTCCTAGGTTTAAAGCTGGCCTCAGTCACTTACTATCTGTGTGACCCTGAGCAAGTCACTTAACCATCTGCTCCATTTCTTCCTCTATAGATGAGCTGAAGAAGGAAATGACAAAACCAATCCAGTATCTTTGCCAAGAAAAACCTATATGATATCATGAAGAGCTGGACATCACTGAAAAAAAACTAGACAACAACCTTCATATAACACCATTTATCCTGATGTGATTATCGAGTGGACACGTGCTTAGTTTTTCATTCTTTTATTTTTTCCAACTTACATGTCAGTACAATGTTTCAATAATCATTTTCTGACACTTTGAGATCCATGTTCTCTCCTTCTCTCCTACCCTTGTCCCTTTCTCAAGGTAGCAGATGATAGAATATAGGTTGTTTATCTGCTATTATATATAATACATATTTCCATATTTATCACATTGTGAAAGAAGGTACATATCACTTACTCCAGAGGAAAATTCATGGAGAAAATAAAGTAAAGAATGACATGCTTCAATCTGCATCTTGGCTTTGTCAGTTCCTTCCAAAACAGAGGATATTGTCATTGTCATAATTAAAATTAAATTATGAGGTTGTTAGTAGTTTTATTACATCAAAGTAGAGATAGTAACAAGAGAGAAATACAGGAAAGAGGTAGAGAGTTGCCTCACCTACCACCCTATGTGATGTTCTGATGAAACTGAAGCTCGCCACCGACAGGGGTCCAATCAACAGCTAGAAGAGCACAAGAGTCAGCCATCAGGTTCCAATATCCAGCTAGAAGTCCATGAGAGTCTCTTCAGCAAGAGTCAGTAATGCCAGGCTCAGAATCAGAATCAGAATCTCAATCAGAATCAGAATGTCCTCCAGACCTCTGGTCTCCTCTTTATAAGCAGTTTTCTCCACCCACCTAGTTCTTCCATATCACATCTTCAGGAACCAATCATAGTTCCTTAATTTGTCTGGTACCACCCAGAGGGGGCAGTGCTTATGAGATCAATTTCCTGTCTGTTTTCAACTTCCTTTCACTGTGGACGTGTGTATCCCTGCACATCTCAATGGTAAAGGACCTCCAGGTCCATGATTGATTAAATTAAAACAAAGGGAAGTGAATTCCTTTCTCACATCATGAATCCCTTGAAGTTGTCCTAGATTCTTACCTTGTTGATAATAGTTAAGTCATTCACAGTTGATGATCTAACTCTATTGTTACTTTGTACAAAGTTCTCTTGGTTCTGTTTACTTGACTTTTCATCACTTCATAATAAGACTTTCCAGGTTTTTTGTGATGATCTTGTTTGCCATGTCTTCTGGTGCAATAGGATCCATTGTAATCATATACCACAACTTGTTCAGCCATACCCCAATGATGGACATTCCTTCAATTTCCAGTTCTTTGCTACCACAAAAAGCTGCTAAAAATATTTTTATACAAATAGCTCCTTTCTCCTATCTATTGATCTCTTTGGAATACAGACCTAGGAGTGAGCCAAAGGGTCTGCATAGCTTGACAGCCCTTTGGGCATGGTTTCAAATTGCCCTCCAGAAAAGGTTCATTCTTTGTTACTACAAAAGTATCCAGTATTCCTTCCACTATTTCATGCCACCTCAATGGAATGAATTTCTCCCGGCTAGTAATACTCATATCATCAGACAAATAATTATTTTATTTGAGGAAATTAATTATGTCCACCTTTTCCTTTTTTAGAAGTTCAAAGTTAGGTTCACCTTATGCTAACTGAGACCCCTACTCAGATGTCAACACCTTTACCTCTTCAGGGGAGGAAGAAAGCGAGCAAGCATTTATCAAGCACCTAAGTGTTGGGCACTGTGCTAATTACTTTACAAAAATTATCTCATTTGAACCTGACAACAACTCTAGGAGGCAGGACAAAGAAGCATATGTAGTGGGGTTCTTCTTTTCTGCCTTTCATAGAGATTCACTAGAAAGAGAGAAGTTGAAGCAAATGACCAGGTATTTGTTTTCAAATTTCCCAGTGCCATGTCAGATTCCATGATAAGTGTCAAGGTTGCGAATACAAGAGATTGAAAGTCAGTTTTATCACTCTGTTCCTGGTAACTTGTGGTCACACATGAAAGATATTTTTGATGTACTAAAAATTGACCTGCTCTGCTATATTGTGTGGAGAAGGAGGCAGAGCAGATAAAGGGGAAAAAGAATAAGACTCCTGGTCCTGGGTTTCTGGAACCCCTCTCAGGCATAGCACCTTCTGCAGAGAATGCATCATCATCTATTCAATCTTCAGCATGCTGATTAGAGAACATGAATTAGGGATGGCAGAGCAAACTGCAAAAAAATGAATTAACAGCACATTCTTTTTTTCTAATGGCATTTTTATGGCCTGTTTCTAAGCAGTGGCATTTGTTGCTTTAAATAAATTGAGGAAATACACAAAGGTAAAGGGGAAAAATATTGGGTCAGCCCTGACATTTTTCAACAATGGAAATATCATCCTCAACACCACCATTGCCACCACCAACAAAAAAAAAGACTGAAAATCTGCCACTTGGCTTTTGAATACTTCTATTGGCTACAGGACAATCTATCAAGGGGAAAAGAAAGTGTCAATTCAAACATGCCAGATAGCTTATTGGAGAGCTCTGAGCCATCTACATCTTTTCATGTATCACGGGTACTTTTTATAGCTCATTGGGGCCCCTTGTATGTATTACTGATGTACACAGTATATTTATGCCCATTTTATAAGACTCAGAGTGCAATTTTACAAGCATTCGGAGAGTAGTAGGAAAGGAGGTTGGGGAGGGAGGGAAAGGGCATCAAATTATGAAGGGCCTTGAATGTTAAAGCTAAGGATTTTGTACAGAGCAATGGCAAATTAAACGACTACGTTACATCAAAGAAGTAGATTATATTAATAAGTTTATGCAGTATGGACTGGATATGATAAAATGAGGGCAGGGAGACCACTTAGCCGGCTATAACAATAGTCTAGGTATGAGGTGATAAGGACACAAATTAGGCTGGTGGCAGTGGGGTCAGAAAGGAATGGAAGAATTCCAGGAATAAATTAGAGGAAAATGTGAGGACTGCCTGTACACTAGCCCCAGAGGATTCCTGACACTTCACAGAGAAGGAACAGAAGCCTTGGCGAATAAATGATATTCTGTATAATGCATTAGCTGGAAATGAGTCCTGGCTAGTTTTTCACTTATTTGTTTCCATCTTCACAAACTGTAAAGTACTATATAAATGTGAATTATTATACTACCGGCAGCAGGATATAGAGGAAAGAAGAGTAGATGTTGAATTGGGAAGCCAGGATTTTTTGAGTTATAGCTCTGTTACTCATTGTTGAATGACCCTAGGTAAGTTACTTAATTTCTTTCTTGCCTCTATTTTGTCAACTGTAAAATGGGGATAACAGTTCTTAGCTCATAGTATCCATTGAAATAATATCTATGAAGTAGGGACTAGCATGTAGTAGGGACTATATAAATGTTTATTCCCTTCCTTTTTCCCTGAGTCAAGAAATCTTCTCTCCCTACTAGATCTGATGCCGAAACTCACAGGCTTAGGAAATCTTGATGAAGTTTCCCACAAAGCAACTCTCAAAGCTGTTCTCTGCTAGAAGACTAGATTCTGGAACTATTCTGGAAGGCTGGATACTTAAAGAACATAAAAACTTCCCTCCTCTACAAGGAGGCTAGGATTCAGGAGAAACAATGTCCTTGAATTCCCATCTCAGGATTCATTCTAAGCTTTTTTTTTTCATATTTGGGAGGTAGGGAAGAGACAGAGAGAAAGATAGACAGACAGAAATGGGGAATTCATAAGGAGGGAAAGAGAGGGGGTGAGGGAGAGAGAGAAAGAGAAATCCATGCCCCAAGGTCTCAGAGAATGTTTATAATTTGGTTTGATGCCTCAGAGGGAAGGTAACTGATACTTAGTCTTATCAATTGCCTCTGGCCATCTTGTAGCAATTAGGTGGCTCAGTGCCAGGCTAGAGGTAGGAGATCCTGGGTTCAAATATGACCTCAGACACTTCTTACCTGTGTGACCCTGGGTAAGGCACTTAAGCCCCATTGCCTAACCTGTAAAGGCTCTCCTGCCTTAGAACAGTATTAATTCTAAAGCAAAGATAAGGGTTTTTTTAAATGGCCCTTCACATCAAGTTGGTAGTGGCAGTGGGTGAAGGTATGGAGGAGACTCGATTTAATAAGGGACTCCCCTGATTCACCTTGCTATGTGATCAACATGGCAAAGATTGGGATAAGACTCATTTATCACTTTTTATAACATGATTCATCAAGTCAATGGACAGATTCTACATCCCCTCATCTCTATGTAAGATTTTAATATTAATATCCAAAATGCTCCAAGTATTATATTTAATAAGATTTATTAAAATTAGCTTGAAGCAAAAAGGAAACTAAAAGGCTAGAGTCAAGAGTGAACTCACCCAAGCGGAGCACCATGGAAGAGAGAGGAGGAGGAGGGCATTTCCTGAACTACATAAACAATAAGGTAAAGACCAACGTAAACAAAAAGGGAAAAGCATTTTGGGTAATATATTTTTAGAGTTCCAAGATTTTCTAACTATACATCTACTAATGGGTAGAGCCACCCCACAGGTACTTAAAGTCCTACAACACCCCGATTCCCACCCTCACAATGGCCAGGGAATCATCAGAGCCATAATCACCAGTATGAAATCAGTCAATCGATTTATTTAATGTCATCACTCAACACATGGACCGGAAGAAGGATTGTGGTTCAATCCTATCTGACTCTTCTTGACCTCATTTGGGGTTTTCTCAACAAAGATACTGGAGTGACTTGCCATTTCCTTTTCCAATTAATGTTATAGATGAAGAAACTGAGGCAAACAGATGAAGTAATTTGCCCAGGGTCACACTGCTAGTAAGTATCTGAGGCCAGATTTGAACTCAGATCTTCCTACCAGGTCTGGTACTCTACCCACTGTGCCACCTGGGATTAGCTTGTGAAACAGGCTTCAGGGGAAGGCAACAAATCCAATTAGGATTCGGTCCAGGATCCAGGTTTCAATATTTCCAATTATTTCCAGGGTGCCATAAAATTCTCCCCCCAAATTAGATTTAATTCTCTTTATTTTTTTAAAAGTCTTCTAAATCATGTGGCACTTTGATGAGTGTCAATGAAGGTGACAGCTGGCAGCTCATGCCACTGATCACCACCTCATGGATTTAGGGAAGGACTTCTTAGACAGGTCATTGCCAGATGCAGGATTCCCTTAGGTAATAGAAATTTGACATTTCTGTAATTCATCAAATAAAATCAATAAGAATATATGAGAGTTTGATTTTTTATTACCCAGATACAATCTTCCAAAAAAAATTCTCATCCCTCTGAATTTCTTTATTATTTAATTATTCTGTCTGAGATTCCTTCCTGCTGTGTGTTGCATCCCATCATAAAGGACAAGCCACCTATTGGCTGGCATCCAGAGCTATGACAGTCATTGATTTGCAAATGTCTTTCACTACATCTGACATATCCATAGGAGAATGCACTTTACATAAATGATAGGGGCAAGGGGTGGAGAAAGGGACATTTATAAAGAAGATTTGAAAGAAATGGAGGTCAGGCCAAACATAAGATATGATTTGTAGGAACAAAACAAAACAAAAACAAAAGGACAGGGGCAGTTGGGTAGCTCAGTGGAGTGAGAGTCAGGCCTAGAGACAGGAGGTCCTAGGTTCAAACACGGCCTCAGCCACTTCCCAGCTGTGTGACCCTGGGCAAGTCACTGGACCCCCATTGCCCACCCTTACCAATCTTCTACCTATGAGACAATACACCAAAGTACAAGGGTTTAAAAAAAAAAAAAAAGGACAGACAGGCAGGATGAATTACAGAAATAAGGAGAATAAAGTTTGACCAAGCTTCTTTGTACATCTCTAAAAAAGGGGGGGAAATAGCAGAGAATTTAATGCTTTCCCATCATTCTCTGTTATGTCTGCTCCCAGTAGTTACAGAAAAGCATTACAAGGCAAGAAACTAAATGGTAGTAACAGTATTGCCCCAGCAAGGCGCTTTCTAAACCATTGAAAAGATCATTGTTCTTTGCTGCTAGTGAATTTCCTGAGGCCATTTTAGAGAGATTTGTTCCCAGGTTGGTCCCAGCATGGAATAAACTAAATTCTACCAGGTGGGATGGCAGAAGTACCACTCTCTCAACCAATATAGGAAATTCTCCATCTCCAACCGCCCATATAGAAAATATCAGGCACCATTTTTTTCTCTAAACATTTTCAAGCTACTCCTTGCTCCCTCAGTATAATAGTCCTCAGAAATCAGATTCAAGTTGAACAAAATGTGTGATCCCATCTACCTTTGGCTAACACATTCTTTTTTCTCCAGTAACTAAATTAATTTGGAGAACACTGCATATAGAAATTCCCTCAGCCCCTATATACTAATAGCCTTGGAGAATTGCCTAGGAAACTGAGATGTGGAAGGACTAGCCCAGGGTCAATTTGTATCAGACCAATGTGTCCAGGATATTAGACTTGGAACCCAGATCTTTTTGCCTAGGCACTATTCTACAAAATCTCTCAGCTAAAATACACAAATATATTCTAGAGCCTATTAAACTGTGACTAAGATTCATTTCATAATTTCTGGCTTGTGGATTTTATGACCTCTCTCTCTCTCTCTTTCTCTTCCTTCCTTCCTTCCTTTCTTTTCTACCTTCCTTCCTTTTCTTCCTTCCTTCCTTTCTTTCTTTCCTTCTTTCTTCCCTCCTTCCTTTCTTCCTTTCCTTTTTTCTTCCTTCCTTCTTTCCTTCCTTCCTTCTTTCTTTCCTTCCTTCCTTCCTTTCTTTCTTCCTCTCTTTTAAAAAATTCTTACCTTTTGTCTTAGAATTGATACCAAGTTTCAGTACTAAGGCAGAAGTAATGGCCAGGCAATTTGGGGTTAAGTGACTTGCCCAGAGTCACACAGCTAGGATATATTTGAGGCAAAAATTTAAAGCTAGGTTCCAACTTTAGGCCTGATTTTCTATCCCCTGAGCCACCTAGCTGCCCCTCTGACCTTTCCTATGATGTCTATAAGGATATATTTGTTTCTTGGACCTTTGTAATGCAAGTACAGTTACCTATCTCCTCTCTCCAGGCACTGCAAATGAATTGATATTGCTTTCTAAAGAATATGTTCATGAATACATGTTTATATAATACAAGATTTATTACTGAAGCCCTTTCTCCCATATTAGGATCAGTTTGTATTGAGAGTTCATTTGCTCCATCCTTATACAGTATGTTAAGATTCATATGGAGAAACTCAAGGAGGACAAGTATATGAAGCATCTTTCATCATCATCATCATCACTAACATTTTATGGTGCTTTATGTGCCAAGCACTGCGCTAGGCACTTTACAATTATTATTTCATTTAATCTTCATGACAGCCTTATTATTAGTCCCATTTTACAGATGAGGAGACTGAGACCAGAAGAGGTTAATTGGCTTGCCCAGTCACATAGCTAGTAAGTATTTGAAGCTGAATTTGAAGCAGAGATTTCTGGAAAGACATTCACCTGTGAATTGACTACTGTTGTGTTTACCAATTTAGTTTGAATTACTTTTCATTTTCTTTTGTTTTTACAAGCCTAGATTGTCTCCTTGTCTTCTCAACCCTGACGTCATGAATAAAGGTCTGAATGACTCCACAGCATCTGGATCATAGATCCTCCATAATTGCCTTGTTAACTAACTTGCAATAGACCGGTGGCCATTCTAATCCTATGATTCTCATCCCCCTCAAACAATCATAACATTCAAAGATCATCCAAAAGTGTTGGTCATAGGATGGCATCTTATTCCTCATCAATCCCCTTCCTAGAACTCCAGATGTAGATTTTAAAATTAATATTCAATATCTCCAGAGTATAATATTTATAAAGATTTATTAATATTTAACTAGAGAGTAAGGGAAAACAAGGAACATTCACCACTCAACTCACTGTGGAAGAGAGAGGGGGGGGGGTTCCCCAAAACTTACATACAATCATGTAAAGGACTCAGGTAAACAAAAAGGGGAAAAAGGAACCTTGGGATGAGGGGAAAATACTGGGAGATGAAAGTCTAATTTCCACTTACACACAGATAAGGAGAGAGAATGTCAGAGATGGGATTTTTCTGATATAAAAAGAGATAGCCAGGAAAGCATCTTGGGGAGGTGCCATCTGGCAATTGAATTGGGAGGACCATTGTGAACATCTCCCACCACCACCTCCCTGCCCAGCCCTTTGGAGGCCTCTAAAACTTCTCCACAATCTCCTTTTCTAACAACACTTCTGGTAAGGTTTGGGCTGGCTACCTTCAAGTAGACTTGCTAATCACATTGGGAGATGAATTTCTTTCTATCTTGGGAAAAAATGCAGAGAGGAAACAGGAGCGAGATCAAGACTGAAGGATAGGGTCTTCTCCCTAGAGCAGGAGTTTTTGGAGGAGCTCTCAAAAAGAAGAAGAGAGGAGACAGGAAGAAAGAAGGGAAGTGTTGGGGCTTTCCCACCTCCTTACACAAATATACATACATAATAACAATATTTGCAGAACCCTTTCTCAAACCCAAATCTCCAAGGAAAACCACAAGAAGTGCAAATTGGAAGAACAAGTGGCAAAGCATAAGACTGTTTTTTTCATTATTATTATATTCTCTAAAATGGCCAGAAAACTGATTTAAAAATATAACAAGCATAGAGGATCTAGAGGCCCTTACCTTCTTCTTCCACTTACTTCAAAGAGATACATAGAGGTTCCGGGTTAAGATGGCGGCAGAGTAAGAAGCAGCTCTTAACCTCTCCTGACCGAAACACACAAAACTCCTCAAGGGGACATAAAAACAAGTCCAGACGAACAGAGGAACCCCACAACAGGGCACAGCGTGGAAGGTACGTGGAATAGCATTTCCATGCTATAAAGGGGTGAAACAGCTCTCACTAAATCGCGGGCTGAGCAACCACCCCACCGCCTCCACACAACACCTATAGCTCCAAAGCCAGCTAAAAAGAAATAGAGCAAGTTTGGGGCACCCATCGAGTCATTGGCAGCTCCAGGGCCTGTCCCTGAGAGCAGGAAGATTTAGGACCCCTAAAACCTAACGAACGCACACAAAATTTGAGTGCGGGAGAAGGACGCCGAGAGCGGACACAGGGCGCAGAGCATGGGCTCAGAGTGCAGGCACGGGAAGAGGCGTGGGTGGAGGCAGACACAACCACAAGCTAAAGCTCTGAAACCCTGAGTGGGGAACCACTGCAGACGGGTATACGACTGTGGAAGCAGCGCCCTGAGACTTGTAAAGAAACCTCCAGCAGACGATCAAGCAAGGGGGTCCACCAGGGGCTTGACCGCGAACAGACCCTGAGCGCAAGGATAAACCTGAGAAGCTGTTGGGCTAAAGATAGCTACCCAGTCTCAGGAAGTTCAGAAGAGAAAGATTAACAACAAGAAAAAGAAGTCTTTAACACTCGACAACTTTTACACAGAGAAAATCCAGACAACCAAACAAACAGAGGAGGAGAACAAACAAGCATCCGGACCCTCCTCAAATAAGGAAAACTCCTCACAAGCTATGGAAGAGTTCAAAACTGAGATTTTGAGGAAAATGGAAGAGATCTGGCAAGAAAATAACTGTTTAAAAGGTAGAATCTTGCAATTGGAAAGTGAGGCTTAGAAACCAAATGAACTGATAAGCAAATTGAACACCAGAAATGACCAGATTGAAAAGGAATACCAGAAGATTATGGCCGAAAACCAGAAGATTATGGCTGAAAACCAGAAGATTATAGCCGAAAACCAGAAGATTACAGCCGAAAACCAGAAGATTACAGCCGAAAATCAAAAAATCATAGCTGAAAAC
>NC_058132.1:122567776-122586163 GCF_016433145.1 Gracilinanus agilis | reverse complement strand
ATATATAGAGAGAGAGAGAGAGAGAGAGAGAGAGAGAGAGAGAGAGAGAGAGAGAGTTAGTTATGTGGCACCTAGATGGATCTGTCTAGTGGATAGAGCACTAGGCTTGGGAGTCAGGCAGATCTGAGTTTTAAATCTACCCTCAGACACTAATTGGGAGGTCCTGGACAAGTCACTTAATCCCTCTTTGCCTCTCTACCTCATCTGTAAACTGGGAACACAGTGGAGAAGGAAATGCAAACCATTCTAGTATCTTTACCAAGAAAACCACCATGGATAAGTCCATGGGATCACAAAGAAGCAGACATAACTAAACAATTGAACAATAATGTTTATATATATATATATAGTTATAGTTATAAAGTTATAGTTTTATAGTTATAAGTGATACTATACCTATCTATAGTCACATATACTTACAAACACACACATATAAATATGTATCTATGAAATAGATACAAACCCATTTGAGACGGAGAACTTGCAGCTACAAGAAAAGCTTCTTGTAAGAGTTAGTGACTCAGCTGAATCTTAAAAGAAACTAGGGATTTTAAGAGATTTTTAATAACACTACAATCTTATGATTCTCCTCTTAGCTCTCTTCCCACTGCTTCGTGGATGTTAGCTCATTCTTCCTCCTTCCCCTTACCTGAAAATGTCCACTCAATTTCTCCTCATAAGCCTCTTCTCTCTACACATTCTGCCTTAGTTGAAGAAGATGAGTGAATCTACTCCTTTGACTTCAATGAACACTTTCTGTGCAGATGATCCCCAAATCTATATCTCTACCCTTAACCTCTCCCTAGAATTTGAGAAATTTATTTCCAACTGCCTACTGAATGCTCCACTCTGAAATGGGGAGAATAAGAGCACTTACCTTACAGGGTTGTTGTGAGGACCAAATGAGATATTTTTAAAGCACTCGGCACGTTGTCTGGCACATAGTTGGAGCTTATAAATGCTTCCTTCCTTCCTTTTTTCCTTCCTAGATGTCTGAATGGCACTTGAAAGTCAGTATCTCCTAAATGCCCAAATGCCACTTGAAACTCAGTTATCGCCAAAGTTTAACTAGCCATCTTCCTTCCAAAAAGCCACCCTGCTGTGACCTTCCCTGTTTCTATTGCTATTATAACCATCCTCCTAGTAACCTGGGATGAAAATTTAAGAATTGCACATAACAATTCTCTCTTCCATGCCTTAGTCACTGGTCAAATCGTTTTGATTGTATTTTTAGTCTTTTACATTGGTGTCTTTTCCCACATTCCCACTGTTACCACCAAAGTTAACATATCTTTTCTCATTTTTACCTTCAAAAAGAGATAAGGCAATAAGCCTCCCTCCTTCTGATAGAGACACGAAGGATTATAAGTGTAAAATATTATTTCATTTTCAGACACGGCCAACATGTCAGTTTTGCTTAGCTTCTTTTTCTTCGTTAAAGAGGAAATTTATTAGGAGAGGTGATACAAGCAGTATATTCAGGAATGACTCATGATGTAAAGCAAAAGGTATCAACAAATCTTTAAAAAAATAACTTCTTTAAATGGTGGGAGGAAAAGCCTTTACTAAACAAACTACTCAGTTCCCTGGCTAAAGAATGCATGGAAGCTCTCACCCAGATGGCTATACTGGATTTACAAATTTAGCAGCTACGTTAGAAAAACACTTAAAAAATCTCATGCCTAGGGAAGGATAGCGCCTATGTGAGTAGAATACAGAAGTCTAGGGATTTCTCTAATTTTACAAGTGAAAAGGACTTCAGGGACTGAAAAGGTACACCTGCAAATCTGTTTGGCATTCCTTCTGATCCTTACTGACAGTCCTCAGTGACTGAGGGTGAACAAATGGCCCCCTGCTTTGTCAAGCTAGCAGCTGTTCACAGAACTAGCTATCAGCAATTACTCAATGCCCTTCCAGAGACAGCCAGAGTTTCTATGATACCAACTTATTGCCTGAGAACATATACATTTCTAGCACATTTTTTCTTTTTCTAATAGAAAATAACTTCACACCCAAAAATTTGGCAGAGGACAAGAAAGGGGAAAAGAAAATGATGGAAAGATTATAGAAAGATGGGCACACTAATGCACAATTGGTGGAGTTAATTGGTGGAGTTATGGTGGTCTGACCATCTTGGAAAACAATTTGGAATGATGTTAAGAATGCAATAAAAATGTCATAGGATGATAGATTTATTAGGGCCAAAAGGGATTTCAAAGGCCATCTAATACAACCCTTTCATTTTATTTTATTTAAAAAAAAACAACTTTCCCTTCCATCTTAGAATCAATACTGTATGTTGGTTCCAAGGCAGAAGAGTGGTAAGGGTAGGCAATGGGGGTTAAGTGATTTGCCCAGGGACACAGCTGGGAAGTGTCTGAGGCCAGATTTGAACCTTGGACCTCTCATCTCTAGGCCTGGCTCTCTAGCTGCCCCCAACCCTTTCATTTTAAAATAAGGAATCCAAGAATCCAGAAAGATTAAGTTGCTTGTCTGAGGTCACACAGGTATTTTGTTGCAGGGTATATAACCCAAAAAGGCCATTTGCAAAAAGAAAAGTACTATATATTCCAAAATAATTACTGAAGCATTTTTAAGATAACAAAAGGCTTTTAATGAGGTGGTTTCATATTAATTAGGGAATGGATAATAAAGTTGTGGTACATGAATATAATGGAATATCACTTTTCTTTAAGAAATGATAAATCTGATGAGGCAGAGAAACAGAAGACTCATGAAATGATGCAAAGTGACATGGATTGGAGCAGAAATATATATAAACATGTATCTATTTTATAGCTCCACTTTATCTCTCTATACATACATATATGTATACACACATACATATATTAAGACTACTACAATATAAATGAAAGAACAACAAAACAAGTGAATGCTATAAGAATACAAATGACAAAGCTTGACTCCAAAGAAAAAAATAGGAGAAGGTACCTCCCTTCCTTCTTTTCAGAGATGAGGGTCTGGAGTATAGAACTCTGTAGGTAATGCCAGAAGTTAGGGTCTGAGATATTGAATACTATAGATAATGTCTGAAGTGGAAATGTAGGTTATAGGATGTTTCATTGTGTTGGCTAGTTTTGTTGAACTGGGTTTTTTCCCTCTTTTTAAAAATCTTCTGTTACTAAGAATGGTTCTATGGGAGAGAGAGGGTAGTGAGATATGTAGAGAAATGTAGGTGATTAAAAAACAAAAGCAAAAGTAAACTTTTTTTCCAAAAAGAACAAATCAGATTATCTATGAACAAAATACTTCAATTATGTGTTTAATCTCTAAAAACAGTCTAGTAGCTAATGAATTAAGCCAGCTCAGACCAGGAATAAAAACTCTGTGTTTACTGATTCATTAAAAAAATCCAAATCTCCCATGGTTCATAACTATTCGATGGCATTTAAAGAAAATGGCCAATATTAATGACAGTAATTCTGAATATTTCATAAAAGGAAAATAACTTACTAATGACGTGTCAGAACATGAAAAAATATTTTCTTACAAAGTGTTAAGATTTGTATTTCTGATCCCAGACCAGCCTACAAATACCCAGGCAACCCAGAATGCACCTGGCATGCATATCATAGTACTTGAGTACAGTGTAAACCCTAATAGGTAGCAATATTTCTATGGAAAAAATGTATCCAAAATACCAATTTGTCATGACAAAAGCTCATCTCCCTGCCCCCTCACCAAGTGACTTCTCCCACTTTCTCTCCTAATAGAAGGCACCAGTGACTTCTCCCACTTTCTCTCCTAATTTTTTTTTTTTTATCCTGGGACTCCATTCTAGGAGCATAGGGCCACAACCAGTAGGCAGTGGGTCACACTGTTGCTCAGGGTCACCCAGCTGGGAAGTGTCTGAGCCCGGATTTGAACCTAGGACCTTCCGTCTCTAGGCCTGGCTCTCAATCCACTGAGCTAGCCCAGCTGCCCCTACTTAAGGTTGCAGTTTCTTTAGCTGATGTAGTTTTTACAGGGTGGGGTTGCTAGCCCCCCCCCCAACCCTCCTCCTTTTTCATCCGGGCTAGGGACCGTCCTTGGCCCAGGAGTGGTAAGGGTGGGCAATAGGGGTCAAGTGACTTGCCCAAGGTAAACAGGCAGATCTAGAGCTCTTTTTGGAGAACAAGTGGGAAGGATAAGGTCTGCACTGTCTTGGTTTAATGACTTATAGGATGGTAGGAGTTGGAGATCAGGAAATTATGATTATGGATTAGGGAAGGATGACTGCAGGGTGTTACTTTCTGTTTCTCTCTCACCAATATCTTCAGTGCTGTCACTCAAGACTGTTCTGGACTAGTCCCCGTGTGAATTGATTAAGGGATTGAGTTAGGGAGGGATTGGTTCCAGGCAACAGGTAGCAAAAGAGAAGGAAGTGGAGACAGAACGAGAGGGAAATGTCAAGTAGTAAAAATGGAAAGGGGAGAGGAGTCACTGGGCCACTCTGTTAGGGCAGTTGTTAGTTTGGATAGAAGAAATATATGCCAAGGGGATTCGTAGAAACTTGAGCAAACTCATATGAGCTGATACAGAAAAAAGTGAATACAACAATTTATAAAATGACTATAATCATGTAAATAACTTTGAAAGACAATACAATAATGCAATGACCAGTCATTACTTCCCCCCTCTTAATGATGAAGAGATGGACTAGAGGCACAGAATGAGACATACATTTTCAGATATAATGAATATGTACATTTATTTTACCAATATGACTGTGTCAAAATGACCATGGGTAAAGAAGAAACAATTCTCTATGTAGTGATATCATGAAACTAGGGTATAAAGGACTGTTTGCAGTGAATCTTGGGGAAAGGAAGGAGAAGCTTGATCTACAGATGGTGAGTTTACAGTTCTTTCCTCCATCTTAGACTATGTGGACTTTTTTTTTCAGAATCTAGCACTTAGCTGGCAACTGATTTGTGTTTCCCTTAAAGATTCAGAAAGGTAACTGTGGCAACTGCTGCCAGTAATACAGTTAACATTAAACTGAAAGACTCCCTAAAGGAACAGTGAGCAGTGAGTGTGGTGCTGACTGGACCTAGTTTAGTGAGATGGTCCCATTTATACTTACAGGATAATATTTCTCTCCCAGAACTCCAAGTTGGAGAAGGAAGCAACTGCCTTGACCTCCCTTCAGGAAAGGAAGGAGTTAAATTAAGCAGCCAACTAGTTCTCTGCTCCAGTTGGCAATATCTTGTGCTGCTTGCATACACCCAGAGATTATCCCTCTCCCCATTGCTTCTCTGTTCTTTCCTTCACTACTGTTTATTTCCATTTTTAACACAAGAAATTTGAGGTTACTAAGCCCTATCGTATGGCTAGTGTTATCCATAGCTATGGCAAAGGGAAAAAAAGTAGGGGAGGGACAGCTTTTGGAAAGTCGAGGTCACATCTAACACTTATCATGAAGCATGGGATGGGAGGCAGTTGAGTAATTATTTCTTCCCTGGAAAATTATGAACCTTTTCAGTTTCATTATTATAGTATTCCTTAGCCACCCTATCTAGGTGGTAAGCAGAATAATGTTTCTAACACAAAGTTAATCAAAATCCCCTAGACTAGAGATATTTTGTGAGCCTATCCAGAACAAAGAAGGCAAAAGGAATGTCTTGGAATCATTTACCTCCTCTTTAAGCAGCAGTTTACGGATGGATGGAGATACTTGTAGAGTGAAGGACCAAGCTCACTTCCCTTACTCTGTGTCTACATCCTTTACCAGTATTTTTTATTATAGACAGAGGCTAGCATCCATGGGATTATTATTAGTTTCTCCCAAAGAGACCAGTCTTCTCAATCCAATTGTATCAGAAGACTGGGACGAGCCTAACTCTTATGAAAACGTGGGGGAGCCATGCCTCCTATTATATGTGGGAGACACTCTTTTATTCAACTTTACACTTGACTATGCTTATTTGAGAGAGACAGCTTCTATTTGTTGGGAGAGCAGGTCTAGAGGAGTTTGTTTGGTAGTGGTAGTGACAGAACAAAGAAGGAAAGGAAAAGCGTGTTATTGAGCCATCAAAAGTATACACCAAAGAGAACAGAAGGAAATTCAGGAAGGACCCAGATGAGCAGGGCAATTTTGTTGCTATAAAGTTTACTGTTGTTAGCTTAATCTGCATATTTTTTAAAACCAAAATATGTTATAGAAGGTCAGTTTCACATCCAAGCCTCTTCTCCTCTCTGCATATTGAAAGGATCATGTTTGTGGAAGTTGGTCAAGTTCAATGTAAAAAAAGAAAATGAGAAGAAAAGGAAATATTTGTCAGGCATTCAACAGTCAAAGTACACAAGGGACATGTCTATATTTGATATATAGTAATCACAGTTTTTTGCTCCCAAGATTGCTTAGACAAAATGTATTGAAAATATGATTTTTAAACCTGGGTCAGTGCTACCCATCTATTCATCTTGAAAGTCCCAGAAGAGTCACTAACAAGAGCCATCTGCTGCAGGAGAGCTCCATTGCAGGGAGCAGCTGATCCCAGCTGAGTGGCCCCATCAGAAAGAAGATAGGAAGGGGCTACAGAAGACAGGGAGGGGAGGCAATACTCCTGAGCAGAAGGATAGAGACTTGTAGCAGAGTAGCCATCCCAAATAGTACAGATAAAGAGACCTAAGAGTGGAATACCACTGGGAAGAATCTTTCCTCCTTGCTGCCCCCCAACCTTGCTCAGGGCATTACTGTCACACTGAATTATGTTTTGACCTTGGTGAACCTCATGACATATAAGATGAGCAGGGGGCAGCTGGGTAGTTCAGTGAATTGAGAGCCAGGTCTAGAGATGGGAGGTCCTGGGTTCAAATCTGGCTTCAGATATTTCCTAGCTATGTGACCATGGGCAAGTCGTTTAACCCCCGTTGCCTAGCCCTTACTGCTCCCAGAGTGTACCTGGTCCTTCACTTCCTGAGTAAATCTCTGAGGAAGCTAACAAAAATGATCATGTTTCTATTACTTTCATTTAAAGACCAATTTCTGGCTACAAATATGACTTTTTAAAAACCTTTAGAGAGAGATAGGAAAATGTTATCTGAGGCTTCTTTTTTCAAAGTTATTTTTCCTGTCTTACTATTGTCCTTACTTTGTTTCAGATCATGTTTAAAGTTAAAAAAAATGTTGACTACATTCTCCCCCTCTATATTGATGTTTATGTCTAAAGGATTCATTCACAGGAAAAGCTTTCTCTAAATACTGAATATCTTTTAAACACAGTCACAATTTTCTCCATAAGGCTTCTTTGTAAATTAGGTGAGAGTTTAACCATGTGGATCTAGTGAATTTATTTTCTATCTGCCCTTAAAGGACTTCAGTCTTCAGATACTTTAATAAAAGTTGTCCTAGCTGAAAACACTTACATTTTCTTTCAGCATAAATTCCACATTCCCTGTGCTTTCATGGTAATTAAACTCAAGGATCACAGAATTAAGAGGGGTCATGGAGGCCATTTAATAATCTCATTTTACAAATGGGGAAAATGACTCCCAAAGAGGTTAAGTGAATCAAGTCAAAGACAAGAAGCATTTATTAAGTACCTACTGTGTACCAGGCATTTTATTAAGCATTAGGGATACAAAGAAAAGTAAAAGATAGAGCCTTTGATCTCAAGGAGTTTATTCTAATGGGAAGGTGGGGGGAACATGCAAACAACTAAATACCAACAATATATGTATAAGATATGTATAAGATATACAAGAGATATCCAGTTTATCATACAAACATATATGAAAAAATTGGAGATAATCTCAGAGGGAAGCCACTAACTAGCATTAAGGGGTACGAGGAGAACCATCTTGAGGAAGGTGGAATTGTACCTGGGACACAAAGGAAGGCAAGACACCCAGGGAATGGAGAGGAAGAGGAAGATCATTCTGAGCATGAGAGATTATAGTGAAAACGTTTAGAATCAGGACAGCTAGTGTCAGGTCTGGAATCAGGAGGACCTCGTTTCAGATCTGGCTGTAGACACTTCCTAGCTGTGTGACCCTGGGCAAGTCACTTAGCTCTCTTTGCCCAGTCCTTGCCCTTCTGTCTTAGGGTTGTTACTAAAACAGAAAGTAAGAGTTAAAAAAAAACACCAACAAAAAAACCCCCAAATGTTCAGAGTCAAGAGATGGAAAAGTGAAGTGCCAGGAATACAAGAATGTCAATGTCACTGGATTGCAGAGTATGGGAGATGTGGGAGTCAGATGTAAGAAGACTGGAAAGATAAGAGGAGAGCAGGTTATGAAGGGTTTTGAATACAAGCAGAGAACTTTGTATTTCATTCTGTAAGTGACAGAAAGCTAATGGAGTTGATTGAATAGAAGGATGACATGGTCAGCTCTGGGCTTTAGGAAGATGAATTAGACACCTGAGTGGCGGATGGACTGGAATGGGGAGACTCAGGACAGCAGGTTTTCAAAATAGTCCAGGAGTGAGAAGGTGATGGTCTGCGTTGTTGTGAGGAAGATTAATTTAGTATTAGTGTTGGACCTAGCAGAAAGGGCTGGAGGATTCCAAGATGGAATGAAGGAGCAGGAAATGGGGTTTTTGTGCTCTGAGAGGGACTCCATTAGTGGTTGGGAGCATAACTGTTGCTAACCCTGGGAGATCTCAGAGTTAGGAAAAAACTGCATCCAGATTCCCTGGGATCCTGAGAGGTGAAGGTTTTCAAAAGTCGCAACAGATCTGCAGAGCAGCACCAGGTGGGGAAGTAGTTTGTGATCTGGTGGACAGTTTTGCAAACTCACTCTCCCTACCTGGGTACCTTGGATCACCTGGTGGAGTTGGCTCTTGGCATCCGGTGACCATCTTTGGATTACCATGAAACCCCAATTGAAAGCCACCCTCAGGCCCTTTAGCTGAGCTGACCAAACCTGGCTGGAACCAGGTTTGGAGGAACTTTCCCTGTGACTTCAGTACTGTTTCCTTTGGGCCCTGCCTGGCTTAGGCCAATAGAATAGTGTAGTCAAGTCCTTCCCTTGCCCCTGTGGTTTGCCCTTAGGTTTCAAGTGTAGAATCCCTTATCCCATTCTTTATTTTTGTTTCCCTCAATTAAACTGTTATAAATTTTTTACCTGTTGCCAGCTGGTTCCATATGCCCTGGCCTAACTGCCATTCCTATTGGCAGTTAATAGTTTGGCAGTAAACCCTGGTCTCCCTATCTTGGTTGGTCCTGTCTCTCCTTCAACCCAGTTGTGAACCCACAAACCATTTAGTTACATTTTAATAATAATAATAAACATCCCTGGTGTCCCGCCTTTACAGTGTCAGGGTAGTGGCAATGTCAAGGAAAAAAGGGAGCATGTATGAGAGATGTTATCAAGGTAAAACCAACGACTGGACAACAGAACAAATATGTGGGATGAGAGGAAGAATCAAGGATGACAGCTAAGCTTCTAAACCTGAGTGACTAGAAAAATGGTGGTGCCCACCACAGTTATAGGAAAGATAAAAAAAAGAGAAGGCTTTGGGGGAAAGATAAAGATTTTATTTTTTAATAAGTTGAGTTAAAAATGTTGATAGGAAATTCTGTTAAAGATATCAAATCAGCAGTTGGAGATTCAAGTATGGAAGTTAGGAGATAAGTTAGGGCTGGGAAATTATATCTAAGGATCATCATCATCACAAAGATGGTCATTGAATCCATACTAGCTGATGAGATCAAGAAGAAAAAAAATAACCTAGAGAGAAAAGAATGCCCAAGACAGAGATCCTTGAGAGACACCCATAGTTATTGGGTGTGACTTGGATGAAGCTCCAGCAAAGGAGACTAAAGAATGGTGAAATAGGTATGAGAAATACCTGGATAAAGTAGTGTAACAGAAACCTGAATGCAAAAGACGAAAGAGAAAAGAGAGCATTGGGGAGAAGGAGGTTACTGACAGAGTCAAAGGCCGCAGAGAAATTAAGAAGGATGTGGATTGAAAAAAGACCATTCAACTTTGTAGCAAAGAAATCATTGGTAAAGTTAGAAAGAACAGTTTCAGTTGAATTATGAATTCAAAAGCCAGATTGTAGAGCTAAGATGAGAATGAGAGCAACAAAGGAAAGACATTGATTACAAATAGCTTTGTTAAGGAGTTTACCAAAGAAGGCAGAGCTATGTGGGACAATAGCTTGAAGGAGTGGATCAATCAAGAGTTTTTTGAGGATAAGGGAGAGAGACAAGGACATGTTTTTAGGCAATAGGGAAATAGCCAGTAGACAGGAGAGATTAAAACAAATACAAGAGTAGGGATGATGAGGATTGGGGACAATCTATTGGATAAGATAGATGGGATGGGTTCACTTATGCATGCAGCTAGGTTTGCTTTGGCAAGGATAAGAGTAATCTTTTAATGTGGAAAAAGGATGAAAGAGGACATAATAGCAGAAGGGATCAGAGTGATGTGAGATGAGAAAGAAAAGAGAAGAGGGAGATCTTGGCAAATGGCCTCAGTTGTTTTCAATGAAATATTAGGTGAGAATATTGGGGGTAGGGGGGATTATGGGGACACTATGGATTATTTGAGGAATGATGAAAAAGTTTACAAAAGATACTATAGTGAGTAGGATGTTGAGTCAATTAGGGAGGTATAAAAGAATTGCCTTGCAGCAAGGACACAGTTGAGATTATGTAACGTCAATTTTGTTATAATTTGTTTTGTGAGAAGTTAGATGGGGCATTGGATAGAGAGCACTGGGTTTGATATCAAAAAGGCTCATCTTCATGAGTTCAAATCTGGCCTCAGACACTTACTAGGTGTGTAACCCTGGGTCAAGTCATTTAACCTTGTTTGCCTCAGTTCCTCATCTGTAAAATGAGCTGGGAAAAGAAATAACAAATCATTCTTGTAAGTTTGTCAAGAAAATCCCAAATGGGGAAGAATTGGACGCTATTGAAAAACAAATGAATATAAATTTATAGTGGACCCAGTCAGTAATTTCATGACTCTTAACACATGTCTTTCAGGAGCATGTAAATAGGAATTAAGACAGCAGAATAATACAAAGCAAGGGCTGGCAGGACAAAATAGGATAAGAGGAAAAGGGACTCCAGAGGTCAGTCTAGAGTTGAACTGGTTCCTAAAGGGGTCAAAATGGGGAAGGCAGAGTAAAATTAGATAGACAGATCCTGGCAAAGAGCTGAGGCACAGAAGTATTAGAGATACTGGAGATCACGGTGAAGATGAAGAACAAGGTTTGGGGTTGCAATTTTGGGATGACTGTGATCAGATAAAGGAATTTATGTAGTCAGAAGAACCCAATGGTATTAATAATAGGGTCAAGATGTGAAACTAAGTCACAGAATCATAGATCTAAAAGTAGAAGGGAGCTTAGAAAAAATTAGCCCCAAACCCCCATTTTATAGGTGACCTAAAAAAGCTAAGTGAATTGTCCAAAGTCATACAGATAGTAAAAAGCAGTCAACATTCAAATTCAGATGTTCTGATTCTATATGCTGCTTCTTTTCACTTGAGAAATGGACTCCAATTCCAGAGATTTTTCCCATTTATTCCATGCTAGATTAAATTCTCTTAAAGAGTGCCTCCTCCACCAAAGAACTTTTAAAGTATAGGTTTAAAATATAGGTATGGTCTTTAGCATATGATTTTGTGATGATAAATCTTGTGATGGATTGTTCTTGTTATTTTCACCATTACTAATAATATCTCACATTTAAAGAGCATTTTATAATTTACATACTACTTTGATAAAATAATAACCTCATATTTACATAGAGTTTTAGAATATCCAAAGTATTTTCTTTGCAGCAAATGTATGAAGAAGGTAGTGCCAGTATTATCACTCCCATTTTGCAGATGAGAGAATTGAGGTTCAGAGAGGTCAGCAATCTGCCACTGGCCCCATAAATAGTAGGTGTCAGATTTGTGATTGGTATCTAGGTCTTCTGACCTGAGATCCAGAGATTCTTCCATGGATCCATATTCACACAAGAAAGAAAGAAACAATGAGAGCAATAACTTTTAAGAAAAATTAAAATGGTTTTTCAACTGATACTTACTGCTGGTAGAGGACATATGGCTGTAGTCTGACCTGAAAAATAAAAACCATGGCATAAGTAGAATTGTACCAATTATTCTTTATCTAAACAATAGCAACAATTCACGTTCATATAGTACATTTGGCCCTCCAAAACATTTCCCCAATAACAACCTCATGTAGTTATATATTTCCCCATTTTGTGTGTGAGGAAACAGGATATTAAAAAAGTATCTTGACCTGTGTAGGTGCTTCATATGTAGTCTTATGGAATATTTGCCACCCTAAAATCTATGGGTTTATTTTTAATATTGTAATGACATCTTGGGGCTAGTCAGTGGCCTTTAAGAGTTTAATCAGACTAAATTCTAAAAAATAATAATTGACATTTCCATAGCATATCCACTAATTGTGGGTATCTTCCAAGGCTTAGCCCTGGGCCTTCTCTCTTTTTCCCTTTCCCTTTTTCTGTGAACCTCATCCATTCACATGAATTTGATTACCATCTCTATGCAGATTACTCCTAGATTTGAGTTATATATTCTCTCCTTATCTTTCTTCTGAGCTCCTGTCCCATGTAACAAATTGCTTAATTGGATATGTCCAAGTGGTTGTCCTATAATCATCTCAAATTCATTATGTTCAGGGAGCAGCCAGGTGGCCTGGTAGATTGAAAGGTAGGCTGATAGACAGGAGGTACTGGGTTCAAATCAGGCCTCAGATATTTCCTAGCTGTGTGACCCTGGGCAAGTCACTTGATCCCCAATGTCTAGCCCTTAACACTCTTCTGTCTTGAAACCAATACACAGAATTGTTGCTAAAACAGAAGGTAAGTGTCTAAAAAAAAAGAAAAAGAAAAAAGGACGAGCCATGGAGTTAGGACTCAGTGATACTGTATGATATCCTCTAAATTTCAACCTCAGCCATATGAGCCCAGGACTTGAGAGTTACTATTGGAGCTGAATTATTCCCCTTTGCATCATATGAAATAAAGCAGTTCATCCAGGACTGTTTGTTTTTGTTTTTGATTTTGTTTCATAGACCTAAACTGTTTGCATTGGTCAGCATGTGCTCAAGAGATAACCCTCAAAACTGTCTGGCACAAGCATATCTTCTGGACTTGACTGGGATCCCTGCCAACTTCAGGTCGATAGGAAGGGAATTGCTGTTCTCCCTAGCAATCCTCAAATGCTTTCTCTTTTAATGGGGAAAAACCCTTCTATTTTTTTCACTTACCCATTTTTCCTAATGTAAGATTTTAGTTTCATTTTTCCTTTTTAAATGTTGCTTTCCTTCAAATACACAGAGAACTTTGTGAAATTTATAAGAATATGAGTCATTCCCCAATCAATTAGTGGTCAAAGGATACGAACGGACAGTTTTTGGATGAGTAAATCAAAGCTATATATAAATATATGAATAATGCTCTAAATCATTATTGATTAGAGAAATGCAAATTAAAACAACATTGAGATATCCTCAGACACCTATCAAATTGGCTAAAATGATAAAAGGGGGGACTGAGAAACGTTACAGGGGATGTGGAAAAATGGGGTCATTAACTAATCCACTGTTGTTAGAACTGTGAACTGATCCAACCATTCTGGAGAGTAATCTGGATTAGGCCCAAAGAGTTATAAAATTCTGTATACCTTTTGACCCAGCAATACCACTACTGGGGCTGTTTCCCACAGTAATCAGGGAGAAAGCAAAAGAACCTGTTTATTAAAAAACGTTTGTATCAGCTCTCTTTGTGGTGACAAAGAACTGGAAATTGAGAGGATGCTCATCGATTAGGGAATGGCTGGTGAAGTTGTAGCATATAATTGTCATAGAATACTATTACAAAGTAAGAAATGATAAGCAGGTTAATAAAAAAAGTGAAAAGACCTATTTGAAATCGTGAAGGGCAAAATGAACAGAACCAAGAGAATGCTGCATCCAGCACCAGCTGTATTGTTTGAAGAATAGCCATGAATGTTTACTTCTGGAGAAAGAACTGATAAATAGAAATATATCTGACTTGGTTACACACACACACACACACACACATACACACACACACACACACACACACACACATTTTGGTCAAATGATGCTTCTCTAGTGCAAGGTGGGGAAGGAAGGAGATACTTCCGAACTTTAATGTAACAAAAAATAAATACAATAAAAATAAAAACAAAATTTGCTTTCCTCAAAAAAAGGAAAGATGAAAGAGTAAAGAGAACACTGAGCCTGGAATCAGGAAGATCTAGGTTCAAGTCTACCCTCAGACACTTACTAGCTGTGAGATCCTGGGTGAGTCACTTAACTTCTGCTTGCCTCAGTTTCTTTATCTACAAAATATGGATTAACAATAGCATCTACCTCTTTGGGTTGTTTTAAGGATCAAATGAGATAATATTTGTAAAATTCTTTGCAAACCTTAAAGGACTACAAGAATACTAGCTATATTTACATCTTTGAATGTGAGAGATTAGGACAGATCCTGACAAGCAACAGTAGACACAAGCCTAGAGGATCTTTGTATGATTGTATTGTTTTTGGTGGAATGAGGGTAGGAATTAGTGTAAACTCAAGGCCAGTTAGCTACAAGAGGTACAGACACACAATTAGTTGCTAATTTGGGGAGCAACTAATTTCCATGCCTTACGGACTCTGCAATGGACTCCATACACAGACAGCACTAGGGGAAATAATCCCCAGAAAGGCAGATTTTGCATCAAGTGAGCTACTTTACACCATGGAGCCTTCACATGGCTCTTTAGAGCTACCTTGAATTGAGGGTACGGACCAATGCACCCAAAGGCATTGCTATTTGATTGTCAGGGACTACAAATAATTAACTGGGGCAAGAATATAGTTAATTAAGGCTGTTCTTTGGCTGTAAAAATTCTTTACAATTCAACTGCAGACTACATTTGAAGGCTTATCAAACATTTCTTTCCCTCACAAATTCTATGTTTTAGTTAAACTCGCCCAGTTGCTGTACTCTATATGTGAGAAGCCATCTTTAATCTTTGCACAGGCTGGCCCTTCCATGCCTTGGAGACGCACTACTCCCTCGTGTTTGCCTCATAAAATAACATTTAATTCCTAGTTTGCTTCAATGCTTGTTCAAATGTTCTTCCTACAGGAGGTCTATCTTTATTCCCTTGTTGTTAGAAGCTTCTCTTTGGTAATTATCTTTAGCCTACTTTGTACATATTTTATTTTATTTTTGATCAGAGAAGATACTATAATTAAGTTAATTCAATAACTATGAATTAAATGTTTGTACCTATTTCATATTCATTTTAGGTGTATATGTTGGTTCTTTCCAGTTGAATACAAATTTTTTGAAGTCAAAAAGTGTTTTGTTTTTGTCTTTGTATCCCAGTGCTAAGAGGGAAGCTAGGTGGCTTAGTGGATAGAAAGTCAGACTTGGAGATAGGAGGTCCTGGGTTGATATTCAACATCAGACACTTCCTAGCTATATAACCCTGGACAAGTTACTTAACCCCCACTGCCTAGCCCTTACCACTCTTCTGCCTTAGACCTAATACTGAGTATTGATTCTAAGGCAGAAGGTAAAGGTTTTTTTTAAAAAAGAAAAAGAATCTATGCTAAGTTGAAAAAATTAAATATATATCCATATATCAATATAGATAAATAGATATATCTGTATATCATTGAACATCAGCTAGATACCATATCAGAACCTTTTCCCCTATCCAGTTCCTAATTCAGGAGCTTTTTGAAAAGTCTTCATGGGCATAAGCTACTGTCAACTCAATGCTGTAGGAGCTAGAAAAATAAGATTGATTGGCTCCACAGTTATATATTTAGGAGATAGAACTTAATTGCATTAATCTCATAACAGAGATATGAGGCAGTTTTTCTTACTGACTGGAGTATTGGTCTTGAAACCAAGATGATCAGGGTTCAAATCCCAGGTTTGTCACTTACTAGCCATGTGCCCTAGGCAAGTCCCACACAAAAGATCATCTTCCTCTTCCCCCCTCTCCTAAGTTTACATGATATGCATACTTGGTGAACACAAACAGGGAACAGAAGTGTTTTTTTGGCTATTCTCTGGGTTTCTAATTATATTTCTTAAGCATTTCTTGCCCAGCAAATTGGTATAAAGTTTAAGATTCTAGCTAATGAGCGACTTTGCCTTTATGCATAATAACAAATCAGAACTCACTGCACCCCCAACTTCATTTGGGTTAACTTTCAGCAAGGCTCAGGGCACTGGACCAGATACCATGTAAATTTAGTAAACTACCAAAAACAAAGCTATACAGTAAATAATAATCATCTCTTGATCAGAAAGAAGAAACACGGTGATTTTTTCCTATCTATTTTAGTCTGGATTTCTTCAGTTTATTCTTTCTCTATCTACCCATTCTAAAAACACTAGATTCATGCCCTGGCTATCACCTCCCAATTCTATGATATCATCAACTGGAGGGGAGCCATAGGTAAAGGGCACCGTGTGACCCTGATTCAGTGGTTCAGGGATGACGCGAAGGGAGCAATTCTGCAATCCTAGACTACAATGTCCGAAGAAATGAATCTGCTTAGTATAGTCATACTTGAAAGAGTGTTTCAGAGGACAAATCTTACTAATGGCCATTCTAAAGCCAAGGCTCACTTGTTCTCTTTTCTTTATGTAGATATAAAACAACCTCGCCTGTCCCTTTGTTAAGAGATTCAGTTACTAAAAATCGTTTACTACTGTCTAGCAGTCTGCTTGTCAGCTGTAGGCACTAAAACGCATGCTGAAGTACAAAGCTTGCTTTCAAGTGGATTTGGGAAATTGTGGCTTCCAACTGAAATCAATTACGGCTGAAGAATACCGCCTTGCTTACAATCTTGGCTTGCAGGACATGTTGGGCAGCAGCAATGCCATACTAAGCAAATAGAATAATGTCAGGGCAAAAAACATGAGAATTAATTAAAGGCTGAAAGGGTACAATTATCTGAACAAATTAACAGTACATAGGTAGTTGGGTAGATAGCGAATGGCTGTAAGAGTTTGTTTATTCTCATCTATAACCTTGGCTGTTGGATAAATAGACAAAAAATTAGTTAATTATTAAATAGTGAAAATATAAAGTCTATGGTTTTGATAGCTCTCTTTCTACATCTATACAAGGCAAATGTTTAACTGTCACTTTCATTCAAACTGATTAATCACAATCTATATTTATGGTGATATAGACCATATACCTCCACTGTAACTACTGGCCTTCCTGACTTCCTTTAGGTTTCCAACTAAAAGCTCATCTTGTACTGGCAGCCTTCTCTAACTCCTCTTAATTCCAGTGCCTTCCTTCTGTTAATTATTTCCTATTAATCCTACTTGCTTGTATATATCTGTTTGCATGTTTTTACCCTCATTAG
The DNA here is from genome assembly GCF_016433145.1 of Gracilinanus agilis. Taxonomy (NCBI): domain Eukaryota; kingdom Metazoa; phylum Chordata; class Mammalia; order Didelphimorphia; family Didelphidae; genus Gracilinanus; species Gracilinanus agilis. The sequence continues at coordinate 122,568,792 of NC_058132.1, read as the reverse complement.
AATCAAAACTCCCTAAGGGCAGGGCCTATCTTTTGTTGTTGTTGAGAAGTTTAAAAATTTATTTGTTTTCTGCTTACATCAAAATTCTCAGATATCTATCTCCCTCCCTTCCTTCCCTCCTTGCCTTAATGAAGCCATTTTTTAGCCAAAAAATAAAAATAAAATCTCTCTATAAACTGTCTTTTGTGATTTTATTTATCAGTTCTTTTCCTAGAGGTGGACATTCACAAGTTATTCTTCAAACAATGCTTCTATAGTTGTATGTAATGTTCCCTTGGCTCCACTCATTTTGCTTTTCATAATTTCATATAGGCCTTTCCATAATTTTTTAAAATTAGTCTGCTCATCAAACAGTAGTATTCCATCAAAACATATGCCACAATTTGTTCAGCCATTCCCCAATTGATGGGCATCCCCTAGGGCCTATCTTTGGCTTCTTTTTGGATCCTCAGTGGTTAGCACAATGCCTGGCATGAAATAAGTGCATAATAAATATTTACTGAATGATTGATGGATGGACATGAACTGCAGAGCATTTTTCCCTCCTGTTTATTGCAATGTTAATAAAGAAGAGTTAACATGCATAATAATGGCAAGAGTGAAAACCTAACCTCAAATCCCAATTTGCTAGTTTTTCCAGGCCATTTTTTTCTCATTCCTAAAGAGATAATGAAATCATGACAACGACAAAAAGTAATTATAAAATTATACTGTCTCTACCTCAAGGGTCATCAATCAATTGAATTATCAAACAAACAAATACAAACAAATACTTAATAAGCACCTACAGTGTGTCAGGCACAGTGCTAGGTGACTGAGGATACAAAAAAAAAAAGTGAGTCCCTGCCTTCAGGATGCTCACATTCCTTAAAAAAAGACTCTCTCTCTCTCTCTCTCTCTCTCTCTCTCTCTCTCTCTCTCTCTCTCTCTCTTTTTCTTTCCCCCTCTCTCTGTCTCTCTTTCTCTCTCTCTCTCTCTCTCTCTCTCTCTCTCTCTCTCTCTCTCTCTCTCTCTCT
>NC_058132.1:122556070-122567492 GCF_016433145.1 Gracilinanus agilis | reverse complement strand
CTCTTTTTCTTTCCCCCTCTCTCTGTCTCTGTCTCTCTCTCTCTCTCTCTCTCTCTCTCTCTCTCTCTCTCTCTCTCTCTCTCTCTCTCTCTTTCTCTCTGTCTGTCTCTCTCTTTCTCATATATGTGTACAACAAAGAACATGTGAAATAGAATCAAGATAACTATTGGAGAAGCAGGTAGGTGGCTAAGTTGATAGAGTTCAACCCCGAAGCCAAGAGGAACTGAGTTCAAATTTGGCCTCAGACACTTCCTAACTGTGTGACCCTGAGCAAGTCACTTAGCCCCAATTGCCTAGCTCTTACTGCTCTTATGCCTTAGAATCAATACAGATACTTAGTATTGGTTCTATGACAGGAGATAAGGGTTAAAAAAACCCAACAACCTACTGGAAGGAAAGGATAGCAGTTGTGGGCATCCAGAAAGGCTTTGTGTAGAAGGTGGAACTTGAAGTGAGTTCTGAAAATGACTAGACATTCCACGAGGCGGAATGAAGTGTGTATTTTCCACTCATGAGAGATGGGAGACAGAATGCCACATGTATTGACCAGCAAGAAGGTCAATCTAGTTCAAACATAATATATGTAAAAGTGCCTAATGTGAATAAGAATAGAACAGTTGAGAGAAGGTCTCTATAAGCCTTCCACTGCTGAATAAATATAAGCTATTATTATTATATAGATAGATTTGGGAGGGGAAGCAGAAGGGAAAGGAAAACACACTTATTTAGCACCCACTATGTACCAGACACTGTGCTAAGCACCTTTTAACAAATATTTTCTCATTTGATTCTCATAATAACCCTGTGAGGTAACTACCATTATCATACATGTTTTGCAGTTGAGGAAACTGAGGCAAATCAAAGGTTAAGCAACTTGCCCAGGATCATATAGCTTATGTGTGATGGATGGCAGATTGGAACTCAGGTCTTCTTGACTCCAGTCCCAGTTTTCTATCCACTGAACCACTAGGTGCCTCTATTTGGCCATTTATGAATGAAATGAATGAATTAAAGGCCATTTATTAAGTACCTACCATGTGCCAAGCACTGTGCAAAACACTGGGAATACAATCACCTAAGCAAGATATTCTTTGCTCTCAATGAGTCAATTTACAAGTGCCTATTATAATTCCAAATTGTGCTAAATGATAAAAATACAAATCAAGGCAAGAAAACACATCCCTGCTCTCACGAAGCATGCTTGCTCATGAGGAAGACAACATATAAATATGTAGGGAGTAGATGGAAGATCATCTCAAAGAGGAGTCCTGGAGTGGGGGTGAGGGAAAAGACAGACTGACCACAAAATGCCTCCTGCAGAATGTGGATTTTGTTCTGAGTTTTTAAATCAGTTGAGGAAATTATGAAGTGGATTTGAGAGGGCAGAGCATTCTAGACTTGGGGACACTACCAGTGATAAGGCAAAGCCAAAGATGGAGAGTGAGGAAAAGCAGAGTCAGTGTTTCTGATAGCAGAATGCATAGAGGGGAATGAAGTGTAGGAAGACAGGAAAGATAAGAAGGGGCTAGGATACAAAAGGCTTTAACTCCCAAAGAAAGAAATTTATAATTGATCCTGGAGATAATAGGAGTCATCAGAGCACACTGAGCAGGAAAGTGGCATGGTCAGACCTATACTTTAAGAAAAATCACCTTGGCAGTGTAGTGAAAGATGAATTAGAGTGGGGAGAGACTTGAAGCAAGAAGATAACCAGAAGGTTACTATAGTAACCCAGGCAAGAAGCAAGGAGGTACTAAACTAAGGTTGTTTTTATATGAAGGGAGAGAAAGAGACAGATATGAGATGTCACAAAGGAAGATTTGAAAAGAGATTGGATATATGAGATAAATGAGAATGAAAAATAGATGACACCAAGTTTGTGAGCCTATATGATTGGGAGAATGCTGGTGTTTTAGACAGTAATACAAAAGATGGAAAGATGGGAAGAAAGGGAAAGAGAAGATTATGGATTCCATTTCAGACATTTTGAGTTTAAAATGCCTTTAGTTTGAAATAGCCAAGGGGCAAGTGAAGGTGAGTGGCCACCTGAAATGAGAGACTGGAGTTGGATATACAGATCTAGGAATCTAGCATAACCATGATAATTGAACCCTTGGGAGCTGATAAGACCACCAAGTTAGATAATGTAAAGAAAAAAACAAAAGAGGGCCCAAGAAAGAACCTTGTGGGACACCCATGAACAGTAGGGGTGGCACGGATGAAGAACCAGCAGAAGAGACTGGGACGTAGTTGGACAGATAGAAAGAGAATGAAGAGAGAAAGAGAGCAATATCATAAAAATCTAGGGAGAATAGAGTGATAGGAGGAAGTGATCACCAGTGTCAAAGAATCTAGAGAGGAAGGGAAAGAAACAAGAAGCATTTATCTAAGCACCTACAATGTGTCAGGAATATCCTATCTATCCTGTATCTAGCTTGCTTTGTACAAATTTATTTGTATGTTGTTTGTGAGGATAGCAGTGTTCTGATAGTAATACAAAAAGATGAAAAGATGGGAGGGGAGAAGATTAAAGATTAGCACTAGGCTAAGCATTTGGCAAAAATCTCATTTGATTCTCAAAACAACTCTCAAAGGTAGGTGCTATTATTACCTACATTTTTGAGTTGAGGAAACTGAAACAAAGATTAAATAACTTGGCCAGGGTCCCACAGCTAATAAATGTCTGAGTCTGTATTTTGTTATACTAGAAGTGAGGCCAATCTTTAGTCTTCCTAATTCCAAGCCCAATCACTGAATCGCCTAGTCAAGAAGGGTAAAAACTAGGAAAGGGCCTATTAGATTCAGCAAATAGAAGACCATTAGTAATTTTGGAGACTGGCATTCAGGTGAATATGAAATCAAAAGCAGGATTGCAAAAGGTTTAGAAGTAAGACAGGAGGAAAAGTAGAAGCATGCATGGAGACAATATTCTAAAGGAGTTTAGCTACAAATGAGAGGAGATATATAGGGCCCTTAGTGGGGATGGTAAGATCTGCAACAGTTTTTTAAGGATGAGAGAGAAATGGACATGTTTCTAGGCAGAAGGGAAGGAGTCAGAAGATACTGAGATTGAAGATTGGTGAGAAAGGCATGATGATAGTAGGGGCAATTTGCTGGAAACGTCAAGAAGATATGGGATCAAGAATACATTTGAGAGGTTTACTGTGGTAAGGACAAAGGCTATCTCTTCCATTAAGACTGGAAAGAATGGGGTAAAGGGGGAAGATGTATGACTAATGTGATGAATCAGATAGAGGGTGTAGGTAGGAGACTTGAGAAAAAACAAGATGATTTAACACAATCATGGAGAATAGAACACTTGCCTTGCTGCAGTGAAGGCCCAGTTGATATTAGATAATAAAAATCTGTAAATCCTTCTCCCAGTTTCATTTAATAGCATATGAATAATGGAGGAGGTAGATGGTGAGACTCCACTCCCTGGGGAATGATAAAGCATATTGAACAACAAAAAGAATAGGAAAGATATTCAAGGATAGAGGATAGTAAGGAGTTGTTCACTATCAAGTGATTATCAAGTTATTCATTATCAAGTTCACTACCAAGAGTCAGCTGGATAGCTCAGTGGATTGAGAGCCAGGCCTAAAGAAGGGAGGTTCTAGGTTAAAATCTGGCCTCAGACACTTCCCAGATAGCTGTGTAACCCTAGCCAAGTCACTTAACCTCCATTGCCTAGCTTTTACTACTCTTCTGCCTTAGAACCAATACATAATATTAAAAAAAAAGTTCACCAAGAGATTGAGATAAGAAAGGAAGTAGAGTGAGCCAATGCAGGGATAGTGGCCTGACAAAGAACTGAGGGGTACAGGGAATGGAAGTCATAGTGAGAAGAAAAAGTAGTGTTAGAGAGTTTAAAAATATAGGAAAAGATGGAACAATAAAAGATTATGGTCAGAAAAAAAAATAATTTCAGAGGCCATGAAAAGGAAAGAAGAATCCCTTCTGGCTGATGGCAAGATCAAGGATTTGACCATCAACGTGTATATCTGAGATGGATTGGAAGAACATGGAAACTGAATAAAACTGATGAACTGGGAAGTTAAAGTACTTGAGGAGATATCAATATGCATGTTGAAATCCCTTGGTATGACAGAAGGAGATGGGAAGGAGAGAAAGACCATGACTCATACACAACTCAATGAGGAAAGAAATAGAATAATATGGGGATAATAATGGTCACCAGCACCCAGAATGGGTAATAAATTTGGAAACTATGAGCAACAAAGAGGAAAGGTTGTTTAGAAGTGGCAGTGATTGGGAGCAGCTAGGGGATACTTCCTATTGGTGCGACCCTGGACAAGTCACTTAACCTCCATTGCCTAGAGCTCTTATCACTCCTCTGCTAAGGCAGAAAGTAAGGGTTAAAAAAAAGTGGCAATGATGAGTAAGAGTATTCTGATTTACAACCAGTGAATTATGCAGATGTGGAAGCATGACAAGTACTGAAAAATGTGATAAGGGAAGCCATGCCATCAAGAAGGATCCATGTCTCATTGAAAGCTAGAAGATGGAAGGAATAAGAAATAACATTTCAAATGAAAAGGAGTTCAAGAATCTTAAATTTAATGGGAGAGACAACATATAGAGTACAATAATAGCTAAGGCAGAGTGTTATGGTCTGGGAAGCCACAAAGACATTGTAGGAAATGATAGAGCAAGTCCCTCTCCAGAGGTAATGAGAGTGTTAATTATATAATTCAAGACTAGCTTCTGACACATGAGCTATGAGAATATGGGCAAATAACAACTCTCTAAAACTATATTATAGATGGGTTGCCGATTCATTGGCGGGAGAGGTTTTCACACCAGGGGGATTGAAATCACACATCTCTACCAAACTACATAAGGGATTTGGTACATGAGATAGGCAGAAAATTACTGTGAAAGCATTCAGCATATAAATCCTACTAAAGCCAACCCAAAAGTTAACGAATTTTGTCTCTTGACTGAGATAACCAGAAAACAGACTTGAATTCTGAAGTAGCCAATTACTGGAAAGAGAGTAAAGGGCCTGTGTGTTGGATAAAAAAGAATTTTATTTATGATAGGGAACTGAAAAATAGAGAAACTAGAAATAACTCTTTTGGTGACAAAGTTAAGATGTAAACACAAATGCAAATTTAAAAGAGGAGAAAATAAAACCCATGTGCCAAAAATCAGGCAACCTAGTAAATAGAATGAAATCTATTTTACATCAATGCATCTTTTTCATGTCTCTCCTCAAAGTTTAAGGATGATATTGAACAATAAAAATTTTTCAACTAAGCCTGCACTGTGATAGCCACAGTTTTAGTACCAGAGGCTCTAAAAAGAGCCATAAAACCATCAGCATTAACAGCCATTACTGGCAGGCATAAGCAGATGTCCTGCTGACTGTCTAAGTCTAAAGGATAATGTCACCATCTGGGTCAGTGCTTTCCACCAGCCCAGCTAAAGTCCCTTTTTATCTGTTTTAAGTGGAAATCACAAATTGGAAATGAATTGAAATGTCAGAGGTTTGAACCAGCTAAGAATTGGTTGCTTATTCTGGTGCCTTGGATTCATATTCCAGGTCATAGGAGGAGAAAACAAAAACCCTAAAATAAAAGTTGATAAACTTCACAAATTTACAGAAGCAACCACAAAAGAGTTAACAAATTAGAAATCATATTCTCTCCTTAGATTATGAGTTTTTGAGGTCAAAGTTGAACACTAATAGAGCAGTCTCCAAGCAAGGCCAATCCCACTTTGATTAAATTTCTTAGGTTTGGGGTGGGTAAGTATTAGGAGAGTTTATAGTCCCAGGCTAGTTCATCTCCAGTGCTAAATGAGGTATTTGGGTGCATTCAAAGGTTTGTATTTTCTTGGAACAACTCTAGCTCTGTCCAGTAGGTTGGTCAAACCTCAGAATGAGACCTAAATGGCCCCAGGTTCATTCTCTAGTTTGGAAATAGCTAGATCCTCTGTCCCTCAAAGCTCCTCCTCCAGAAGAGATGACACCCTTTCCCCTCCAGGTCATCCCATGTTGGTAGCTATATCCTGAGGGTTGGGCAGGGGACGCCCTGGGAAGTCCAGCCTGAGATAGGAGCTGGGTAGGAAGAACTTTGGGCAGGAGCATGCAGCCTTTTGTCCTACACAGGAAAACAGTGGTGGTTAGGAAAAGAGTAATTATTCTTCTACTGGTATTTTGAGCTAATTATTTTATTTTTCTAGCTGATAGGAAATGATATGTTATTTAAATAATCAAAAGCGTATTGTGCAAGGTTTACTCACTTCCCCTTATCTCAAAAGTTTGAGAGTCTGAGATTTAGGAAGGGAAGGAGACATTAATGATTCAGTTAAGGTCAGGGAAGACTCCTGGGGGTAGGTGGGTAGGGGCCCTATAGCCAGGAAATTTGCACTAAAATCCTTCTATAAAGCCAGAGGGGGAAAATACCCTGATTTAAGGTTTCTAAATACCTAAAATATATGTACACATACAAATGTATGTATATACACACATACACTGTGTACACATATGCACACAAAAACATGTGAGTATTTGTAGGTGCCACAGACAAGCCATCTTTTCTTATTCTGCCCAAACATCCTAGACAGAATTTAGTAGGTTGGGCAAGAACAAAGTCAGCCCAGGGCAGCAACAAGTGCAAAAGCATCTCAAGCACTTCTCTGTAAAAAGCACGGAGGCAGAAAGGAGGGGGCAGTGGAGGTGGGTGGTGGAAAAGGGCAGTAGAAGAGCTCTCCTTCCCACAGAGACCCACTCACTCCTACAATGTTTCCCCAACACAAGAGGGCTCAGCTATCCCCAGGCCCGGTCATCAGGTCCCAGGGGAGCGCCCTCCGCTTCAGCTTGGGCCTGAGGCCCTCCTTCCTAGTGACACCCCCTGCCCCCACCCCACCCCTCGCCCCCCAAAATAAAAAACTTCTGCTTCTCGAGAAGGGATTCCCCATGGTAAGGCTTGATCTAAAGCCTAGCCCGGAGATCAGGGTAACACCCACATGCAAACTCTTCTTATTCCACTCTAGCTCTACCCCCTTCATCCCTCACCCCCCACCCCGGGGTGGAGTAAAGGGGGTCCCAGGATGGAGTGGGGACTCTGCCGACTCCTACCCGCTCCCTTTCTACGCCCACTTCCCCACCGAGCTAGGAGGAGCCCCCGTCGCCCCGGTCTCCGTGTCCCTATCTACAACTGAGCCTGCGCGCTCGCTCGCCCCGGCTTCCCAACTGCACTCCCGCAGTCCGGATCCCTTCCATCCCTCCTCACCCGCCGGTCTCAGCTCCCGAATCCACACAGTCATCCTCCTCCTCCTCGCCCCCGCCCGTCTTTGGGTCCATGGCAAGCTTGAGTCACGACTCCTCCTCGAGATCCCGGGATGGCAGCAGCAGCGGCAGCAGCAGCAAAGACATTATCCTTTTCTTCCTTTCTTCCCACTGGGGCCCTCCTGGGTCCTGTGTGTGGGACACCGGTCGCTCCCTGCTCTCTGGCCGCAACTCTTACATCTACGCTCCAGCAACCGGCGCCTTTGCCTCCTTTCTCCGCCTCCTTCTTTCTCTTCACTAGGCTGTGCCCACTGGGTGTCAGAGCGTCCCCCTCCCTCTTCCCTTTCTGCCTCTCCTCCTCCCACTCCCTCCCACCTCCTCTCCTGCCTCTATGGCCACGCTCCTCCTTTCTAGCCTTCTGTGTGTGTGAGTATGGTTGTGTATGCATGGATGGATGGTTGTGTGCTGCCTGTGCCTCTGTATATTTCTCCTCCTGCCCATGGTAAACTTCAGTTCTAGACTCTTTGTGGAAAGAGAGCGAACATGGTATATAGTATGTAGGACATGGAGACAGGAAGACCTGAGTTCAAATTCTATCCCATTCTCTTCCTAGGTATGTGACCCTGGGCAAATCACTCTTGAGCCTCAGTTTCCATTTCTGCAAAATATGAAAGGCCTCTAAAGTTCCATTCAATTCTAAATCTGTGCTGCTGTGCCTCAGTTTTCTTATCTGAAAAATGGAAGGGTTGGACTTTATGGCTGCTAAATTCCCTTCTAGAACTAACTCTCCCGTGGTAGGAAGGGGTGGAGAGCGGGTACTCCAAACAAAGTCTATTTAAGGCATATATAATGAGCTTCCCCCCCCCACACACACACACACACTCAAATTCTAAGTTTGAAATAGAGGAGAGAACTTTGAAGACAAAAGAAGATGCTGAGCATCTCTTTTTCCACCAGAGACCTGGTTTGATACCTAGGTGTTTTTCTTCATTTCTTCATAAGTTTTCAACGCTGAATTCATTACTACCTATTTCAAGATCAGTCCAACTGCCATCTACCGCACAAGGCTTATCCCCAATCTAGCTTAATTTGTCTTGATTTGAAAAAAAATTTTTAAAAACAAACCTGGATCATCCTTGTCTGGGGTTTGCTGTATTAATGAGATCATCAGTAATCAGTAAATCACTTTGAACTCCAGAGAAAAAAGCCCTTGTAAGTGGGAGGCTGTTCCTCTGCTGAAAAAGCAGGTGAGAGGTCAGGGTAGAGCTCAATCCCAGCTGACAAGCTGGAGTTCATTTAAACTGCCCAATGATGATGTCCATAACATCATCCTGGGGAAATTCTGCAGGACTTGATACTTCTCCAGGCTGCCTTTATGTGTAGGTCAGAAGCCTGGTTCTACTTTTTCTTTTTCACTAACACTCTTGGGAAAGCTTAAACCAAATTTTTCACTTTAAGCTGGTAAAATGTGAAGTTGAATAAGAAAATGTCTGTATAGGATTTTGTCTCTTGAAGATTGCTGTTGTATAAGTGACACCAAGACTCCTAGCATAATTCTCCCAGTTCAGAGATATTTTGTGGTGTAAGATGGTAAATTGTCCCTTACACAAAGTCAGCACCTACTCTAAATCATGGCTCATAGGCAGCCATCTCTCCACTCAACTGTGTATACAATTTGCCAGTAAGCAAACCAGAGGATAAGGTAGTTTAAAACAAAAAAATTTCAATCAAAAGGCGTAAATTTCCTCCTCAGCACACAAAGGGATGTTGTCTCACAGATACACCTGTGGGAAGAGTATCACTTTCCTCAAAGATTCCAATTATTGTCCCCCTAGAAAACAATCTCTCCTTGTTGAAGAGGAATAGAGCTTTTCCTCATTGTTTTCTCTTAGTTTTTTGAAGGGCAAAATAATCATTGAGGCAACCCAATAAATTATTATGTGTTCCACCAAATGTCAAAATAATATAAGACTGTCCCCTGTCCCCAACACACACACACACCATCACTGTTATATCATGTGCCAGGCTTGTGTTGTTTTGTTTTTTTTTAATGTCTCATCTATTTTCCCTTTCTATTCAAGAGGTCTGCAGCATACTGAATAGTGCAGCATACTAGAACACCTAGTGCCATGTTCCTGAAGCCATGGCATAAGTGCCAGGAGGGCACAGAGGGGGCTACTCTATTCCCCGTCTCCACAGGGTCCAAGGCATTTGCATGTCCCACCCCTCTGTCCAGCCACACTAATCAAGCACTTCCTCCCTCCACTTCTGGGTTAATGCAGGGAGGGGACTCACAGGCAGCTTGAAGTCGAAGTTTGGGCAAGCAATCTTGAAAACATTTGCCAACACTGACCTAGAGGTAAGTCTCCAATTCTGTGTCCCAGAAAAGATCACTTGGCTGTGTACTGTTTAATCCTTTTATTAATGCCTTGGATAAAAGTATAGTTTATATACTTGTTAAATTTGCAGATGACAGAAAACAGAGGAACTAGCTAACCTTTAGTATCCACACAGATTTCTTTGTTTTCAATAGTTTTTTTAATGAACTGAAATCTATTTTCTCTGGCTTTTCCCTTTTCTGCCACTTCATTGAAGAAAAGAAAGAAAATACCTTGTAAAAAATATGCAAAACAAATAAAGCCAAACAAATTTCCTCATTGGCTGTATACAAATATATATATTATATATATATATGTTCATTTTGCTGTGCATTAGCTCATACAAGTCTTTGCATGTCTTTTTGAAATAATCTATTTTCTAATTTCTTAGAGGACAATGTTGTTCCATCTTATTCATGAACCATAACTTATTTGGTATATTGTTCAGTTGATGACTATCCCTTTATTTTCCAGGTTTTTGACTCAATCAAAAGAAAGAGCTGCTATAAATATTTTTTCATATGTAATACCTCTTCCTATTTCTTTGATTCCTTTTCAGTACAGGCCTAGTGGTGATACAGCCATGTCACAGGGCATATACTTGTCAATAATTTGGGGATTTTAATTCTTAACTACTTTCCAGAATGGTTGTAACCACCCACAGGTCCAACAAGAGTACATCAATGTGTCCATTTCCCCATAGCTCCTCCATCATTTGTCATTTTCCTCTTTTTGTAATCTTTGCCAATCTGAAGGATATGAAAAGGTAGAGCCTCAGAATTGTCTTAATTTGCTTTTTGCTAATTAGTAAAGATTTGGAGCATTTTTTCATATTTTGAAATGATGAAGAATAAGAACAAGAGGCTTAGCCATGCCACGCTAAATTTATACTACAAAGCTCTCATTCTCAAAACCATTTGGTCAGCTTAAAAAACAGAAAGTTTATCAATGACATTACATCAATGTAGCCACCCAACATACTTTGCTAGACTAAGAAGTTGCATATGCAGTTCTCAGGGACAAAACCCCCTAAAATGAAAAAAATGCTCCAAATCAACCCGGGAATTTTCCAAACCAAAATGTACTTCCTTGATCACCACTTTCCACCATTCCACTTGGCCAATGTGCGGTTTTCTTCCATTTGAGTATAAACTCCTTGAGGTTAGGGCTATCTTACTTTTATATTTATATCCCTATGGCTTAGCTCCGTGCGGAGCACATTGTAAGCTTTTTTTTTTTTTTAACATTTATTAGTAATCATTTTTAACCTGGTTACATGATTCATGCTCCTACTTTCCCCTTCACCCCCCGCACTCCCCCCACCCATGGCCGACGCACATTTCCACTGGTTTTGTCATGTGTCCTTGATCAAGACCTATTTCCAAATTGTTGGTGGTTGCATTGGTGTGGTAGTTTCGAGTCCACACCCTCAATCATGTCCACCCCGACCCATGCGTTCAAGCAGTTGCTTTTCTTATATGTTTCCTCTCCTGCAGTCCTTCCTCTGAATGTGGGTAGCATTCTTTACCATAGATCCCTCAGAATTGTCCTGGGTCATTGTATTGCTGCTGGTACAGAAGCCCATTACATTCGATTTTACCACAGTATATCAGTCTCTGTGTACAATGTTCTTCTGGCTCTGCTCCTTTCGCTCTGCATCAGTTCCCGGAGGTCTCTCCAGTTCGCCTGGAACTTCTCCAGTTTGTTATTCCTTTTAGCACAATAGTATTCCATCACCCGCATATACCACAGTTTGTTCAGCCATTCCCCAATTGAAGGACATACC
>NC_058132.1:122524440-122551187 GCF_016433145.1 Gracilinanus agilis | reverse complement strand
TTCTTTCTTTCTTTCTTTCTTTCTTTCTTTCTTTCTTTCTTTCTTTCTTTCTTTCTTTCTTTCTTTCTTTCTTTCTTTCTTTCTTTCTTTCTTTCTTCCTTCCTTCCTTCCTTCCTTCCTTCCTTCCTTCCTTCCTTCCTTCCTTCCTTCCTTTCTTTCTTTCTTTCTTTCTTTCTTTCTTTCTTTCTTTCTTTCTTTCTTTCTTTCTTTCGATATGACAGTAGGGATCATTGAAAAGTTTACCTAACAAATCTATGGATAAGGGAAGAATTTATGACCAAATAAGAGATAGAGAACAAATAAGAGATATAAAATGGATAATTTGATTATTTTAAATTTAAAAAAGGGGGGAAAGCTGGGTAGCTCAGTGGATTGAGAGCCAGGCCTAGAGACAGGAGGTCCTAGGTTAAAAATCTGACCTCAGACACTTCCCAGCCATGTGACCCTGGGCAAGTCACTTAATGCCCATTGCCTATTAAAATTTTTTTAAAGGGTTTGCATAAACAAAACCAAAGTAATTAAGATTAGAGGAGAAGCAGAAATTGAGGTGGGGTGGTGGTGGATTTTACAGGAAATTTCCCTGATAAAGGTTTTATTTCTCAAATATATAGAAAAATGAATCAAATTTTTAAGAATATAAGTCATTCTCCAACTGATAAATGGTCATGAACAGTCAGTTTTCAGATAAAGAAATCAATGCTATCTATAGTCCAATGAAAATAATGTTCTAAATCACTATTGATTAGAGAAATGCAAATTAAAACATCATTGAGGTACCAATTTACATCTATCAAGTGACTAATATGTCACAAAAGGGAAATGATAAATGTTGGAAAGGATATAGGAAAATTTGGTCGCTAAAGCACTGTTGGAATTATGAACTGATTCAACCATTCTGGAGAGCAATTTGGAACTATGCTCCAGGGTTTATAAAACTGCATTTCTTTTGATCCAGCAATACCACTACTAGGTCTGTGTCCCAAAGAGATCCAAAAAAAGAGAAAAGTACCTATTCATACAAAAATATTTCTTGTTATTTGTTTTTGAAGTAGCAGAGAATTAGAAATTGAGAGGATGTCCATCAACTGGGGAATGGCTGAACAAATTGGGATGTATGATTATAATGGAATGCTAGTATGCTATAAGAAATGATGAGCAAGAAGATATCAGAAAAACCTTGAAAGATTTTCATGAAATGGTGCAAAGTAAAGTGAGCAGAATCAGGAGAACATCATACATAGTAACAGCAATAATGGATGATGATCAGCTGTGAATGAACTAACTATTCTCAGCAGCACAATGATCCAAGACAATTTCAAAGGACTTATAATGAAAAATACTATTCATCTCCAGGGAAAGAACTGATGGAATCTGTATACAGACTGAAGCATAATATTCTTTACTTTATTTTCTTCACTTTTTTCTTTTTTAATATGAGTTTTCTTCTACAACATGACCAATATGAATTTTTTTCTAAAACCTTATTTTCTGTCTTAGAATCAGTACTAAGTATCAATTCTAAGGTGGAAGAGTGGCAAGGGCTAGACAACTGGGGTTAAGTGACTTGCCCAGGGTCACTAGGTAGGAACTGTCTAAGGCCAGATTTGAACCTAGATCTCCTGACTCTAAGCCTGGCTCTCTAACCACTGAGCAACCTAGATCCCTCTGCAAATATGTTTTTGCACAATCACACATGTATAACCTAAATCAAATTGCTTACTGTCTCAGAGAAGGCAGAGTAGAGAAAGGGAGAGAGACAATTTTGAACTCAAATTTAGAAAGCAAATGTTAAAAATTGCTATATATAATAGGGAAAATACATATTTTTAAAAAGAAATCTGCCAATAGTCTGAGTGCAAATACATCCAGGAGGTGGAAATCAATGTGAGGAACCCAGGAAATTGAGATAAAAAGTAAACAGTCAGGGGGCAATTAAGTGGGTTAGTGGATTGAAAGTCAGGTCTAGAGATGGGAGGTCCTAGCTTCAAATCTGGCCTCAGACACTTTCTAGCTGTGTGACTCTGGGCAAGTCACTTGACCCCTCATTGTCTAGTCTTTACTGCTCTTTTGCCTTGGGATCAATACTTGATAATAAGTTTAATATAGAAACTAAGTAGTAAAAATAATCTGATCAAATTACCTCATCCAAGAACATGAGAATACAACCTGTCCTTTGCACATAATCTTATATCAGAAATTGAGCCTGGACGTATGAATAGAAGATGTCACTGTGAAGAAATATTATGGATCCAAAGATGCTCAAGAAGTACACTAAGAAGAAGAAAATAATGCCAAAACAAATATAAGCAAAGCCTCAGAGAAAATAATTTGATCATAAGGAGTACAAGATTACCTGGGAAAAATTAAGCAAGAGATTAAAAGGTGGAATTATAGGTGACATAAGAGTTCTGGTAGCATAGTGGATATAGAGCTTTCCTTGAAGTCAGGAAGAAATGGGTTCAAGTACTATTTCTGACCCATACTAGCTATTTAACCTTGGCAAATCACTTATGTTGTCAGTGCTCTGAAAAAAAATGATCAAATAATTAACTTGAATACTTGATTTCTCTGTAAATCATAAGGGCAATTTATTCATATTTATTACATCTAGAAAGCAAAATGCATCTAGAAACGCCAAAATGAAAACTTCTGGGAATTTCATAGCCAAAATTCAGTTTCTGAGCCAAAGAAAACATTTTTCAAGAAGCTAGAAAGAAAAAAAAATGTTAATACCCAGGAGCCACACTCAAGGTGACATAATGCTTAGAAGTCATTGTTTTAAAGGAGAGAAAATCTTGGAATCTGATATACTGAAAGACCAAAGACAAAGAATGTCAATCATGATAATTTAGCTTATAAGACTAATTATAATCCTACAAGGGGAAAAATGTGTCTTAAATGGAAGATGATTTTATTCCTATATCAAAGCTGAGAAGAGAGACCATTTATTAAAAACAACAAATATCTAAGTTCTAGAGATATAAATATAGGCAAGCAATATAGTTCTAAGTTCAAGAAGTACACTAATAGGTAAGGAAACACATTCAAGGGAATTGAAAAGCAGCAAAAGGGAGGGCTATCTGTGCATTAATGTGACCAGGAAATGAGGTGGATGTTGGAACAAGTCATATCATAAACATAGAAGAGCAGAAGAAGAGATAACTTTCATGACTTTGGATAAGGGAAGATTTCTTTACCAAATTAGAAAGAGAGAGAAAGCAAGACAGAGGCACAGTGACAGACACAGAAATGAAGACATAGAGATAGAGACAGGGACAGAGAGGTGAGAGAATCAAAGGAAATAAAATGGCCAATTTTGATTATGTAAAATTGAAAAGCATTTGCAAACCAAAACCAATGCATTTAAAATGAGAAGGGAAGCAATTAACTTAGAAACAATCTTTTAATCAAGTTTCTTTGATAAAGGTTATGAAATGCAAAATGTTATAGAGAAGTGATTTAGATATATAAGAATATGAATAATTCTTCAAATGATATATAGACAGAGTATGTGACTAGCTAGTTCTCAAGAGAAGAAACCTGAGCTTTCAACAACTATATGAAAAATAAAATGTTCCAAATCACTAGTAAAAAGATACTGCTAATTAAAACATCATGAGGTTCCATCTCTCTCCATCAGTTTGGAAAAGACAATAATGGAAAATGACAATAAGAGAAGCTGTGGGAAGAAAGATATACTGGTGTACTGTTGGTGAAGCTTCATATAACCATTCTGAAAAGCAGTTTGGAATTCTGTCACAAATATCACTAATGTATGCATACTCTTTTATCCAGGTATACCATTACTAGGCATATACCCCAAAGAGATCAAAGAACTTATTTGTATAAAAATGTTTATAGTTGTACTTTTTATTGTAGTAAAGAAGTGGAAACTAAGAGGAAGATACTTTAATATTGGGAAATTATTGAACGTGTTCTGATGTGTAAATGTAATGGAAAACTATTATGCCTTAAGAAATGGTAAAAAAAAGGGGGTGGGACTGGAGCCAAGATGGTGGCTTAGTAGCAGCAAAAGCTAAAATTACTCATTATCCTTCCAAACCAATCTTTAAATAGTGTCTCAAAAAGACAGGAGTCAAAAATCAAAAAACAGCAAGATGTAGTGAGGGGGCTCTCCCACTGAATACAACTTGAAAGGTAGTCAGAGAGAATTGATTTTCATGGGATAAGGGGGAACCAGAAGCAAAACTGCACACAGAGGAGTGCTGGCCAACCTCACCCCATCCCATCTTCTGCAACAGGTTCTGAGGCTAGGCATGGGCCAACTTTGAGATCCCAAGAGTCTGACTTCAGCAACAACAGAGCACCTCACACCCCAAGCCCATCCCCTTGAACTCCTAGGCCAAGGCACCATCCCACATTATGGCCAGAAGTCCATAGCTCTTTGCCCTTTCGAGTCTGTGCTATGAAGACCTAGTTCCAGCAGCAGAGGAGACAGAATTATCAGCTTTCAGAATTCCCAGGCCACAGGCAAAAAAAAGGCTGGGAAAATGAGCAAGCAGAAAAAGAAATATCTAACCCTAGAAAATTTCTATGGTGACAAAGAACAAAACACAGAGTCAATATTCAATAGTTTGTAGAAATACCTTAGAAATATTTTGGGTAAAACTTTTTGTAAATAAATTACACTTCTTGAATGATATAATGCCTAAAATTCTATATTCTATAAAATTCTTGTTCTTTATCATAATAAATGGAAAATACTCAGCTATAATCACCATGCTGTGTGTTTTTTCCTCTCAGTGTCCTCAGATATACAAGTTTCTGCTCTGCTCTTTCTATTCCTATCTTTTTCTCTCTTGCTCTTTCACTTTCCCTTGCTTACAAGGACCTGGTCTCCTTCTAATCTTTCTCTCTCTGTCTCTCTGTCTCTCTGTCTCCGTCTCTGTCTCTCTCTCCATAGCAGTGATGCCACCATCTTTACCCGTGATTACCTGGTCCTCACACTCAGTCATCTATCATCTGACATGAGACATCAAGAAAAAATAAAACAAATTTAAAAGAATGAAAAAAATAGAAGAAAATCTGAAATATCTCATTGAAAAAACAACTGACCTGGAAAATAGATCCAGGAGAGACAATTTAAGAATTATTGGACTATCTGAAAGTCATGATAAAAAAAAAGGTCTAGACATCACATGTCAAGAAATTATCAAAGAAAACTTCCCTGTTATTCTTGACCAAGAGTATAAAATAGAAATTGAAAGAATCCACAAATAATCTGCAATAAATACCCAAATGACAGCTCCCAGGAATGCTATAACTAAATTAAAGAGCTCCCAGATCAAGGAGAAAATCCTGTAAGCAGAGAGAAATAAACAAACTCAAATATCATGGAGCCCCAGTCAGGATTACATAGGATCTGGCAGCTTCCACATTGAAGGAGCAGAAAGCTTGGAATATGATATTATAGGAGAAAAGATAAAAATGATAGAGTCGTAAAAACTTGGGAAGGCCTATATGAGAATGAAGTGAGCAGAACCAAGAAAACAACTTATTTATACAATGAATACAACTTTATAAAGAAAAATAACTTTAAAAACTTAAGAACTATAATAAATGCAATAATGAACTAGGACACCAAAGGACTGATGATGATGAAACATTCTTCCCATTTCTTAACAGAAAGTCAAAGACAATGGTCTAGAAGTGTTCAATGAGGTACTTATTTTTGCAGGTGGCCAATTTGTGGTTGGTTTTATTTGACTGTGCTTCTTTGTTACAAGAAAACACTGAAGGTGGGGAGTGGAGAGAGGAGTATAATGATAGTAATGGAAATAAAACTAAAGAAAGAAAGTAGTGTCATTTAGTTCTAAAAAATTCATGAAACAGAACAGAAGGGAGTTCAGGGGAAGTTCAGGGAAATAAACAGTACATCTTTGGTAATAATATGGTTAGTTTATTATGTAAGTATAATTATTATATAATTCTATTATATCCACCAATATTAATTAATATAATTATATAATATTACTTAATATAGTTAGTGTAATTATATTAATTAATTATAATTATATAATTTATTATATCTACAATCTACACACAATTGAGATTTATGGTTTTCTGTCTAATACTCTTTCTACTCTTCTTTCTAAGCAGAAATGTTCATCTTTGTTGTTTTCAAGTTCAAAACTGAAAATAAACAAACTTAAAAATACAGTGATATTTCAGTCTTCTCTTTGCAAGCAAATTCATTTTCTTCTCAGTTTTTTGATCATTCATATCTAATTGTGAGAGCATACTGTGTTTTAGTGCCCCAAAGAAGTGGAAGGATAGAGGTTGTCAGATGTTGGAAGTGGTTAGTAACATACACAGTCCAGTGGAAGATAGACACAGGAAAAATCACCCAGAAACCAAACTCCTAATGTTGCCTTATTCTGTTTGCTTCATTCTGCCCTGACACTCAGAGGTCTTATTTAATGGTTCATCTTGCCTTATGCCTTTGATTGTGTAATTCTGTCTGAGGAAATGGGATAGACCAGACACAACCTTTCCTCCTGTGCTGTGGCTTAAAGAAGATACAAATTCTCTGGCCTCTGTTTCCTTATCTATAAAATAAATGGACCAGACTAGATGCCCTCTTAGTTTTCTTTCAATTTTATATCTATGATCCCAAGATCCCCAAATCCAATGTTTCCTAGAAGGTCAATTTTATAGCAATTCTATGAGGCTTCTAATATTTTATATTAAAGAATAAATTGGGAGAAAAAAGAATGTATGGTTTTGTTTTGTTTCTGAGTATTTAGGAATAATGACTAACTATTGTATTTGGGAAAGTCTTAGGGAATAGACAAAACCCAACTATCAAAATGGAGAGTCTACCAGACCACCATTAGCTATGTATAAGAAATCTCAGATAAGAATTAAATTGAATTAAATTCAATAAGACATCTATCTTTTTTTACAAATACAAAAGAAAACTGTTGACAAATTTTAAAGAAAAATTGGAGACTCATCCACACATTTTTGTCCACGCAACGCTAAATATTTGAATGTTCCAAAATATCTAGATATTTAACATCACAGAAACAGAATATACAGACATTTGATCCACATTATCATGAGTCATCTTAATTTTTGACTTTGCTTAAAGTTTTTCCAAGCAAAATGATTGATCCAATGCCCCACCTCCTTAGTTTCATGTGAGGATGACATCTTACCAGTCCTCGTATCACTATTCCTTGGATGCCTATGTATTGATAAGTTTCATTTTTCCAGAATCACGGACAACATATTAATGTCTATATTTTCTGTTATCATGAAGTTCAGTCCAAGATAAATAATATGTCAGGAGGGTAAGTCCTCAAAGACTTGTGGTAATTGTATTATTTAAAAATTATTCTAAGCCCTGGGAGATGTAATCTCCCAGGACTCCCTGCTACAACTTCCCCAACATCTCCCACTTCCTTTGTGGGAAGTGTCAGAGAAAGTATAAAATAGAGAGTTTGGGGGCCTTTTATCTCTCTCTATCCTAGAGACTCTCTCTACCCCAAAGGCTGTCTCAACTGGGAGGCTATCTACCCTGGAGAAGTGCCTACAGGAGGAGACCCTTTTTCCCTACCTAACTTTTCCTTTCCTAACAAAATAAAAACCTAGCTATTTCTACAATAAGTGCTACCTTATCTTTATTGAGCTCTGAAGAGCTCAAGTCAATTTCCCCTACCAGGGCTGGGGGCTACCAGTTGGGCTTCCTTCCTTCCCTTCCTCTGACTTTCCCTACCTTTCCCTTCCTTCTCCTATCCTACCTTCTTCCCTTCTTTCACCTCACATAATCTTGGCATTGCCTCCATCCTAAATGATGAAATAGTTTCTCTAACCACTGAAAACATGCTTAGAAAGCAAATAAAATTATACATTTCCTGCTTTCTCTCACTATCATCCTTAGGAGGAAAAAATTATGTGTCCATAGAATTGCACAATGTAGACTTGTCTTTTCTGTTGAACCTTAATAGGATCTTGGAATCAGTATGGGAGGTAAAGATAATATGAGATGACAATAAGAGCTAGGTAGGGCAGTGGATAGAGTGCCAGGCCTGGAGTCAGAAAGACTCTGTCTTCGGAGTTCAAATCAGACTTCAGACACTAGCTGTGTGACCCTGGGCAAGTCACTTCATCCTGTTTGACTTGTCTATACATAAGACTTGTCTATAGTCTTAGTTTCTAGACCCTATAGACTAGTCAGTGTATTGGGTCTATAAAGAAAGGGAAATGGTTTCTACCATTCAGAAGTTTATATACTTTTAAAAAATAGATTTTGTATTAATATAATTTATTTTTCACAATTCCTAGAGCACATTAATGCATGGTAGGTTAAATTATGATTTAGTGCATCCATTGTAGAAAAAAAGTTTGGAATTAGGTAAAGAAGGTGCTTACACCCTTTGACTCAGAGAATCCATTGCTAAGAATACACCTTAAAGAGGATATGGACAGAAAGAAGGCTCCAAGTGCATTAAAATAATTTTAAAGCAACACTTTCTTGGTAGCAAGACTGAAAAAATACTCATTTGATTTGAGAATGGCTAAATAAGTGGAATATTACTTTTCTGCAAGAAATGGTAAATGAGAGGCAGGTAGATGGTACAGCTGATAGAATTCTGGGCTCAGAATCAAGAAGATCTTAGTCACTTACTAGCTGTGTGACCTTGGGCAAGTCACTAAACCTTGTGTGCCTCAAAACAAGAGAAAACATGGTGAATGTGGTGAACACAGGGGAACATGGAAAGACTTATGGGAACTGATACAAAATAAAAGTCAACAATATCAGAAAAGCAACATACACTATTATGCCAATAATGTAAAATACTAGAAATCAATAGAAACTGAATGTTGTGAAATATAAAAATTAAGTTTGGCCCCAAAGAAGAGATATGTGAGGATACTTCTACTTATTCCTTTGCAGATTTAAATGAGCTTTGTGTATAGATGCTGCATATGATAGCCAACTTTTAAAATTTGATGATCAGTTTTGCTGAATTTCTTCCTTCTTTTCAAAATTTTTTGCTTGCAAGGAATGTCTGGAAAGGAGGGAAAGATACAAGGGAAACGTAGATGACAAAAACAAAATGTATCAATAAAAATAAACTAAAGATTTTATTGTTTTGGCTTTATATCACCTGTATTTCTTTCTATAACCCTTCCCTCCTTTTCTCAGAAAGCTAAACCTTATAACAAAATACACAAAAAGAGAAAAAGTTAAGCAAAAGCAATGAACACATCTCTTGTTAACTCTCCTAGAATACCTTTTCTTATAACAAATATTTTTATAAAAATAATGAGAGGAGAGAAAATATAAACGAAACTGATCTCCTGACTGAAAATAAATGTATGTGTATACATATGCCATATTCTGTACCTATAGACTATAATATCCCCACAGGAGTCAAAGAAGTTATCTTCATATATCTCTTCTTTGGGGCCAAACTTGATCTTAATAATTTAGCAACATTCACTTTCAATTGTTTCCCAGTTGTTTTTCTTCCCATTTAGGCTGTCAATATCATTGTATCTGTTCTCTTAGAGCTGCTTACTTCACTTTGCATCAATTCACTTATGTCTTTCCAAGAAGAGGTTACATTCTTTTGGAGATTTCAGCATGTAAGCAGATAAGTAAACAGAAGTTTATTTGTAGAGGGAGAGAGTACAAACAGCTACTAGGGGAATCAAGAGAGGGTTTGGCAACTGGGGTGAGCCATGAAGGCAGCTTAATGATGATAAGAGGATGGAGCCTCTTAGTTTTCTCACCTTCAAAATGGGGGCTAATAGCACCTGTTATTACCCTACTGGGTTGCAGGGAGGATGAAATGAGAATGCAAGTAAAACACTTTGTAAACCCTAATGCAATATAAAAATGTTAGCTAATATTTAGTAGTGCTCTCTGTAGGATAGCATGCTTTCAAGGTTACTATTCCTGCATCAGCTTAGGAAGAGGAAGGAGGAAAGGAAAACCTCATCAAGGAAGATTTGTAAGTATTCTTTCCTAGAAGGAAAACCTTAGTTGTACTTCCAGATAGAGCAAATTGTGCCACTGAATGATAGGTCTAGTTCCTCCATCTCTCGTTTCTTTACTTCAGTAATGGAGATGTTTAATATCTCTGCAGATAGTGTGCTGAAACTGTAATTTATTAAATAGTACTCTAAAGTACCATTTGCACAGTGGCAGAATTGGATTAATAATTCAATTTGATTCAATAAGCATTCAGTTAATGGAGTCGATTCTTCTTATTGTGTAATCCTCAATGCATTCCTCAGTCTCAAAGAGAAAAAAGAAAGAAGAGCCTTTTTGGAATCTCAGCAGGGGGAAAGATTCTGGCTGGGCTCCTGGTGGCCTGGCTGTGCCCAGCAGTGAGGCACTCCTTGAACACACAATTAGCACAGGGAAGACAAGTCCTGTGCTCAGAGGAATAGTAATGGCAAGTACCAAGAGATCTGGGGCTAGCTGGGCTCCCATTTCGCCTGGTGCCTCCTATAGCTGTTTAAAGAGGAAACAGATGCTGCAGTTTATGCAGAATCAAGCTCACCAGAATTAGGGCAAAGGTGACAAGGCTTGTCCTTAAGGTTATCTGTAGTTGTCCAGAGCTTTGTGGGAAGCCTTATAAACACAGGTTCTTAACCTGGCATTCTCTGTTCATGAAGAGATTTCATGAGATCCATGAATTTGAATGGGAAAAAATTACAACTCTATTTCCACTAACCTCTAAATGAAATTTACTATTTCCTTCAATTATTTTAAAAACATTATTCTGAGAAGGGATCCGTAGCCTTCACCAAATTGCCAGAGGAGTCCACAACATAAAAATGGTTCCATCTTGAAGTAAACGTGAAAGAAATTAAATACCAATAAAGCAAAAACAACTTGACAAATAGAAGGATATTGGCAAAAATAAAGTAATCCAGATTATATATAAATATTGATATCATTTAGGCAACTAACTCCCTCCTTCACAGTAGGATCTCAGAAAAGCTGCCCTAGTTTCAAGAAATTCTGTGTATCAGTAAACCACTCAAAACCATAGTTCAAAATTCTTCACTAATGAATTTACTTCTACCAACCAGTCTGGGGACAAAAAGATATTTTAGTCAGAGAATATGAAAGTTGGAGCAGACTTCAGTAGTGACCATCTCCTCTAGTGAATATTTAAAAGGAATTCCCATGATAACATTCTCAATAAATGGTCATCTCTGCCTAAAGAACTCCCAGGATTGTGGATCCAGCATCTCTCCAAGCAATCCATTTTATTTTTAGACAACATAGCCAAAGTAATAACTAGAGAAGATTCTATACCACTAAGCGTTTGTGTACATAGAGTATTCATACAACCAGTGAGGCAAGGCACACATTCTTAGAACACAGATGAACATGGAACATGTATGGTACATATGTATTCAGGGAAAATTTTAGACAAGGAACATGTATAAAGGGAGATACACCAAGAACACATGTGTACACATTTAAAGAATGCATGGTAGGGGACACATATAGCTTAGGGCCATAGATGGCATCTATATCATACCTCTAATTCTGCCTGCCATTGTTCTCTGATGACCTCATCATGATGTTCTCACCTTCTGTGTGTTGGATGTCACATTTCCATTTTTCATTGTTCCCAGTCACATTTAGCCTCATGGTCACTAAGCTGTTTTTGCTACCATTATTGGGGTGCAGTAGTTCAAAGGCTCTTCCTGATAAGCCAGGATGAAACTCTTCTTGTGTACATCCCTGGGAGCTATGAGCCACCCCCCATCCAGCTAAATGGTCAATAAAAGTCAGATGAATGTCAAAGACTAAGATCATTTCTCCCTCTCTTTTAAAAACTGCTTATTTTTAAAATAATATTTTATTTTTCCCCAGTCACCCGTAAAAACAATTTTTAACATTAACAAATTTTGAGTTCCAAATTCTTTCCCTCTTATTACATGTACAAACATGTAAAACATTTTTTCATATTAGTCATTTTGTGGAAGAGATTTCAAATTTTAAAAAAGAAGAAAGTGAAATATGGTATGTTTCAGTCTGCATTCAGATTCCATCAGTTCTTTCTTAGAGGGAAGATGGCATTTTTCATCATGAGTCTCTGGGATAGTCTTGGATAACTGCATTGGTGAAAATAACTAGGTCATTCACAGTTCATCAAAATGTACTGCTGTCATTGTGGACTGTGTTCTTCTGGTTCTGTTCACTTCACTTTGTATCAGTTTATGTCGTCTTTCCAAATTTTTCTGAAATCATCCTGTTTATCATTTCTCAAAGCACAATAGTATTCCATCACAATTGTATGCCACAACTTGTTCAGGCATTCCTCAACTGAAGGACAACCCCTCAATTTCCCATCCTTTGTGACCACACAAAGAACCGCAATAAATATTTTTATACAAACAAGTCCTTTCCCCTTTTGGATCTCTTTTGGGATATAGATCTAGTAGTGGTATTGTTGGATCAAAGGGTAGACACAGTTTTAGAACATTTTGGGAATAGTTCCAAATTACTTTTTCTAATGGTTAGATGAGATCACAACTCCACCACAGTGCTTTTAATGTCCCAATTTTCCTACATCCCTTCCAACATTTATCATTTTCCTTTTCTGTTATATCGACCTCTTTGATTAGTGTGAGGTGATACCTCAGAGTTGTTTAAATTTACATTTCTCTAATCAAGAGTGATTTAGAGCATTTTTTATTTGACAATAAATGGTGTTTTTCTCTTCATCTGTAAATTGCCTTTGAATCTTTTGACCATTTATCAGTTGGAGAATGACTTATATTTTTATAAATTTGACTTAATTCTCTAAATATTTGAGAAATGAGACCCTTTCAGAGATACTTGCTGTAAATTTTTTTTTCTTCCAGCTTTCTGCTTGCATTCTAATCTTGGTTACATTGGTTTTATTTCTGTAGAATCTTTTAAATTTCGTATAATGAAAATCATTCATTCTATATCCTATAATGCTGTGTACCTTCACTTTTTTTCATTATTTCCCTTGATATTCTTGATCTTTTGTTCTTCCAAATAAACTTTGATATTTTTTTTCTAATGCAGTAAACAGTCTTTTGATAGTTTGATAGGTATGGCACAAATAAGTAAATTAATTTGGGTAGAATGGGGACATCATTGATCAAGAGATGGAGTAGACCAGGGTACCAGAGAGGAAAGTTATGGATGTGGCTATTTTGGGAAAGGAAGAATATATACTTATAAGCATAGTCTTCCATTGGTATTATATGACTGAGCCATGGAACGTTACATCTCTGAAAGAAGAACTGAAGTTGTGGATAATCAAAAGATGTATGGTAGGTAAGTTTACAATTCTTTGCTACTACAACAAATCTTGCTGTGGCTATTTTGGTGGATATGGGGATTTTCCTTTTATTTATGACCTCTTCCTACCCATGAGCACTCAATGTTTTTCCAATTGTTTAGATCTAGTTTTAATTGTTTGGAAAGTGTTTTGTAGTTATGTTCGTATAATTCCTGTGTTTGTTTTGGTAGATAGATTCCTAAGTATTTTATATTGTCTAGGGTGATTTTAAATGGTGTTTCTCTTTCTACCTCTTGCTGCTGTGATGTGTTGGAAATATATAGAAATGCTGATGATTTATGTGCATTTATTTTGTATCCTGCAACTTTGTTAAAGTTGTTGATTATTTCTACAAGCTTTTTAGTTGATTCTCTAGGATTTTTAAAGTAGACCATCATATCATCTGCAAAGAGTGATAGCTTAGACTCCTCATTGCCTATTTTAATACCTCCAGTTTCTTTTTCTTCTCTTACTGCTACTGCTAATGTTTCTAGTACAATGTTAGATAATAGAGGTGATAATGGGCATCCTTGTTTTACTCCTGATCTTATTGGAAAGGCTTCTAATTTATCCCCATTGCATATTATGCTTGTTGATGGTTTACAATATGTACTGTTTATTATTTTTAGGAAAGGACCTTCTATTCCTATACTTTCTAGTGTTTTCAGTAGGAATGGGTATTGTATTTTGTCAAAGGCTTTTTCAGTATCTATTGAGATAATCATGTGGTTTTTGTTGTTTTGCTCGTTGATATGGTCAATTATATGGATGGTTTTCCTAATGTTGAATCACCCTTGAATTCCTGGTATAAATCCCACCTGATTATGATGAATAACCCTCTTGATCACTTGCTGGAGTCTTTTTGCTAGTATTCTATTTAAGATTTTTACATCTATGTTCATTAAGGAGATTGGTCTGTAATTTTTTCTCTGTTTTTGATCTACCTGGCTTTGGAATCAGTACCATATTTTTGTCATAAAAGGAGTTTGGTAAGACTCTTTCTTTGCTTGTTATATCAAATAATTTGTATAGTATTGGGATTAATTGTTCTTTGAATGTTTGATAGAATTCACTTGTGAATCCATCAGGCCCTGGCGATTTTTTCTTAGGGAGTTCTTTAATGGCTTGTTCAATTTCTTTTTCTGATATTGGATTGTTTAAGTACTCTATTTCTTCTGCTGTTAATCTAGGCAATTTATATTTTTGCATATATTCATCCATATCACCTAGATTGTTAAATTTATTGCTATATAATTGGGCAAAATAGTTTTTAATGGTTGCCTTAATTTCCTCTTCATTAGAGGTAAGGTCTCCCTTTTCATCTTTGATACTATTAATTTGGTTTTCTTCTTTCCTTTTTAAAATTAGATTAACCAGTACTTTGTCTATTTTATCTGTTTTTTTTCCAAAATACCAGCTTCTAGTCTTATTTATTAATTCAATAGTTCTTTTACTTTCGATTTTATTAATTTCTCCTTTGATTTTTAGTATTTCTAAATTATTTTCCATCTGAGGAAAGTGAAGGAAGGGGGCCTAGCAGTACCAGATATTAAGCTATATTATAAAGCAGTAGTCATCAAAACAATATGGTACTGGCTAAGAGATAGAAGGGAGAATCAGTAGAATAGACTTGGGGAAAGTGATGTCAGCAAAACAGTGTATGATAAACCCAAAGAGCCCAACTTTTGGGACATGAATCCACTATTTGACAAAAACTGCTGGGAAATTTGGAAAACAATATGGGAGAGATTAGGTTTAGATCAACATCTCACACCCTACACCAAGATAAATTCAGAATGGGTGAAAGACTTGAACATAAAGAAGGAAACTGTAAGTAAATTAGATGAACACGGAATAGTATACTTGTCAGATCTCTGGGAAAGGAAAGATTTTAAAACCAAGCAAGAGTTAGAAAAAATTACAAAATATAAAATAAATAATTTTGATTATATGCAACCAAAATGAGAAGGGAAACAACAAACTGGGAAAAATCTTTATAACAAAAATTCTGACAGAGGTCTAATTACTCAAATATACGAGGAGCTAAATCAATTGTATGAAAAATCAAGCCATTCCCCAATTGATAAATGGACAAGGGACATGAATAGGCAATTTTCAGATAAAGAAATCAAAACTATCAATAAGCACATGAGAAAGTGTTCTAAATCTCTGATAATTAGAGAAATGCAAATCAAAACAACTCTGAGGTACCACCTCACACCTAGTAGATTGGCTAAAATGATAGCAGGAGAGAGTAATGAATGTTAGAGGGGATGTGGCAAAATTGGTACGCTAATGCACTGCTGGTGGAGTTGTGAACTGATCCAACCATTCTGGATGGCAATTTGGAACTATGCCCAAAGGGCTTTAAAAGACTGCCTGCTCTTTGATCCAGCCAAACCACTGTTGGGCTTATACCCCAAAGAGATCATAAGGAAAAAGACTTGTACAAAAATGTTTATAGTCGCACTCTGTGGTGGCAAAAGATTGGAAAATGAGGATATGCCCTTTAATTGGGGACTGGTTGAACAAAATGTGGTATCTATGGGTGATGGAATACTGTTGTGCTAAAAGGAATAATGAACTGGAGGAATTCCATGTGAACTGGAAAGACCTCCAGGAATTGATGCAGAGTGAAAGGAGCAGAGCCAGAAGAACATTGTACACAGAGACTGATACACTGTGGTAAAATCAAATGTAATGGATGTCTGTACTAGCAGCAATGCAATGACCCAAGACAATTCTGAGGGATTTATGGAAAAGAACACTACCCACATTCAGAGGAAGAACTACAGGAATAGAAACACAGAAGAAAAACAACTGCTTGGACACTTGGGTTGATGAGGGCATGATTGGGAATGTAGACCTGAAAAGACCACACCAATGTAAATATCAATAATGTGTAAATAAGTCTTGACTGACCACACAAGTTAAAACCAGTGGAAATTCGAAGTAGCTAGGTGGGGCGGATTGAGTTGGTGAAGGGTAAAGTGAAAACGTGAATTATGTAACCATGGAAAATTTTTCTAAAAATAAAAAATTAAAAAAATATATAATGCTGTATACCTCTTGTTTGGTCATAAATTTTCCCCTTATTCATGGATCTGAAAGGTAAACTATTCCATGCCCCACAATTTGCTCACGGTGTCACCCTTTATGTTTAAATTCTGTATCCATTTTAACTTTATCTTGGTATATGGTGTGAGATACTGATTTATCCCCAGTCTTTGCCATACAATTTTCCAATTTTCCCAACAGTGATAATAAGTCAAATAGAAAGTTCTTTTTTTATATTTTCATTTTGAATATTTTCCTATAGTTACATGTTTCATCTTCTTTCCCTCTCCCCAAACCCCCCTAACTCCCCTTAGCCAATGCACAATTCCACTGGGTTTTACATGTATCATTGATTAAGACCTAATTCCATATTATTGATAGTTGGACTACAGTTATCGTTTAGTGTCTTCATCCCCAATAATATCCCCATCAGCCCATGTGTGTTCAATCAGTTGTTTTTCCTCTGTGTTTCTCCTCCCACAGTTCTTCCTCTGAATATGACTGGTTTTCTTTCTCATAAGTCCCTCAGGCTTGCTCTGGATTCTTGCATTGCTGCTAGTAGAGAAGTCTGTTATGTTCAATTGTACCACAGTGTATCAGTCTCTGTGTGTAATGTTCTCCTGATTCTGTTCATTTCACTCTGCATCCATTCTTGGAGGTCATTCCAGTTCACATGGAGTTCCTCCAGTTCATTTTTCCTTTGAACACAGTAGTATTCCATCACCAACAGATACCACAATTTGTTCAGCCATTCCCCAATCAAAGGGCATTCTCTCATTTTCCAATTTTTTGCAACTACAAAGAGTGCGGCTATAAATATTTTTGTACAAGTCTTTTCCCTTATTATTTCTTTGAGGTCAAAAAGTAAGTTGTTGGCCCAAAAGTTTGGATCAGTTGATCAAATCCTAGGGGCCAAAAAATAGGGCAAGGACAGAGAGTAGATGTGAGTTGGTATCTCAGAGTTGTTTTGATCTGCATTTCTCTAATCAAGAGGAATTTAGAACATTTTTTAATATGATTATTGATAGTGTTGATTTCTTCATCTGAAAACTGATTATTTAAGCTAGGTCTTTTCTGAAAGAAACCTCACCTTATCTTACATTATACATCCAAATTCTCATCTGCTATTATTGCACCATAATTAGATAAAATACATTTATTTCAAAACCAGAAAAGTTACTGTGTTCATATTTCTTCAGTTGTTAACTTCAGAGTTCTCCAGTTTTCATATGCAAATGAATAATTGAAGTAAAAACCAAGGAAGCAAATGTTGTTCTGTATTCACGCCACAGTTCTATGGCCTGTCATATATAAATGAGCAACTGTTATCTTAGTATACAGAAGTGACCTTAAATCATCAACTACTTTCTCAGAATAGATATAGACCTATTCCTCAGATAAATGAGCCATCAAGAGTCAGCTACTGACCCTCCTACCCCACCCTCCTGATTAAAATAGAATTATAAATGTAGAGTTGAACGAACCAACTCTTTTATTTTTTAAAAACCCTTACCTTATGCCTTAGAATCGATACTAAGTACCTGCTCTAAGGTAGTAGAGTAATAAGGACCAGGCAGTTGTGGGTTAAGTAACTTGCCCAGGGTCACAAAATTAGAAAGTGTCTAAAGCCAAATTTGAACCCAGGACTTCCCATCTCCAGGCCTGGCTCTCTACCCACTGAGCCACCTAGCCGTCTCCTAACTCTTATTTTAGAGATGAAGATATGAGGCTCAAGGTGATTAAGTAGCCAACCTAGGGTTACACAGTTAGTAAGTATCTGACTGAGGATTCATACTCAGACCTTTCTCACTCTAAGTCCAATACACACACATATACACATGTAAAACAATACTATATTAGTGATTTTCAAAATGTGGTCTGGGAATCTCTGGGGATCCCTGGAGATCCCAAAGACCTTGTTAGGGTATCTATGAGGTTAAAACTATAGCATTCTCATAATAATGCCAAGACATTTAAATTTCTACTAT
This sequence comes from Gracilinanus agilis, assembly GCF_016433145.1. Lineage (NCBI taxonomy): Eukaryota > Metazoa > Chordata > Mammalia > Didelphimorphia > Didelphidae > Gracilinanus > Gracilinanus agilis. The sequence continues at coordinate 122,532,826 of NC_058132.1, read as the reverse complement.
GGTAGCTCTCAATAGATATAATTCACACAAACGGAGACTATCTGTGATTCTCAACAATTTCTAAAAGAATAAAAATGTCCTTAGACCAAAGTGTTTGAGAAATATTGCACTATGCCACCTAGCTGCCAAATAATTGCTAGGTATTATTTTGTTTTATACTTCATAGGATCATAAATTTAAAGCTAAAAGTGTCACATCTATATTCCTGTCTCTCTAAACCTCCATGAAGACAAATCCATGCCTTTCCAAAATTTAAAATAACATCAGCTACAATAACAGCTGACATTTGTGTAGTATTTCCCACTTAATAACTAATACCTACTCCTCATGGAGTAAATAGACATTTTAAAATATCTTTTTTAAAGGTTACATGCCAATGATTGATTGGCTAACTTTTCTCCTTTTTATCCAGATGTTTTGGTGTCATGTAGACACAGCCAAGAAAGACGGATAATGACAGTTGAATTTCTTGATACTGAATTTTAATTTGGATAAGATCTCTGATTCTGACTCAAAAACTTACAGAGAATGTGGCTCCCATGTTAGCAGAAATCAAAGCCAGCCAAAAAGGAGATGAAAGCCAGACAAGAGTCTGGGAAATTTGTCAAAACGATTTTTAAAAATTTAGCTAGCTAGAGATGAATGATGATGTTACAGCAGAGATCAAACAGTCATTGGAAATGAAAACTTCAAGGGAAGCAAAGGTCAAGGAGTACAAGAGGACAGGCAGAATTGAAGAAGACTTCAGTGAAACAGGCTGACTGGTGAAATGTTTCTGAAAATCAAGAGGAACAGAAAAAGAAAGAAAAGAGGATTTTCTGAAGAGTTTGATCTCTTATTTTTACCTGTAAACTAGGTCAGGATTTGAAACTTGGTCGAAAGAAAGGGCAAATGCAGAGCAAATTATATTTAAATTTAGTGCCAGGTTTAGTAGGGACATTTTAAACAATATATGCTTTGACAAGAATAATTAAAATCGTGCATAATGGAAAGGATAAAAAAAATTTAAGGACCCTATCTGGGTTCTAAACATCAAAATAATAACTGATACTTATGTGATCCTTTAAGATTCACAAAGTGATATACATACATACAGGTGTATACCTGTATGTGTATATAATCTTTAATTCTCATAACAAGTTTCCAATGATAAGTCCTAGAGGCATTTTTATTGTTGTTCAGTCATTTCAGTTGTATCTGGCTCATCATCACTCACTTTGAGATTTTCTTGGCAAAGATGATGGAATGGCTTGCCATTTCCTTCCCCAGCTTATTTTACAGATGAGGAAACTGAGGGAAACAGGATTAGCCCAGGATCACATAGCAAATAAGTATCCAAGATCAGATTTGAACTAAGGTCTCCCTGACTCCAAGCCCAGTGCTCTATCTTTTGTACCACTTAGTAGCTCCCAGCCATATTTTACAGATGAAGAAATTGAGGTTAATAGAAGTTGTAATTTGTCTGTGATCACACAGTTAAAAATTACCAGAGGTAGGACTTGAATTCAGGTCTTGCCTGATCCCAAATCCAGCACATTTTTCACTTTTGTCTCTAATGCCCAGCACACAGCAGATACTTAATAAATGCTTTCTGACTTGAGAATAGAGTTGTTAGTAAAATTCATGAGGATGGATATGATATTTTGTAGCTTGTTTAAACATTGCATTTCTTCCACTGCCAGGCACAGAGCTTTTATTATTATTTTTTTAACTTTACCTTCTGTCTGAGTATTATTTTTAAGACAAAAGAGCAGCAAAGACTAGGCAACTGGGGTTAGATTTAAATCCAGGTCCTCTTGACTCCATGCCCGACACTCTATCTATATGTAGCTGTGTCCCCCCCCCACCCCCCCCACCCCCCGCCCTGGCATAGAGCTTTGAGCACAGTAGATACATTACTTCAGGTTTGTTAAAGTGGATTATTGAATTGTTCAGTTATCATGTTGGTGATTAGTTTAGTAATAATAGGAATAACGATGGTAATAATAATAAGGTAAATAGTTCAATATACCCAAAGCATTAGCTCTTGAACAGATAAGAGGAATAACTACAGTGGAATAAGACTGGATTTTTTTTTAGCAGCCATACTAAGAACTATGATCTGAGTTACCTCCACACCACAACGATTATGGTAGAGATAATACTATGGGAATACATAGGAATCATTGGGGCATAGAGGATAAAGTGGTAGATATGAAAGATCCCATAAGACATGGATTTAAGTCCTGCCTTTGACATTCTAAAACACGACCAATTAAGTCACTTAACTTTTCTGCACCGGAGGCTATTAAATTTGTTTTAAACTATTAATAGTTAAACTAAATAATAAAACTATTAAAATTGTTTTTCAGTTACCTGCTATTTGTTTTCTCTTTCCAACCTCTCTCCAATTTAAAAGGGGAGGGGGAGGGGTGGAATCCTTGTAATAAATGGAATAAATATGTAAAGTCAAACAAAACAAATATTCGTACTGTCCATGTCGAAAATTGAAAATCTCATTCTGAATCTTAAGTCCATCACCTTTCCCCTAGGAGGTGAGTGGCATAGTTCATATAATATATATATATATATACACACTATAATCTTCTCAGGTTGCTCTGAACCCATCCTTTTCATTATTTCTTATAGTTTGGTAGTAGTCCCTTACATTCATATACTATAACATATTTATCCATGCAGCACTTTTTTTTTAAATTTTATTTTTAAATTTTTATTTTGAATATTTCCCCATAGTTACATGTTTCATGCTCTTTCTCTCTCCCCCAAGCCTCCCTAACCCCCTTAGCTGACACACAATTCCACTGGGTTTTACATGTATCATTGATTAAGACCTAATTCCATATTATTGATAGTTGGACTAGAGTTATTGTTTAGTGTCTACATCCTCAATAATATCCCCAACAGCCCATGTGTTCAAGCAGTTGTTTTTCTTCTGTGTTTCTCCTCCCACAGTTCTTCCTCTTGAATGTGGCTAGTTTTCTTTCTCATAAGTCCCTCAGGCTTGCTCTGGATCCTTGCATTGCTGCTAGTATAAAAGTCCATTATGTTAGATTGTACCACAGTGTATCAGTCTCTGTGTACAATGTTCTCCTGGACCTGCTTCTTTCACTCTGCATCAATTCCTGGAGATCTTTCCAGTTCACATGGAGTTCCTCCCATTCTTTATTCCTTTGAGCACAATAATATTCCATCACCAACAGATACCCATGCACCACTTGATATACTCCATTCTCCATTTTTTGCCACCACAAAAAGAGCTGATACAAATATTTTTCTACACTTGGGACTGTTTTTTCTTCCTTTCTTTGATCTCTCTTGGATATATACCTAGTTGATAAAGGTGTCACTAGGTCAAAGGGTATATTTCTTAGGGGGAATAAGTCCAAATCTCTTTCCAGGGCTGATCCAATTCACAGCTCCATTAGAAGTATATCAATATTACTCTTTTCCTACATTTCTTTCAACATTTACTGTTGTTCAGTAATTTCAGTCATGTCTGACTCTTTGGGTCCCCATTTGGGGTTTCTTGGCAAAGATTCTGGAATAGTTCGTCATTTCCTTCTCCAGTTCCTTTTATAGATGAGGAATTGAGGCAAACAGAATTCATTGACTTGTCTGGAGTCACACAGCTATTAAGTGTCTGTGATTTGAATGCAGGAAGATGAGTAGTTTTCCTGATTCCAGACTTCCCTCAAATTTATTATTTTCCCCTTTTTTCATTTTGGTCAATCAAATGGGTATAAAGTAGAACTTCAGGGTTGCTTTAATTTCCATTTCCCTGATTGTTAAGGATTCTGAACATTTTTTTTAATATGGTTATATATAGTTTGGTTGTCCTTTGAGAACTGCCCCTCAGAAAACTTTAAAATTATGAACTACAGAGAAGTATTCCTACACCTGTGGCATCTCAAGTCCTTGATGTGTTGTGTGCATAAAACTAAACTACAAAATGAAATCAATATCTATACATCTTCTTTAATGAAATCTGAAAAGGTACTGTGAGACTTTATTTTCTGATGTACTGCCAAGTTTCTTCCTTTCCTACTCTGAAAAGCTATTCAGTTGATCACTAAAGATATTTACAGTTCACCTTGATGACAAAGGACACATCTTCTATGCTCCTGTGACTGGGGCTATCCAATGAACTGAAGGTCAGCTTCCTCAGGTTGTCCAAACTGACAGAGCCTAGTGTTGACATACCTTCAAGGTCTGAACTTGAAAAGGATGCCTTTTAAATTGATGTCAAAGCTCTGGTTCCTAGATTTTAAAATTATTAACCTCTTTGAGGGGAGCTTGATACAGTTTTGTCTGCTTCGACTTGGGAGCCTTTGTCTAGCTACACTCTTACCTTGTGTATGCTGAAGAAATGTATTCACAAACAAAAAGCATTTTGTTCTGTTGGAAATTATTTGAGCACTAACACTTTTCATTTGTGTTTGCCTTTTAGTAGAACTAATGGCCAATAGGCATGTGACCAGGGACAGCCAAAGACAACTCCTGTTGTGGCCAGGAAAGGGAATTATAGGGATAAATGATGGAAGCAGAAAAACAGGAGGCTAACATATAGTCCTATGATTTTTATTTACAATTTCATTGTATGTGTGCACGGCAAGATGTGACAATGCATTCAGAAAATGCTGATTTTAATATTTCTAAAGGCAATATTTTCTAGGAAGATATTCTGATTCCACATATACACACACAAAACACCTCATCTTCTTCCTCTCATCTTCCCACACACAATCGACCCTGCCCATATGATTCCTCTAGATCACATACAAACTCCTCTGTTTGACATTTCAAGTCCCTCACAATGAATTCCATCTCATTATTCTAATCTTATTATATGGTCTTCCCATTTATATATTCTCTGGTTCAGCCAATCTGTCCTTCTTGTCTATATATCCATCTCCATGTCTGTGCCTTTGTGTACGTGGTCCTTAATAATTCTGGGTTTACGTAGACAAATCTTCCTATCTCTATTTCTGAAAATCTTTGTTTTTTTTCAAAATTCAGTTCAAACTTCACCTTCCATGAAACCTTTTCTGATTTCCCTCCAAAACTAGGGATTCTTCCCCCATATTACTTTGTATTAATTTTTTAATACATTTAGTGTATACATTATTTATGCGTTGTCTTCCCCATCCCCTTGTAGAATGTAAGTAACTTGAGATAGGACAATTTTATTTTTATTTTTGTATCTCCAGAACCTAGAACATGGTATATAATCTTTTAATGCTTATTGATTGATGAATTGAGTGATTCATCCTCTGCTTAAGGCTATCACTACCAAAAAAGAATCAGTTACTCAATAAGCATTTATTAAGTGCCTTCTGTGTGCCAGGTACTATGCTAAATGCTGCATTTGTGTAGTTTGTATAAGCCATGAGGCTAAGATACATCTTTCCATTTCCTTTTGCAGAGAACATAGTAAAGTTTGGACATCAATGAGGAGTATGGCAAAGGTCCCCGATCTCACAGTACAGAGAAGAAAGCAACTGATAGCTCAATGAGGGCTACTCAGAGGGCATCAGCAGCTCCCTAAGGAAGTAAATGGCAATATAGGGGGAGTTGCCACAACTTCCTGTTTTTCTGGCCACTACTGTTCCTTAAATATATGTGTGTGTACATATATATGTGTGTATATATATACATATATGATTTTTCTTTACAATTTCATTGTATGTGTGCATGGCAAAATGTGACAATACATTCAGAAAATGCTGATTTTCTATATATATATATATATTCAAGGATGCACATAAATATGTAGGTATATATGAATGTATTTTTCCCATATATACCTTATTTTTCATGTCTCGCATTCACATGTGTGACCAGTGCGCATCCCCTTCCCCACTGATGTTATGGTAATCTGGAGGAGAATGTAACTTCAGATGTATGGGAAGAATATTTATTATCTTTATCTTTTTTATACCATTTAACTAAATGTCTTTTGTTTTGAAAACATATCTTTTCTTGACTGGTAAAGGATGTACGTTAGTAGGGATTTGGGCACTAAGTTTTTGAGAGGATATGAACCCACAATGTGCCTTGAACCTAAAGTATGTTTCAGGAGAACCCACATATGGGAAAAGATCAAGCTGCTGTACTTAAAAAAGAAAAAATTAAAAGCAATTTTGAGAAAATGAGGGTTAACGAGTATAAACCAGAGAGAGCTGACCAGCAGCAGTAAGTGGTTTTCCTTTTATTGTCTATGAAAGAATAGAGTTTTGTACAGCACAGAATATCACTGAAGTATATTCTCCCAAGTATTTGCCAGTTTCTGGTCCTTTGATATAAAGAAAAAGAACAAAAAGAAAAAGGGGAAAGATTTCCTTTTTAAAAAAATAGACGTCTAATATAAGAGGGTACTGAATTTATAGCTACTTAAACCAATTGTGGGAAGCAATAGATTGACATCTCTCTTCTTGTTGCTCAGCTTTCAGATTGTGACTAATGTCCAGAGCTCTTGGGTCTTCCACTGAGTTTAAATAATCCAGCATTTCCCCCAGTGATATTAATCATAATCTTGCCTTGCCTGCTCATCCTGTGCTATTCTCATCTGTTTCTTTCCATAAGTTCACTATGGGGATAGGGTGGGGAAGGTGTCTACCCAATGTACTAGGGGTGGTCCTTGCATTCCCTTGGCCTCACAAGGATAATAAGGGATTGCCCATCAATTATCTCTCACTTCTGCCATGTAATTAATAGGCCTTTTGTCCCACTTCTCTTAAGTGATGCCTTATAAATTGTAACCTTACCTACCATACATCTTTTGATTATCCACAACTTCAGTTCTTCTTTCAGAGATGTAACGTTCCATGCTCAGTCATATAATACCAATGGAAGACTATGCTTATAAGTATATATTCTTCCTTTCCCAAAATAGCCACATCCATAACTTTCCTCTCTGGTACCCTAGTCTACTCCATCTCTTGATCAATGATGTCCCCACAGTGTGTTGAGGAGGCATAAGAGTGACTTCAGGTGGAAATCAGAGTTTTTGCTAGAAAAAAGTGATGTTTCTATTATTGTTTTTTGTTTACTGGTTGTACATATACAGAAGGCTAGGTCAGGTATAGAAAAGAGACCCAAATGAACTCCTGTATTTTGCCATTTTACAGAATGGATAGTGAATACATCGATTTAAGAATATCAAACCATTTTATGATGAATTCAGCTAAAGGATTCCTTTAAAATTTGACTTTTATTGTCAACTCTTCTATTAAGTTTTTAAAATTACATATTAAATTTGATACCTTGAATTGCATTCCATATATATTTCTTTTGGTTTAAAAAACTTTTAAAGAAAAAATTTGTTGATATCTTTTTTATGTCACCAGAATTTCTCCCAGTAGTCTTCTCTCCTCTTAAAGAATATTTTTTAAAGGAAAAAGAAGAGACCAAAAAAATCAGCAAACTTGATCAATACATTGAAGAACTCTGAAAATGTATGCCATTTGCCACATATGTATCTTTGTCTATTTGAGAGAGAAGGGTGAGAATATTTTCCCATATCTCTTCTTTGGAGCCATGCTTGTTCTATATAATTTTTCAACATCCACTTTTGATTGCTTTCTGGTGGTACTTTCTATTTACTTGCCATTGTCATTGTCATTATCTATAGATAGGCACTACTTACCTTCGCTCTGAATGCAACTATGTAATTCTTTCCACATCTCTCTGCATTCATCATATTTATAATTTTCTTGGGCCCAATAATATTCCATTACATTCATATATACCATCATTTATTCAGCCACTTCCCAATCAATAGAAATCTACTTTGTTTCCAATTCTTTGCTACTACAACAAATCTTGCTGTGGCTATTTTGGTGGATATGGGGATTTTCTTTTTATTTATGACCTCTTTGAGAAATAAACCCAGCAGTGGAGTCTCTGGTTCAAAGGGTACAAATATTAGTCACTTTATTTACATAAGTCCAAATCACTTTGCAAATCATGGTCCGAATTCACAGTTCCTCGAGCCCCTCCAATATCAACTCTTCTCATCTTTTGCTGTCTTTCCAATTTCCAGGGTTTGAGATGAAATCTCAGCCTTGTTTTGATTTGTAATTCTCTTATTAATGATTTATAACATTCTTTCATATGGTTGTTAGTAGTTTGCAAGTTCTTTTGAGAATGATTTCTCCAAAAATCTGCATTTCTCTTATTATTAGTGATTTGTAGCATTCTTTCATATGTTTATTAATAGATTACAATTCTTTTGAGGACAGTTCATATCCTGTAACTACTTGCTATTGAGGAATGATTTTTAGTGATTTATATAAATATATATGTATATGTATGTGTGTTAATATGTATATCTATATGTGTACATTTTTCTGTTATTTGTGTGTATATATATATATATATATATATA
>NC_058132.1:122504296-122520441 GCF_016433145.1 Gracilinanus agilis | reverse complement strand
AATCATTTCAGTCATATCTGACTCTTGTAATGTAGAGGATGGCAGCATGGAATCCCTGCAAAATACATTACACTCTTAGTGACATTATTTGGGGTTTTCTTGGCAAAGACATTGGGGTGGTTTGCTATTTCCTTCTACAACTCTTTTTACAGATGAAGAAACAGAGTCAAACAGGGTTAAATGACCTTCACAGGGTCACACAGTTAGTAAGTTCTAAGGCTGGATTTGAACTCAGGTTGAGTCTTCCTTACTCCAGACGTGGTTCTCTCTCCACTACATATAGCTGCTCATAATACAAAATAGACAATAGACTATGATAAATATATATATATATATACATATTTATATATATATTTGTGCACATATTTTGTCTTGTTAAATGATAAACTCCTTGAGAGCAGAGCCCATTTTTTAACTTATCTTTGCATTTCCCTAAAAACATAGAACAACGCTCTGTAGATGCCATATCTATATTTATTAATTTATAGCTGGAAACGATCATGTTAATTATGTTTCTAAAATTATATTGCTGTTCTCAAATAACTAGGTTAATAATTTAGGCTGTAAGGTTATCTTCTAACCTTATTATTCAATACTAAATTAGAAAGTTTTGCTTATTCTAAGCAAATGGTTAGAGAATATTGAATGTACAAAACAAAAGTTTAGAAACTCTCTGAATAAACAGACATTTTGAGCATCTTTTCCAGGTTAACTGAAAATTGAGATTATATGACTAATTTAAAATTTGTACTTAAGTTAGTTTTTGGTATTAGAAAGGCTAGCAAAATATTTTAATTGAAAGGGATTCTTAATTTTTTAACAGTATTCTAAGCCAAGTTAGAGGAGATAAATTATATGATTTATATATAAATTTATATATAAATATTATGTAAAAAATAAATATATAATTATATATTAATATATAATATATAGTATATAAATTTATATATGATAAAGATATAAATTTATATATAAATAAATATAAAAGGATATAAATTATATCACCCAATGATAGTAATACTACTACTACTACTAATAATAATAATAAAAATAAAATCTAGTACTTATATAGCACCTTAAGGTTTGTGAAGTTCTTACATATACATATATTCAAATGAATAGGTTCTGAGAATTGTGAGATTCATATTGCAGAGAGGGATTCAACCTGCAGAGAGGGGTTCAGGCTACAGCTCAGAATTCCATAGGGCCCCCGGAGAACTCTGAGAGGGGCAGTTAAAGGCTGTTGGAGCCCTGGGATTGGAGAGTAGGCAGGTCACTCTGCTTGCTGGGTCTTGGGTCCTGGGTTGCTCTGAGGGCTTGAGGCTTGAAACTGAGCAAGGCCATTTTAGTTCCTACTGCCAACCTGCTTTACCTGGGTTTGACATCCAACAACATCACAGTTTCCCCCTGTTTAGTTACTTAGATATAGAAGATCATTTACAGGCTTAGAGAGCAGATCAGCTATTCAAGTTCTCTTACCCCCTTTGGGGGTAGGGGCTGTTTTGACCTAGCTGTTTAGGGAATTTCCTGATCTTAGCTATCCTTATACATCTCCCTTACTTCCATTCCCACCTATTATTAAATCTATTATCAACTGGGAGCAGTGCCTTGATATATATTTTGGGGATATACTCACAACCTCCTCAAGTTGGGTTTCTCCTATTTTGTAGCCCTGGTATAAATACTATCCCCTTTGTCTGTGAGCTTCAAAGACATCAAGCTTTTCCTATTCTATCCTGTGGGAATAATACAGAGAAAGAGATATAATCATAAGGAATTATGCCTTTCCCCATTTACCATATTGGCACAGAAGATATCAGATCAGCCTCCATATTGTAATTGACTTTCTAACTACCTATTGGGAGGGGGGAAGGGAAGGAGCACTTAGACAAGGTCCTATCCCTCCCTTCAGTCAAGCCTGTTTGTGTGTGTGTGTGTGTGTGTGTGTGTGTGTGTGTGTGTATGTGTGTCTCCACAGACCAAAGGATTAGAGAGATTTGATAGCTACAGACTCCTGTTATCTTACAGCTTCCCTAATACAACAGAATTCAAGTATTTTCTGGCCCCAAGACTTACAGAGAGTAAAGAAAAGCAAATAAAAAGTGAACAAGTTATGGTGTAAGAATGTCATGGAATATTATTACACTAGCAAGATTTCAAAGAATGACTTCAAAGAATCTTTGGTAATATAAACTGATGCAGAGTGAAAGGAACAGAACCAGCAGAATAATGTATACAAGGACTACATTACAAAGAGAAACAACTTTGAAAGACTAGAACTAGCAAAGCAATTGATCCACCATATTACTAAAGAACCTATGAAGAGCAGGTAGGTGGCACAGTGGATAGAGTGCCAGGACTGGAGTCAGAAAGACCTGAAATCTATAGGGTGGGTGCTCTTGGCATAGCTTATAAAGACAAGGCAAACTTAAGTGGGAAGAGTCCTACTCCATAAATTCATTTTATTTTTATTAAAAAATTAAATGATAAATTTTATTGATTTCTTCTGTTTTATATCAGTTATTTATAAATATGACACCCCCAGCTTCCATCACCCCAAACAAAAATACTCTCCCTTATAAATAAAGAAAAACAAATGAGAAAAAACAAGAAATCCAGCGACTACAAGTGAGAATGTATTCAATTTTCTTTGCCCATAGGCCCATCACCCTCACCCCTCTACCAAAAGGACAGAAATCTTTTTCCTCAATGAGACAGATTTTCTTTTATGTCTTCTAAACTAATTCTAAAGATAGCTCCAAAGTTTTAAGTTTTAAAATCTACATATGAGTTTCCAAGGAAAGTAGCATGAAGATGCAGCCTCCATGGAGGTATAAATAAATAAATAATATTAATATTAAAAACTCTTACCTTCTGCCTTAGTGTCAATTCTAAGACAGAAGAGAAACAAGGGCTAGACAATCAGGGTTAAGTGACGTACAAAAAATCAAGCCATTCCCCATTTGATAAATGGTCAAGGGACATGAATAGACACTTTATAGATAAAGAAATCAAAACTATGAGTAAGCATATGAAAAAGTGTTCTAAATCTATCATAATTAGAGAAATGCAAATCAAAACAATGCTGAGGTACCACCTCACACCTAGCAGATTGGCCAATATAGCAGTAAAGGAAAATAGTGTTGGAGGGGATGTCGCAAAATCGGGACACATGCATTGCTGGTGGAGTTGTAAATTAATCTAGCCATTCTGGAAGGCAATTTGGAATTATGCTTAAAGGCTTTAAAAGACTGCCTGGCCTTTGATCCAGCCATACCACTGCTGGGTTTGTACCCCAAAGAGACAATAGGAATAAATACATGTACAAAAATATTCATAGTCACACTCTTTGTGGTGGCAAAAAATTGGAAAATGAGGGAGTGTTCCTCAATTGGGGAATGACTGAACAAATTGTAGTAAATGATGGTAATGGAATACTTTTATGCTGTAAGACTTGATGATCTGGAGGCTTTCCACATGAACTGGGAGAACCTCAATGAACTGATGCAGAATGAAATGAACAGAACCAAAAGAACAATGTACACAGAAAGTAAAACATTGTGGAAATATCTGATGTAATGGACTTTGCTACTAGTAGCAATGCAACAAATCAGAACACTACTGAAGGACTTATGTAAAAGAATGCTTTGAGAGAGAGAACTATGGGAGTAGAAATGCAAAAGTAAAACATGACATCACTTATCACATGTATATATGGGTATGTGGTTTGGGGTTTAGGCCTTAAAAATCACTTTAGAGCAAAAATGAATAATATGGAAATAGGTATCAAGTGCCAAAAAAAAAGAATCATAGAGAGCTGCCTGGGGCAGTTGGAAGTTGAAGGACTTGTCCAGGGTCTTGTAGCCAGTACTAATCAGAGGCAACTCAAGAACCCAGGTCTTCTTGAATACCAGGTCAACTCTTTATCCATTATACCACTTTTAAATAAGTGACTGCTTCAAGGATAGTTATTCTTTTGGTCTTTAGAGTATATTTTCCTTTAAAAAGGGGAGGTAAAAGAAGTATCCAAATGTATAATATGACTCAGGTATAGGACTGGCCATTTATTTCCAAACAAAAAGCACTGATATCCATAAGAGAAGTATAGTGTACATTAACAGAACAATTTAAACACAATTCGATATCTTAACTTATTACTACTAGTATAATCAGCTTGGAAGCTAATAATATTCTAGCTTTATTAAAGCATAAACAGTTTCTGCAAGAGTGATAATTAGCCAGCTGACATTTGATGACAAGGCAGTGGACATAGAAGAGAGGTAGAGGCTACCTAGGGCCCATTGCAAATACATCAAGTTTAATCCATGCTCCACATGGGAACAAGTGCTTCCTCCCACCATTGTCAGGGTAGAGAAGAGTACACCTCCATCCCTTACTGAAATCATGTCTTATAAAGATATGTGCCCAAGAGGGCCACCTCTTCAATTAGCGTGGCACCCCCTAACTCAACTCCCACCCATCAGGAGCTCTTTTGGCCCACCAATTAAATTAGACAATTAAGCGACTCTGAAGAGATGAACAGTGGCTAGAAGCTCTGGACTTAGAATCTGGCTAGATTATACTATCCAGGAACTAAGCTAAACTGTGAACATAATGCCTCTCCAGAGGCTGAGGTTTGGGTATGTATGTGGGAGAGATGGACTAATCTCTCATGTGTCAGGAGTAACTTTGAACATTTATTCTTATTATACCTTTGAAGTAAATATTCTTTTGTAAAATCTGATCCGACTGTTGAGTGGTGGAATAGAACTGAGGTGTTGGGGATCCCTAAAATTGGTAGAGTTTGAATCTAATGGGAGAGACTAGACATCCAAATCCCCTTAAAGGGTACTGGAAAACCCCGGGGGAAGGGTGAGACATAAAACTCTTGGTCTTTAGGCAGTAGGAACCAGAGGAGTCACTATTATATATAGAAATGTGTGTCACAGACTTTTGGGGGGATGTTTCCCCCCAAAGTATTATTACTATACCACCTTAGTAAATACCACTTTCTAAAAGTTTCTTCAGGCTGACTAATTAAAATGATTTTCAACTGATAATCTTAGATGGGAGCTCATTGGTCGAGACTCAAGCAGTAGTGAATCATCCATGACTCTTCAAGGCTACCTGATGGTTATTGAACATTGAACTTTATATTTGAAGAGGACCAAAATGACATCAGGTGATACCTTTTGACTCATGAATAAGGTGGATTTAAGTGAGGCAGAGTTGCACCAAGTACCCCCTCCCTTCTAGTCATTGAAGTCCAGTGGCAAGACAAAAGTCAAGGCAACTGGTGATGGCTTGGGATACAATGGATGACCTTGGCTTCTTTGATGTCTGATCAAACTCTAAGGACTCCACAGTTCTGGCTTTAGCTGCCTTCTTGTCCATTGGAACAAATTGTTATCCTTTACCCCTTCTGCCATGAGAAGTCTTTATATACAGGAGTAGATACTTTCCTCATTCATTGATGGGTTTGAGGCCCGTCATTATTCTCATTCTGATTTAGCTCACCTGTCAAGATAGTTTACAGAATGTGGCTGTTGAACATGTTACAGTTTCCTGGAGCCACAGTTGAGAGTTGAATGAAAGGTGGAGACCAAGGTGGTAGTCAAGAAAAGGTCTTGGCAAGTCTTCATACCAGAGGTACTAGTTTTCCCTGAACACCTCATACCCTGCCCTACCCCCCACTTGTATAATCCTAAAGAAGAGGTGTAGCCAACCTGGATCTGGGGATCTGATTCATCAGTGGGACTGGGAGTAGGGTTACGGATCCTTAGAGCTTATAGGGGCTAACTTAGTTCACAGATTTGCTGTAAGGACCAAATGAGATAACATCCATTATGCATTTTTCAGAACTTAAGAACTCTATGTACATGCCAACTATTGTTATAAAAACATTATACATTATTTAATTATACCTGATAGCACTCTGAAATCACTCAAAAGTCCTTTAATTGTGAAGTCTAATTTGAAACTATCATATAATCAGGAAGCTAGGCAATAGGGATAGAAGGGATAGAAAACTGATTGTTTAAGCAGTAGCAGTTTATTGAACATTTAAATAAATGCTTTAACTAATCAATTGTCATTGTTGAGTCAATTCATTTATGTTCACTTCTTTGTGACTCCATTTGGAATTTTCTTTACAAAGCTACTGGACTGGTTTGCCCTTTCCTTCTCCAGCTCATGTTATAGATGAGGCAACTGAGGCAAACAGAGTGAAGTGATTTGCATAGGGTTACATAGCTAGTGAGTGGCTGAAGCAAGATTTTAACTCAGGAAAATGTCTTCCTGATTCCAAACTCAGCTCTATCTATTGTAACATCTAGCTGTCCACTCATACCCTAATCTCTAAGATGTGTAGTCTATATCATCACTCCAAGGGCTAGTAGGTGGCTTGGACTTGACTGAACTAGATATTCATTAAACACTAGAAATCAGGTTTTTTCACCAGAGGACAGCATAGCTTTTCATATTAGAAAGGGTGTCATTTGTTTGATCTAGTCACTACCTAAAAACAGCATTGAGTAGAAAATGAAAAGGGAGACAATTTGTAATCTAAGAAGCCATAAGGAAATAAGGGACTTGGGTTCAGCAGTTTCTTTTTGCTCCTGAAAAAAACATCTTTTGTCTATCCCTTCCCAGACACAAAAGAGTTATAGGGATTTGGAAGGAAGTAGTTACTCTCTTAGGAATGCATAAGGTACATGAATATCCTCTTTTGCAAAAAAGACATTTGTTTTCCAGGAGGCACTCTTGTGTTCTATGTGCATGATGCGAAACCAACTAGTTAATGCAGTTAATTCAATGGAATAGCCATCAATTCAGTGAAACAACCAACAGAGGGGGAAAAAATCAATGAAACTACTTGTTTCATTGAATTGACTGGTTGTTTTGGGTCAATTTAGGCCACTCTGGATATTCTGTTATTGCTCAGGAAATACAATCTCACAAAACACAGGGAAAGTTCTCAGTGTAAAACAATCAATCAATCCATATCTGTCCAATAAGGTGATGAGACAAATTGACCTCTAAGATTCTTCCATTCCCACTATGTATGAGGGGCAGCTAAGTAGCACAGTGGATAAAGCACTGGGCTTAGAGTCAGGAAGATCCAAGTTTAGATTTGACCTTGGACACTTTCTAGCTGTGTGACCCTGGACAAGTCACTTAACTAAGTTTGCCTCAGTTTCCTCATCTGTCAAGTGAGCTGGAGAAGAAAATGGCAAACCACTCCAGTATCTGCAAGGAAACCTCAAATGGGGTCACAAAGAATCAGACATGACTGAAAAAAATACCTGAATAACAAAGTTCCTTCTAATTCTAAATCCATGGTACTATGGCCTTTCCTTCCCCCCAAAGCACCTATAACCTATCATTAGTCAACTGTCTTTTGCTTTGCTTTGTCATTGTCTTGTACAAAGTTTGTTGTTCAGTCATTTCAGACTCTTTATGACCCCATTTGAGGTTTTCTTGCAAAGATATGGGAATGGTTTGCCATTTCCTTCTCTATCTCTATCTCTATCTCTATCTCTATATTGGACAGATGAGGAAACTGAGATAAGGTTCAGTGACTTGGCCAGGGTCACAAAGCTAGTTAGTATCTGAGGCCAGATTTGAAATCAGGAAGATGTCTTCCCAATTCATGGTCTAGCACTCTGTCCATTGTGCCACCTAGCTGACCCAGAAGGGACCTTAGAGATTGTCTAGTTCAACATCATTTTACAGATTAGGAAAATGAGGCCTTAAAAAAACCAAAAAAACTGGTCTGCCTAACCATTCTGATTCTGGACTTCACCTTTTTTCAGGACTATTATAATAGCCTCTATTTGATCTTCCTACCTCATATTCTTCTCACTTTCATCTATTATCTATGTAGTTCTCACCATGCAACCCGCTGCACTCAGTAAACTCCGGGAGATTCCTATTACTACCAAAATCAAATATAAATTCTTTTGTTTGTCATTTAAAGCCTTTTTCAAGCTGCACTCTCTCTCTCCCTCCCCCTTTCTCTTTCTCTCTCCTTCCTTCCTTCCTTCCTTCCTTCCTTCCTTCCTTCCTTCCTTCCTTCTCTCTGTCTCTCTCTTTCTCTCTCTATCTCTCCCTCCTCCCCTCCTTCCCTTTCCCCTCTCACTTGCTCTCTCTCTCTCTGTCTCTCCATCCCCCATCCTCTGTCTGTCTTCTGTCTATCTGCCTCTCCCTCCTTTCCCCAAGACCCTCACTCTCTCTGCCCTTGCTGATGTCATGGCTGTCAGATCATTTTGTGAACATCTCTAGGTAATTGTAATTATGAATGTAAATAGGATTTTTCCATGCAATGAGTGACACAAGATCATATCAATTGTGTACCCATCATGCCTTTTACACTCAATGCTTTATATTTAGGATTATCTATTTTCCTGAGAACCATGATGTCATCCGCAGAGACATTACCTCCTTTAACCTCTCCAGAGCCTAGAAAATCATCTTAATGATACTCTGTAATGTGAAAACAAACAAATAATTGCCCATGGTGACCCGATCTAAAACAAGCTAGGCTGGTTCTCAAATTCCTGTTTATCCTTAGATCATCTCTGGGTACTCAGCTTGGTGGGACCTTCCAGAATTTATTCTCTGCTAGAAGAGTCTTCTGCTAACCAGGGTCACATTGATATCACAACCAAGGCACTGAATTGGAATTTTAGGGGAGGAGGGACCAGTTCGTGAAGAGTCTTTTAATAGAGGTTGCCCAATGAAGGCCAGATCTGAGAGCATGTGCAAAGGTTTTTGAGGTCAATTCATGCAGAGACTTGGGGAATCTACATCTAGAAGCATGGAGCAAGCCAGACACTCTGCTCCACAGTATGCACAGATATTCTGTGGTTCTTTTTTGTCCACTGATGAATAAAGAAAAGCTTTTTGACTGGCCATTGAGCTATAATTCATTATTGTCTACAAGTCATAAACTGCCCAAATCGATTTCTCTCTATCTGATGGAAATAAAAGCAAGGATTACTATAAGCCTCCAGGTAGGGAGAAAGAATTGCAGTAGCCTTTTCTGTACACCTTGGGTGAAATGAAGCTACAAGTACATGTGACTATTTTTCTATCTCTTTTGTCCCATTCGTTCATGCTTTTTGGTGAATGGCTGTTGAAAAGGGATTAGGCTAAGCTATGACCTTGTGAGGTCCAAAAAGTTGGAAAAATCACCAGCAGACCAGAAAGTAGAGTCCATAATAGTTTGCCAGCATCCAGGCTTTGTGGGGAGCACAGCCCCAGGTATTCCCTGTGGAACCCAGCCTGGCAATAGATTATATGAGACGGATGAGAGTCTATGTTCTGAAAGCAAGAATTTGACTTGTCTAGCTTTATTGTATTTAGAGTACTGTGAAAATACTGTATTTAAAAGTGAACTTGGTGGTACCAAATTCTTTCTAGAAAATACTTTAAGTTGGATTTGAAAAGTTTTTATCTTTTAAGATTTCTCACACATAATTTCCCTCTCTCTATATCCCTCTAGGGTAGCTAGGAGGCACAGTAGATAATGCTGGGCCATCAGTCAGGAAGATAAGTCTTCCTGAGTTCAAATCTGGTCTCAGATTTGTACTAGCTGTTTGACTCTGACCCTATTTGCCTCAGTTTCCACATCTTCAAAATGAACTGGAGAGGGCAACGGCAAACCACTTCAGTATCTTTGCCAAGAAAACCCAAAATGGGGCCATGAAGGGTCTGAAACAACTGAAAATGACTCAACAACAGCAAATACTGGTTTGCTTACCATTTAGTCATTCATCTTCTATCTTCATAATAGTTGTCTCCAAAGCCTGAGATGCTCTCCCCTCTCTCTTCTGCTTCTTAGAACCCTGATTTTCTTCCAGATTCAGTTCAAGTACCACATTCTGGAGGAGATCTTCCCCAATTCACTCAACTATGAGTATTTTCTTTTCTAAGGTTATCTTCCACCTGCTTGGTAAGTATCTTACATTTATCTATTTATATATGTGTTGTCACCCCCAGAGAATGTAAGTTCCCCAAGTAAGAGACTCTCTTGTTTTTCTTTGTATCCCCAACACTTAGCACAGTGCCTGCCATATAGCAAGGGCTTAAAAATATTTGTTAATTGATTGAATGGTTGATTAGGCAGCTAGTTAGTGATTGAAGTAGTATAGGAACTTCAGTCTCTTGACCAAGATCGCCACTCTTCCCTTTAGACTTTGCTACTTTCCCTGGTTTAAACACATTTAAAATTTTGTAAGGGTCATTGCAGTGTGAAACAGGAGGCTATAATCCTGAAGTTTCCTCGGCAACCATATTAGGATTAGGATTTAAGGCCTCAAAAATGAGTGTTGTTGCATTAATTCAAAGTGGAAGGTTTGAATTGCTAAAATCACAAGTGAATACACCGGTTCAAGAAGCACCCCCCCCCCCTTGGTACTCAGTTAAACTCTTGAATGCTTTTGCTCTGAAATTTAGGAAAGCACTGTATATAATGCAACTAAGGGGAAGACCTCTATCTTGGAGATTTGTGCCCTATCCTCTTCCTGGAAAAAAATGCATATCATTAAGTGAAATACATTTTTTAAAGCTTTCACTTGCTCGGTGGTGCTACTGATATATGCTTCAAAAAACCTTGTTCTGGATAAAATAAAAAGTTTTGCCAAGGCCATGTAAGTCTAGGCTGTATGCCAAGGGACAATCCCATAAACAAGGCTATGATTAATCAGAAGACCAAAGAACTTTCAAGTGAAGGTTAAAAATATGGGAAGTAGAAACCACCCCAGGTCCCCACCAATTAAAACCCAGAGAAGCCCAAAGCAGAGATACAAAAGCAAAGGGTCAGAGAGAGTACTTCAGAAGGAAGCATAAGAAAATAGAGGTGAATAATTAGATTGCATTAATTCTGTCCACTAAGGTAATGCCATCCTATAACACTATCTCATGCTTACAATTCAATACAGCATTTATTAAATGCCTACTATATGTTAGACATTGTGCTAGGTCCCAAGAAAACAAAGACCCAAATGAAATTGTCCTTGCTTTCAAGGAAGATTTCTTCCTTCTAGGAAATACAATATGCGCTTTGTTGTTATTCAATCATTTTTCAGCCATGTGCTATTCTTCTTCATGACCCCATTTGGGGTTTTCTTGGCAAAGATACTGGAGTAATTGCCATCTCCTTCTCCAACTCATTTTATAGATGAAGAAATAGAGGCAAAGAGGATAAAGTAACTTACTCAGGTTCATGCAGCTAGTAAATGTCTGAGGCCAGATTTGAACTAAGGAAGATGAATCTTCTTGATTGCAGACCTGGCACTCTACCCACTGCATCACCTAGCTGCTCTATAAATACATAAATTAGTCAATAAAGACTATAAGCATAGCAAAAGAAACTAATCATAAAAACTAAAAGCACCAACAATAAGGGGACACTTAAAAAAACCCCATGAAGGAAGTGCACAAAATATGAGTGGTAAGCAAGGTGAACAAGAGATCCTAATGTAAGAAGGCAAATTTCACATCAGTGATGTGTCCTTAAGACATGGCAGGATGAGACACATAACTGGAATATGGCTTGGAAAGAGTATATCTAATTCAGAAATAATAGGATAGGTTGGTATGGGGGGAGGGCAGAGAAGTTGGAGATAATGAGAGAGATGGAGTAATATTCTATAGTAAGAAGATTTATATCCCAGTGAGAAAATCTAGGATCCAGAGTAGGGAAAAGTAATGAAGAATTTTTGGATGATGTTCAACTGAAGCAGCAATGAAACACATATCTTTGTAGGTATCCCTGAATCAAAAGAGAGCGAAGCAGATATGTATACATGCATGCCAATCCTAGTCCAAGAGGAACACAGTGTCTAAATTCCAACCACACAGATTTGTAAGATGGGTTGGATTGTTTGGTTTAATCATTTTGTGAGAGTGGGTTATAATGATTACCTACTTCTCAGATCCTTTTTATTATCTGAAAATAGCAAATTGTGCTTCAATCTCTTGTTCAAAACCAGATGCACTTTTTAAAAAGGAAGTCGTGCAAAAAATATTTTTGTATTAGGCATATTGCAAAAAAAAAGAAAGAAAAAGAAAGTTAAGAAATATTTTAATTTGCCTTCAGAGTTCATCAGTTTTATCTCTGAAGATAAATAGCATTTTTCATCATGAGTCCTTTGGAATTGGGCCTAGAGGTTCTTAATCTGGTGTCTGTGGACTTGTTTACAAATTAATAACTATATAGTAATATAATTGTTCCATTGGTAATTTCATTTCTTTTATTCTATGCGTTGTTCTTAAAAGGGATCTATAAGTTTCATTAGAATGCCAAAGGTAGGGGGCAGCTGGGTAGCTCAGAGGAGTGAGAGTCAGGCCTAGAGACAGGAGGTCCTAGGTTCAAACCCGGCCTCAGCCATTTCTCAGCTGTGTGACCCTGGGCAAGTCACTTGACCCCCATTGCCCACCCTTACCAATCTTCCATCTATAAGACCGAAGTACAAGGGTTTAAAAAACAAAAGAATGCCAAAGGTATCCATGACACAAAAGAGTTAATAAGAATCCTTTTTTTAAATGGAGAATGAATCAGAGGGATGATGATACTTGCCAGGTAGGAGGCATTATTTTGTTAATATTTTTTATCTTTAAGAAAAAGATCAACAGTGCAATAAATATAATGAATTCCCTTTGATTATGATATGAGTTGGCACCATTGTGGGTTGGTTTCTACAAACAAAATCAGATAATAACATTAACAAAAGAAAACCCTGCACAGAAACCAGATAGCTGCAGTATATGCTCTAATGGAAAAAATCCAGATTCTGTTATGAAACAAAGGAGACCCCAGCTTGGTAACCATGGCAGGATGACATGGCCCTCAAACTGTGAATGAGCTACAGAATAAATGAGATTTTTGGCAGCCTTTCTCTCCCTGTCCTTTAAAATGGCCACACACAAACTGTAGTCACACTTGTGAGAGAGGTCAATCACTGAAAAATGGTGCTATTGGAAAAATCATCAGGGGACAATATTCCGGATCCCTTCCCTCCACCCCCAATTTTCTCTCCTTCCTGAGATGAAAGACACTCAGTAGCTCTCTGTGGAATCCAATGTAGTTTAGAGGATGGGTAAGAAATAGCTGTCCAGCAAGTTCAATCCTATTCAGAGAGGCCAGGGACACTGAGTTTCAATAAGTCCAAGTCGGTGTTTGCCTGAGCTACTCTGACCCGTTTTTACTGCTGGAAAAGGAAAATAAAATAAAATATTAGAATCCATTAGTTTGAAGATTTAGCTATTCAAGCAAATTATAATGGGATTGAGATCCATCCATCTCAAGAGGACTTAGTGATTATCTTGTATTACAGTTCATATTATATAAGATACCGTTTGATGCTCTTTAGCGACCAAGTTCAAAGGAATTAATCACTTAGTTAAAACTCACTTAGAGGGCTTCTCCTCTACTGGAAGGGATGTCCTTGCTAATGTTAAAAGGAGACACAGAGTGAAAGAGCACGATTTTGAATGCGAAGAATTGGGGAACAAGAATCTTTCTCCTAATGCAGGTACTGAGCTTGTTGGACCTTTGGGTCGGTCATCAATGTTGCTTTTGTCAGGCTTTAGAAGGCGGAATATTTACAACCTGCCTGAAACAGATTGGGAAGGCACAGTAATATAAGGGAGCCAACTGTCCACCTTCCAACCTTATCTTCATTTCCCTCCCTAAACCTCACTCTCACCTCGTCGCCTTTACACACACACACACACACACACACACACACACACACACACACACACACACACACACACACACACACACACACACAGATGGTCAGAGCCAAAACTCTGCCAGGCAACTGGGTATTTGCCTCTAGGGTAAAGTGTAGTGAATAGAACACCAAAAAGCACCATTCCAGGGTAAGCTTCTCCTTCCTCCTTCATTGGCTGCAACCCAGCTGAATGCCTCTCTCCCTCTCTACCCCAGGGACAGAAATCTTTAGTTATACTTCTGGAATGAAGGAGGGAAGGCAATGTAGGAGTATGTGTGTGCCAGGAATGGAGAGAGACCTAAATTGGGTAAGCTTGGGAAAGATGAATAAGAGGAGCTGAAAATCACTCCTGCTTCTGCCTCACATGCAAAAATGAAACTGCTAGAAGAGCCATCTCTCTGCAATCCACTTTTGAAGGGACAGAAGAGGGGAGGAGGTCCTTAATAAATACTTGTGATTGATTGGTTGATTAATTCGGCTTGTGACTGGCCGCATAGCTCAGAACTAATGCTCAAAGGTCTTGGAAAACACACAGTTATAAACATTCTTTGACTATTTTGGTTCACTTTCTGACCATTATTCAGCAGGTAAGGATGCAGCAAATAGTCTTGTTCATTCTCGTCTTTATCTGTAGTCAAATATGGGCCATAAATTCTAAGGAAACAACCTTATGATGCTAGAACTATGTCCATAGGCTATGCATATGGGAAACCAAAGAAAGGACTGGCTTTTAGGATGAGGATGATGATGATGATGATGAGATGATTATGGAGTGGAGGGAGTAGATACACATTTTAAAGAACCAATTTCTACTAAGTCCCTAATTAGGCTGTGTTCCTTATTGTGATTTAGTTATAACATTGTGCAAAATCAGTGAAGTGACCAGGGGCTCAAGGAGGGGGTAGTATTCTATAGCACTCAATAGTAGTGAAATATTTTTGGTCCATTGCTGAAATCTTATACAATTTTTACAAATGTTTCTGTCACATTTGGGATGGAATATCTTTGGCAAGCAACTGCACCGAAAAAGCAGGCTAAGTGTTAGAGCTGTCCTTATAAAGATCATATTCCTCAAGGGCTGAATTGTCTAAAAGCCAATTTCATTTTCCACAAGAATGTTTTAAATCCATATTGAAAGGCAAAGGAGATTCATGTGGCAGCATAAACCCAGAGTACCTGATATTGGGGAAGATTGAGATTGATGGATTTTTTTTTTAATTTGGGAGCTCTGAGCTAAAGTAAAGTGAAAATTAATTGTGTGTCCTGTAAAAGTGAGGCACCAGGGATGTTAATTATTATTAAAATATAACCTAAATGGTTTGTGGGTCCACACTGGGTTGAAGGAGAGACAGGACCAACCAGGATAGGGAGACCAGGGTTCACTGTTTTAACTGACACAGGAATGGCTGTTGGCCCAACGGTCTCCCAGCTCACCCTAGGCCAGGGTCTATGAAACCAGCAGGCAAGGTAAAAATTTGTACAGTTTTAATTGGGGAAATAATAATGAAGGATGGGAATAAGGGAATTCTACACTTGAAAACCTGAGGGCAAAACACAGGGGGCAGGGAAGGACTTAACTACTCTATCCTAATTGACCTAAGCCAGGCAGGGCCCAAAGGAGCAGTACTGGAGTCACAGGGAAGGCTCTTTCAAACCTGGTTCCAGCCAGGTTTGGTTAGCACAGCAAAAGGGCAATTGGGGTCTCACGGTAATCCAAGGATGGTCACAGGATGCCAAGAGCCAACTCCACCAGGTGATTCAATGTACCCAGGTAGGGAGAGTGAGTTTGACATGCTGTCCACCAGATCCCAAACCACTTCCCCACTTGGTGCAGCTCTGCAGGTCTTGTCCACTTGCTGAAAGCCTTCACCACTCAGGATCCCAGGGAATCAGGATGCAGTTTTTACCTAGCTCTGAGATCTCCCAGGGTTAGCAAAAGTTATGTCCAACCACTAATGGAGTCTCTCTCAGAGCACAAGCAACTTCCTGCTCCTTCATTCCATCTTGGAATCCTCTAGCCTTTCCTGCTAGGTCCAACACTATTACTGAATTAATTACTAAATAAACCCTCACAACAGTCCACAGTTGCTGGCACTAATAAGTAGAGTCCACCCAATATGGAAGGAGCAAAGGACTATTAGGCTGCTTGAGGAGGAATGAACCAGTTGAGGTTGGAAATGGAATAGATTTGGCTCTCATGCCAACCAGTGGTGGAACCTGGCCCATGACAAGCCATTTCATTTATAGCCAGGGTGAGTAAAATAAGAAGTCTAGTCTCGAAAAAGAGAGGGGGGGGGAAGAGGAGAGAAGAAAGGAAAAAGGAAAGAAGAGAAGGAAAGAAGGGAGAGAGAAGGAGAGAGAGAAAGGGAGAGAGAAGGGAAGAAAGAAAGAAGAAGGGAGAGA
>NC_058132.1:122421797-122503995 GCF_016433145.1 Gracilinanus agilis | reverse complement strand
AGGAAGGAAGGAAGGAAGGAAGGAAGGAAGGAAGGAAGGAAGGAAGGAAGGAAGGAAGGAAGGAAGGAAATGAAAGAAAGACAGGAAAAGAAAGAAAGAAAGGAAAAGAAAGAAAGGTGGGAAGGAAGGGAAAGGAAGGAAAAAAGGAAAGGAAGGAAGGAAAGGAAAAAGGGAGGAGGACAGAGACATAATTGAGAACAATGCTGTCCCCATTCCCATTCCCTATTCCTTTGCATCTTCTGGGATAGAGAATTGTGTGTTACTGTCAAGTCTGCAAAGACTGGAGCATGAAGTACAAAATTTTTCAGATAGCCTTTGGAAAAAAAAACACCACTTATGGAAATATGGCTAGTCCTCATAAACAGGCTTTATGGTAAATGAAAAACTGAAGAGTAATGCCTTCTCTGGTATGGGGGCCAAAAACTTTACCTATTAGATATACTGTTAGAAGCAAAAGATGGGAAACCTGAGTTTAAATTCCTTGCCTACCATTTTCTCTCTATTCCATAACTTACTAGCTATGCGACCCCATAGAGACTGTTCCATCACCTATAAATTCGAGACAATCAATTGTGCCACCTCTCTAGCAGGACTGTTGTGAGGAATCTTTTTTAACCTAAAAGCTCTCTCTAAAATGTGTGTTTTTACTCTGTAGCTTTTCGAGGGATGGCTATTTCTTCTGAAAGGGATGTTCAGGAAGCTCTAGCGCTTCTGGTGTGAGGGCTTGCTGGGCCCTTTTCAGGACTACTCACCCACCTTTGGTGCCTGTAGCCCAACTGTCCCCCGACCCCGGCTCCAAGATGTTCTAGCATGCCTAGTGGGCACAGCCTGGTAAAACTAACTCCGTAGATCTTAATCACTATAATTTCTTAACTTTCACTTTCAGTTATTTTTGTTATTGCAGTCCTTTCTTTTTACATTGTTGTAGTCATGTATATTGCTCTCTGGATTTATTTTGCTTTGCATTAGGTCATGTTGCATCCCCTGCTACTTTGTATTTATCATCATTATTTCCTACAGCCTAATAGGAAGGAAGCATTTATTAAGTATGCACTATGTTGCAGGAACTGTACTAAGTACTTTACAATTTTTACCTCATTTGATCCTCACAATCCTGGGAGGCAGGTGCTATTATTATCCCCATTTAAAAAATGAAGATAATGAAGCATGGTCAATACCAAACCTATATACACCACATATTTTAGCATACAGTTTTTTAAAGGAAAAACTAAAGAAGTTACAAGTGGAAATCAATAATAAACTCTAATACTGGAGGACTTTAACTTTCCCCTCCCAAAGTTAGATGATATTCAAAAAATAAATAAGAAAAAGGCAAGATAAATAAAATCTTAGTTATGATAGATATCTAGAGAGAACTGAACAGGAATTGAAAAGAATACATCTTTTTTTCAGCAGGAGAAATGGTACCTTTGCAAAAATTGACCATAAATTGAGACCCAAAACTTTATAGTTAAATGCAGAAAAGCACAGAAAATGCATCCTTTTCAAACCATAATAGAATAAGAATTATATTTAATAAGGGACCATGGAAACACAGAATAAAAATTAATTGGAAACTAAAAAACTTTATCTTAAAGAACAAATGGATTAAAAAATGGATCGTAGAAATAATAAATAATTTTTTAAAGAAAATTCTAATAATGAGACAACAAACCAAACCTATGGGATATAACAAAAGTATTAATTAGAGGAAATTTTATATCTCTAAATGTTTATATTAATAAAATAGAGAAAGAACAGATCAATGAATAGGGCATACAATTAAAAATTTAGAAAAAGAAATTTAAAACTCTCAATTAAATACCAAATTGGAAATCCTAAAAATTAAAGGCAAGATTAACAAAACTGAATGTAATAAAACCATTAAATTAATAAATAAAATTAATAGTTGGACTCATAAAAAACAACAAAATATATAAATCTTTGACTAATATGATTTTTCAAAGAGAGAAAGCCAAATTACTAGCATAAAAATGAAAAAGGATGAATTTCTCACTAATGAAGATGAAATCAAGGCAGTTATTAGAAGTTATTTTGCCCAATTTTATGTCAATAAATTTAACCACTTAAGAGAAGTGAAAGAATATTTACAAAAACATAAATTACCTAGACTGAGGAAGAAATAAAATATCTAAATAAACCTATTTTAGAAAAAAGGAATTATAAATGAACTTACTAGGGAAAAAAAGCATCAGAACCAGATGGATTTACAAGTGAATTTTGCCAAACATTTAAAAATAATCGAATTCCAATATTAAATAAATTATTCAGAATAATTAGTAAAGAAGGAGCCCTGCAAAACTCCTTTTATGAAACAAATATGATACTGATACCTAAACCAGGAAGAGCAAAAACAAAGAAAGAACATTATAGGCCAATTTCATTAATGAATATAGGTGCAAAAATCCTAAATTAAATATTAGCCAGGAGACTACAACAATATATCAGAAAGATTATATGTTATAATCAAATAAAACTTATACTAGATATGCAGAGATGGTTTAATATAAGGGCAACTATTCACATAATTGATTACATCAACAAGTAACAAAAATCATATGATTATATCAATAGATGTAAAAAAGAGTTTTTGACAAAATACAATAGTCCCTCCTTTTAAAATGCTGGAAAGCATAGGTATAAATAGAATTTTCCTTAGAATGATAAGAAGTATATACCTAAAACCATCACCAAACATTATCTTTAATGGGGATAAGTTGTAAGCTTTCTCTATAATATCAGTGGTGAAATAAAGATTCCCACTTTCACCATTATTGAATATTGTTTTAGAAACACTAGCAATAGAAATAGGAGGGAAAAAAGAATTTGAAGGAATCAAAATGAACAAAGGGGTAATAAAACAATTTCTTTTTGCAGACTATTTGATTATGTAAGTGGAAAATTCTAGAGATTCAACTAAAAATGAGTTGAAATTTTCAACAATTTTAGCAAAGTAACATGATTATAAAATAAACCCATATAAATTATTAACGTTTCTATATATCATCAACAAAGTTTTTCAAGAAGAGAGAAAAGTATAACCCAGATAGAATAAAATACCTAGAGTTTATCTGCCAAAACGACTCCAGAAACTAAATGAACATAATTATAAAACATTTTTATATCAATAAAATTAGGCTCAAGTAACTGGAGAAATATTACTTGTCCATGAGTGGGCAGAGCCAATATAATTAAAATGACAACCCTACCAAAACTAACCTACTTATTCAATGCCATTCAAATTAAATCACCAAAAATTATTTTGTAAGAACAAAAAATCAAGAATATCAGAGGAATTAATTTTTTAAAAATGTAAAGAAAGGAGTGTGGCATAAAGCTGGAAAATGAGGGGATGCCCTTTAATTTGGAAATGGCTGAACAAATTGTGGTATCTGTTGGTGATGGAATACTATTGTGCTGAAAGGAATAATGAACTGGATGAATTCCATGTGAACTGGAACAACCTTCAGGAATTGATGCAGGGTGAAAGGAGCAGAACCAGGAGAACCTCATACACAGAGATGGATACACCGTAGCACAATTGAATGTAATGAACTTCTCTACTAGCAACAATGCGATAATCCAGAACAATTTTGAGGGACTTATGAGAAAGAACACTATCCATATCCAGAGAAAGAACTGTGGGAATAGAAACACAGAAGAAAAAAAAAAAACAACTGCTTGATCACATGGGTTGATGGGGATATGATTGGGAATGTAGACTCTAAGTGATTACCCTAATGTGAATATTAATAATATGGAAATAGGTCTTGATCAATGACATGTAAAACCCAGTGGAATTACTCGTTGGCTATGGGGAGAGAGAGGGATAGGAGGAGGGGAAGGAATGAATCACGTAACCATGGAAAAATATTCTAAATAAAAAGTTTCAATTAAAAACAAAGAATCTAATATACATATATAACCCAGTGGAATTGCTTATTGGCTCTGGGAGGAGGAAGGGGTAAAGGGGAAGGAGAGTCCTTGAATTATGCAACTATGGAAAAATACTTAAATTAAAAAAAAGTTTTAAGTACCTAGTATTGGATAAGAAAAAGAAAATAGATCAGTGGAACAGAAGAAGCATACAATGATCAGTTGTAAAAGATTATAGTAACCTTATATTTGACAAAAGTAAAGATTCAAATTTTGAGGATAAGAACTCACTATTTGATACAAATTGTTGCAGAAAGTTGAAAGTAGTCTGGTGGAAACTAGCCATAGAGCAATATCTTACACCATTTGCCAAGATAAGATCAAAATGAATAGACCTAGGCATAAAGAGAGATATAAACAAAGTAGAAGAACAGGAAAGATATTACATATCAGATTTATGGATAGGAGAAGAATTTATGAACAAACAAGATATAGAAAGCATTGTGAAATGTAAAATGGATAATTTTGAATACATCAAATTAAAAGGGGATTGTACAAATAAAACGAATATAGTCAATATTAGAAGGAAAACTAATTTGGGGGAGTTTATAGATAGTTTCTCACATAGGATTTGCATATCTAAAATCTATAAAGAACTTCGTCAAATTTTAAGACTATGGTCCATCCCCCAGTTGATAAATGGTCAAATGATATGAACAGACAGCTTTTTGAAGAAATCAAAGATATATATGTATATATATATTAAAATGCTCTAAATCATTATCACTTAGACAAATGTAAATTAAAACAACTCAGAGATATATCATCTCACACCTATCAGATTGGCTAAAATGATAAAAGGGTAAAATGATAAATGTTGGAGGGGAAATGGAAAAATGGGCATAATAATACAATCTTGGTGGATCTGTGAACTAATTCAACCTTTTTGGAGAGCAATCTGGAATTATGCCCAAAGAGTTATAAAACTATATATACTCATCCAAGCAATATCAATATTAGATTTATTTCCTAAGGTGATCAGGGAAAAAAGAAAATAACTTATATGTTCTCAAATATTTATAGCAGCTCTCTTTGCGGTGGCAAAGAACTGGAAATATAAGGGATGCTCATTAATTGGGGAATGGTTAAACAAGTTGTGGAATATAATTGTGATGGAATACTGTGCTATAAGAAATAACAAGCAGGCTAATATTTTTTAAATCATGGAAAGATCTGCATGAAATCATGAGGTGTAAAACAAGGAGAACCAATAGAACATTATACATAGCAACAAAAATATTGTTTGAAGAATGGTTTTTATATGTCCACCTCCAGAGAAAGAACTGAAAAATAGAAATAAGGAAGACGTAGTTTTATATATGCATATATCTTTGTCAAATCATGTCTTTTCTAATAGGGGCTGGGGAGGGAAAGAGGGAGTTACCTGTGAATGTTAATGTAACAAACAAACAAATAAACCATTTTTAAAAACATATGAAGAAATTGAGATAGACAAAAGTTAAGTGACTTGCCCAGGGTCACACAAGTAGTAAGAGTTTGCTATTGGATTTGAATGTAGGTTTTCCTGATGCCAGACCCAACAATACTCTTATCCATTATTCCATCTAGCTGCCTCATGGTAATGTTTTATTACATTCACTGTTTATCCATTCCCCAGTTAATGAGCATTTACTTTGTTGTTAATTCTTTCCCACTACAAAAAAGTGCTGCTACAGATATTTTTACATATATACCCTTTTTCTTTTTAGCATTTACCCTCTTGGGGAAATGTTATATATCTAGAAGTGAGATCTCTGGGTTAATGTTTTATGGAAATTTTTGTTACTTCTTCTGCAAAATTCCAAATTGCTTTCTTGAATAGTTGGATCAAATCACAACGCCATCAATAATTTTTTGATATGCCTATCATTCTAACTCTTTTCCAACATTGAATATTCTCATTTCTTTCCATCTTTGCCAGTTCATAGGGTATAATGTCAAACCTCAGAGTCTTTTTGATTCATAGTTTTCTTATTAGTATTGATTTGTAGCATTCTTTCATATATAGTTTGAAATTTGGCACTGGAAAAATACATAATTTTAATATTAATATTTTAGTGGTATTATTTAGCTACAAAACACTAGGCACATCCATCTCTATGAAGCTAAAAATGAATATTGTACTATTTAACAGAAACTGCTGGGAAAACTGGAATACCTGGTTTCAAATACTCATATACTTACTGGCTATATGGTGCTGGGCAAATTACTTAATGACTCTTTCCTTTTGTGTCCACATCTGTAAAATGAAGGATTTGGAGAAGTTGGAGAAGTCCAACCATTCTGAAGGGCAATTTGAAACTATTGCTAAAAGGGCTATAAAACTGTGCATATCTTTTGATCCAGTAATTCCACTATCAGGTCTATATCTCAAAGAGATATTTTTTTAAAAGGGCAAAGAACCTACCTGTAAAAAATATTTATACCAGTTCTTTTTTGTGGTGGCAAAAAATTAGAAATTGAGAGGATGCCTATTAATTTGGGAATGGCAAAACAAATTGTGATATATGACAGTGATGGAATACTATTGTATTATAAGAAATGATGAACAGGTGATTTCAGAAAAAGCTGGAAAGACCTGCATGAACTGATGCAGAGTAAAATAAGCAGAACCAGAATAACATTGTACATAGTAACAACAATACTGTTGTTTGATCAATACTGTGGGATGATCAATCATGAAAGACTTAGCTGCTCTCAGCAATGAAATGATCCAGGAAAATTCTGAAAATTCTAACAAAGAATGCTATCCACCTCCAGAGAAAGAAGTGTTGAAGTCAGAATGCAGATCAAAGTATATCATTTTTTGCTTTACTTTATTTGTGTTTTCATTTTGGGGTTTCAGTTTTATATAAGTATTCTCTTTCTACAATGAACAATAAGGAAATGTTTTGCCTGATAATACATGTATAATCCAGATCAAATCGCTTACCATCTCAAGGAGGGGAGGGAAAGGAGAAAGGGAAATAATTTGAATCTTACAACTTCAGAAAACATTTGTGGAAAATTGTTATTACATGTTATTGGGGAAATAACATATCTTTTAAAAAAAGGAATGAATATCACACAGGAAATAAAGGAGAACTATATGGTGGATGTGACTAGGTTTTAATATATAATTAATGAAGAATCAAGAAGAAGAGCAACTAAGTGGCACAGTGGATAGAGTGCCAGACCTAGAGACTGGGGGAACTGAGTTCAAATTTGGCGTTGGACACTTCCTAGCTGTGTGACCCTGGGTAAATCACTTACTCTCTTTTGCCTAGCCTTTGCCCCTTGCTCTTCTTAGAGTTGGTACTAAGATATAAAGTAAGGTGTTTTTTTTTGTTTTTTTTTTTTACAAAAGAACCAATAGGACATGAGTAAAAGATAATATTAGGGAAATTTTTGATGGGTTTGTCACATGGTAAAGGTGAGAGATAATGGGTGGACAACCAAAGTTGCTCTGCTGTATGTTGACAATGTCAGGAGATTAGCCCTTGAATTGGTTGGAATACATTCAACAAACTTATGAGGGGTCATGGACAAAAGCCACTTAGAGTGGATAGGCATGGTACACAGCGGGAGCTTAATAAATATTTACTGACTTGTGAGCTATATCACTGGAGAGAACATTCAACTTGAGATCACAAATCAATTTTATTTGAGTATATAAGTATGTGCATGCATATATGTGCATATATAACAGTATTAAATATATACATAATATAATATGTACCCATTTATATAATCTATGTGGGTTTAATTGCCAGAAAAAAATGCTGGTTTGTGAAAGGCAAGCTTGCCTTTTTCTTTTTAGTTACTTAATAAAATTTCAACCCCCGCTTTGAAATTCTGCTCCCCATTTTACCTTGTTTGATATCTTGACAAAATTGGAGTCAGGTTGCTATTGGTCAAGCAAAATAGGAGTGGAGACAATTATTGGAAAAGTCGATAGGAAGACTAGCTGTTATTTTCTCCCCTATCAGAGTTTTTCAGGGAAGTGTACCTGACCTCCCTTTTCAGGTGACAAAGTTTCCACCCCCAAAGAAAGTTCATATAAGGCCTTTCCTCAGAGTGTTGATGAGAATGACTTTCTAGCTGACTTCATTCGTATTTGCACTTAAGCTTTGCTGGGCTTCCTGTGCAAACACCTACTTTGCTAAATCTGTAAGTAAAAAAAAAAAAAAAAAAAAAAAAAAAAAAAAAGACACACCAACCAAGAGTCTAATTTTCCAGGTATTTTTTCCTTTTGTTTTTGAATACCCAATCAATGGTCCGTGCAGAGTTTCATGGATTCCTCACTCAGACCTGCTCCCACCCAATAATGCTTGTGAATGACAAGTTCTCTGAGAACCCTTCATAGATTGCCCAGTTAAACCCCTAGCAATGATGGGACCCAAACTTTAGAGAGCAACGTCCCCATCTAGTGGGAGAAAATGGAGAGGCTGCTGTAGGTAGGTCCTCAAGGCAACAACATCATGTCAGGAGCCTCCAGGAGGAAGGAGAAAAGAAGCATCCAATAAGCTGAGCACCAGAAGAAACCCCGAGAGGCTTCAGTTCTTAATCCATGTGACCAAGAGGGTTAAGAAAGAATCCATCAGCCTATTCGTCTCCCCTTACCAGAAAGAAAAAAGAGAGCAGGCTAGAGCTTACACTTGCTCAAGATATCAGTGGGAAAGAAAGCGGATTTTTTTTTCTTGTATGAGAGGGGAAAGATGCTAGAAATACCTCTCTCTGACAAATCGACTTACACATTGCTTTTATCTCCAGACAGGAACTTGAAAGTTGCCCAGACCGATCTGCTTCCTTTTATAGATGAGGATATTGAGATTCAGGGGTGGGGGAAAGACTTGGCCAAGCTATGATAGTGTTACCTAGAATGAATAGCAGATAGCTCACAGAAAGATGCCATTTCATAAGAGTCCTCCACACAAGAAAGCCTTGGGGAAACCTGCCTTGGCCTTCTCTCCTGAGGCTTTGGAACATACTTACCCTGCCATTAATTTTGCAAGAAGAGCTTAAGCTGGAGCCCTGGACTAGGCAAGGGGACATGTGCAAAACGTGTTTCTCTGAGGTTCACCAAGCCTTTGTGGATAAGCAAACATAGGAAGGAAATGGGGGCAAATTGACAAGTTCTTCCTTCAGACTTTTGGAAAATGCTTTAGAATCGATCTATAAGGACCCTTCCCCACAAACAGTCTGAGGCTCTGCAACCAAGCACTCAGCAAGCAACAGGCAGATTCTCCTCTCTGTTAATGAGCTTGGGAACATGAACACAAGGAAGGAGACTTCTCTTTCCTGTATGGGGCATTGAGATGGTGTGTGTGTTGGGGGGCGGGTGTCATTAATGAGGATGGGGCAGGCAATGTGGTACTCATTATTGCACAAGGGAAAATTGTTTCTCCTACCTGATCATACTGTGGCCCTGTGTGGCCTTATAAGGGCCTGAGGTGGCACTAAGAAAAACCAATCAGCTTTGGACCAGTTGTAAGTGAAGTGGATAAAGAGACAGGATGGTGCGGTGGTCAGAGTGGTGAGCTTGGAGGCAAAAAATCCTGAGGACTAGTTTGGTTTCTGTTACTCAATATTTGTGTGGCCTTAGGGAAAATCAAATTCCTTCTTGGTGTCAAGTTAGGAAATTGTAGAATGAGAGTTTGACTGGATGACTTTCAAGGTCCTTATTAACTCTCCCATTCTCTGATTCTAAGACCCTCCTCTCCTACCTCACACAGCTTTTTATGGATAGCAAAGTGAGGCAGTGGGTAGAGTGCTGGACTTTGAATCAGAGGGACTCATCTTTGTGAGTTCAAATCTGGCCTAAGATACTAGCTGTGTGACCATCAGCTAAGTTTGCTGCAATCTATTTAATTAGAAAATCTTGAACCCCTGAACTACATTACCCAGAATCCTTTTCCTTTCATCCCCAAGTTTCATGTGCATGTTGTTTGTATATAGTTGTGTGTAACCCCTTCTTTCTCTTTTTTCCCTGCATGAGCAGCTGGGAAAGCTTGTTTTCTTTACTGAGGTTTTTTTCTTCCCTTGCTTCAAGTTATTATAAATAAATCTTATCAAATATAATACTTGGAGTATTTGGATATTAATTTTAATTCTCACAAATTTATAAAATGAGCTAGAGAAGGAAATGGCAAACCATTCCAGTATCTTGGCCAAGAAGACTCTAAATAGGGTCGGACATAACGGAAATGACCAAATAGCAGAAAGGATCGTACAAAGAAGATTTATTAAATACATTTGATATTCGATTCACTAAAAATGCATCTCCATTTACATTTTCTTCAAGAGATCAGTATGTCACTCAAGATAAGGGCAAGAGTGAAGAGAGTGAGGGTCAGGGAATCCAACAGGTCCAGAAATACTTTATGGCTCCATCACACTGACATAACATTAAAGCTTGAAGGGACCTTGGAAATTCACTATTTCAGTATACTTGTTTTTCAGAACTGAGGTTCAGAGAGTTTAGATAACATAGATATATAGTGACAGAGCCAGGATTAAAAGCCAGGTGTCCTGATATGTAGTTCAGTGTTTTATATTATATATATATATATATATACACACACATATATATATATATACACACACACATATATATATATACATATATATATGAGAATTACAGAGAGAGAATACATACATATATATGTATATATACATGAGAATTACTATGGTATGAAGGATATATCTCTGGAGAACTGGACAGGGCAGTGTATGGCAGGATTCAGATTCTTTCTAGGGAACTGAACTTACGAAATACTTCTTTGAAAAGTTACAGATAATGGGGGAAACACCCCAATATCAGAGGAAAGCAAATGTCCTGATTTTCAAAAATATGAAATCCATATTTATAAAAATATTTATAGTAGTTCTCTTTGTTATGAAAGAAAGAAGGAGAGAAAGAAAAAAAGAGAAAGAAAGAGGAAGAAAGAAAGAAAAAGAAAGAAAGAAAGAAAGAAAAAGAAAGAAAGAAAGAAAGAAAGAAAGAAAGAAAGAAAGAAAGAAAGAAAAAAGAAAGAAAGAAAGAAAGAAGGAAGGAAGGAAGGAAGGAAGGAAGGAAGGAAGGAAGAAAGGAAGGAAAAGAGAGAAAGAAAGGAAGAGAGAGAAAGGAAAGAAAGAAGGAAAGAATAGAGAGAGGGTGGGGGAAGAAAGAGAGGAAGAGAGGAAAGAAAGAGAGGAAGGGAGGGAAAAAAAGCTGAGGGTAACCATTAACCAAAGAATGTTTGAACAAATATATTAATTTAATATGATATTATTGTGCTGTAAGAAATTGATAAAGAGATTATTTCAGAGAAGCCTGAAAAGACTTATATGAAATGGTGCAGAGTGAAGTGAGTAGGTCCAGAAGAGCTTTACACAATAATAACTGCATTGTAAAGACGAAGAAGTTTAAAAGACTTAAGTTCCAGAGGACAAAAGATGAACATCTTGCATCCGCCTTCTGAAAGGGAAGTGATGGCCAGAAGTTGCAGAATGATAAGCCTATTTTTGTATATGACCAATGAAGGGATTTATTTTGACTACATATATTTGTTAAAAAGGTTTTGTTTTTCGTGTGTGTGTGTGTGTGTGTGTGTGTGTGTGTGTGTGTGTGTGTGTGTAGACAGGACAAGGGTAGAGAAGGGAAAGAAAGCAAAGCTAGAGATAAAGCTACCAAAAAAAAAAAAAAAAGGAAAAAAAGGTCACTGACTTGCACAGAATAGCTTATGATCTACACAATGATGAAGGCCAGAAAAATAATATTCTCTTCAAGACTCAGAAATAAACTTTGGTTGGAATACTTTTAAACTATAAAATTAACATAGGAAAGAAAAATCTCAAGAACTTTGTAGCCAACTCAGGGAATGGGGCATATATATGACTCAAAGGATAGAGGGTTGAATCTGGAGTCAAGAAGACCTGAGTTTAAATCTTGCCTCAGACATGTATTAGTTGCATAACCCTGGGCAAATCACTGAGCTTCTTACCTCAGTTTCCTAAACTGTAAAATGGGAATGATAATAACACCTACCTCCCAACACTATTGTGATGATTATATGAGATATTTGTATAGTATTTGGCATGTAGTAAGTGCTATATAAATGTTAGTTATTATGATTCTTCTCAACTAAGCATCTAGACTTGGTAAGCTTTCATGACAAAGGAGGATTTCTACACTCTTCATATGAAATAACTTACTCTGTATTTGAGGAGACATTCGAAGCTTATTTTGCAGGACACAGAACATAGCTTTTTGATGGTAAAATGAGATGAATTGATGTGCAAATCCGTTCCTAATTCTAGGTCAGGTTAAAAAAAATATGGTTCCTAACCTTTTTAATTCTGAAGAGCATACCTGGAGAGTAAAAGAGTTACCCATACTACCCATTCCTATTCAAAAAACAAACCTTTATCAAGGACTACCATACACAAGGTATACTTCTGGCCAGAGGGACTCTTAAGGATGACATCCCATGTCTTCCTACTCCTCTCTCACCCCTTTCACACCATACTAACTCTTATGTACCCCTGAACTGACAAAGCACTTCCATGAAGATAAAAGCTGGCAAGACAACAGGCACGTGAGAGGGGAGCTAAGAGAGACATGGGAACAGGAAAGGGAAAGGGAGAAGAAAATTTGAGGATGGGAGAGGGAGAAAATATATCAACCATAACTTGTCCTCTTCCTTTAAATGGATTGTTGGATTAACCCTTGAGTATTCTTGAATATAAAGAAATTATCTTGTCCCAGAACAAAGAGGCCATCTTTACACATCCTGGAGTAGACTGTTCCTGACTGCAGTTTACTCCCAAAGTGAACCTGGTACCCATAGCCTGAGAACCATCAAACTTCAAGATCCTATGCCTTTTGAGTGATCACACCAATGATGGCACAAAAGGATCCCAACCATAAGCACTATAGAAGTATATGCATTAGGATTTCTAGCCCCCCCCTTGCATCCACTATACTGTTTCTTTTGAAATTCTCTGCTCATTAACAAATGAAGAGTGCTTTGATACCATGCCAATATTTAAATGATTTGCTATGGCTCTGTTTCTTCTTTCTTTCTGATATGCTTAATGGGAGGAGGGGAGAAATGGGAGCTGAGTAGATAAGCATGTGGCCAGGGCTTTAAAATTAGCTTTGGGAGGAAAATGAAAGCAACTGAGGAGATAATAACCATGAAAGGAAGATACTTGGGTGACTTGCTTTATTTCCATGGCACTCCCCAAGCTTGAAGGGAGTCTGTCTTTTGCTCACTCCTTTCTTGGCAGAAGTTGCACTAGGAGTAGCATTTAGATCCTAATTTCTCAATGATGTGGGTGGCAACCCAGTCTGAACTGTGAATTCTCAGTAATCTGTAAGCGTACAATGACTACTGTGTCACAGAGGACCACAATCCCTTTTTATCTATGTGTGGCTAATCTAACACCCTATCCCTGTTACCTGCTTGGAGTTTAGGGTCTGGGAGTAGAATCTGGGGATGATGATGTGATTCCACACTACTCGTATTTGATGCCTTCTAGTCTAATTGTGTGTCTAGTGGATGGTATTACCTTTGATTTTCCTACTGTTGTCAAATTGTTTTTCATTTGGTTGAGACAAGAAGTAAAAAGTGATTTTGTAGTAACTGAATCAAAGAAAAAGGGATTTCCAGATAATGGAGGTAAAACAAAGAAGCTAACTAGGAACAAGGGTAGCAGAAAGGCAATGCTAGGAAGATCAAAATCTCAACAATCTTGTTAGGAGTATAATACCTTCTCCTGAATACTTAACACACACTCATGGTAGGGTCCCCAAATGTGTTCGGAATGTGAGTCAACTGTTCCTTAATTGCTAGAGTGAATCTGTATCAGGATAGATGGAATCACTCAGGGAAGAGAAATAAACATTTATTAACATCCTACTAAGTGCCAGGCACTGTGCTCAGCACTTTTCAATTAGCATCTTACTTGATCCTCACAATAACCCTGGGAGGAAGGTGCTATTGTTATCCCCATTTTATAGGTGAAGAAACTGAGGCAAAAAGAGAAAGTGATTTGCAAGGGTCACACAGCTAGTATGTGTCTGAGGTCAGATTTGAACTCAAGTCTTCAAGCCTAGTACTCTATTCTTTGCATTATGTAATTGCCTGCTTCACTGTATGCTTGAAATTAAATGAATGAGCTCTTGAATCATTTAGACAAGATATTTTCCTCTGAGCACTGCTAGATACCATGACTGACAGAGGCAGGGAGAGATGAACCACCTCTTTCTCTCTCCCCCGCCTGCAAAAAGGTTTTCTCTGTAAAAACATTTCCAAGTTTATACCCCTTAAAATTCTCCATAGCTTAACTACTTAAAAAAAATCCTTACCTTCCATCTTAGAATCAATACTGTGTATTGTAAGAATGGTAAGGACCAGGCAATGGGAGTTAAATGACTTGCCCAGGGTCAAACATCTAGGAAGTATCTAAGACCAGATTTGAACCCATGACTTACCATCTCTAGATCTGGCTTTTCAATCTGGGCCACCTAGCTCCCCCTGCCACACACACATAGCTTAACTATTTTAATCCCTTCAGAAGGGCTAGTTCATTTGTTTGCTCAGTCATGAGGTTCCCTTCTGAGTCACTCAGGGGACTTGATCATAACTTATGAAGGTATGACCTCTGTTTTATTGTTATATAGCTTGTGACCCCCTTACCCAAACCCTTTGGCTATATCAGCTGGGATAGAGGGAGGAACCACATTCCCTCTAAACTCACCCAAATATCGGCCTGTTTCCACATATACCTGCCACTTTCCTTCCATCTGACACTCTCAATATTCCAGCACAAATGTCCATGTGATTAGTTACCACTTACCTTGGCTATTCCCTGAAGGAGTGGAGATACATATCCAAGAAAAGCCTTTCTCGCACCTTCGCTGTACCAGCCTTCAGTCTCCCAGCTCAGAACATCCTTTTCTTCTTCCTGTAATGACATCATATGCTAACATTCCGCTCGGGTATCAGCTGGATATACTCTTCACCTGCTTCACCAGGTTGGATCAGGAAATTTTAAAGTTCTGAATTGTATTTACATACCTACTATCACCATGATCATATTATTCGGTTGTCTTTATGCCCCTATGCAATGTCTAAAATGGTACAGGATGGGGTAGGCTGCCATCTCACATTTTTCTTCAGAGCCTAAAACACATTTTTCTCCTTTAAATCTTTCAACTGACACTGAAATCTAATCACGTGGTCAAGTTACTGAAGTTATACTCAAGACCTAACTGAAATCCCTCCTTTTACAAGAAGCCGCCTTCCCACGCCTGATCACCCTTGATTCCGGTACCTTCCCTCTATTGATTATTTCCAGTTTATCCTGAATATATCTTGCTTGTTCATAGTTGTTTACACGTTGTCTCCGCCATTAGGCCATGAACTCCTTGGGCATAAGGATTGTCTTGCTTTTCTTTGTGGCAAATAGTAACTGCTTAATAAATATTTATTAAAACATGCACCTAGATGTAAATCAATCAATTCATATTATAGACTCAAAGACTGTTGAACTGGAAGAGATCATAGAGGTGACCTTGTAACCACTTCCTTTATTGTACAGATGAGGAAACTGAGGTTTGGAGAATTGCACAAGATCCTGTATCAGATTAGTGATGGGAGCTATAAAGTAGCTCTCCTGGCTTCCATTTCAGAACTCTCCAAGGTACAGCAAAGCACATATTTTTCATTGTGTCTCTTGATATTTCCTAAAAGCCTGACCCAATCTGGCCATGACTCTTGAACAATATAGAGACCAGAATGTCCCCTATGGAGCTGAACACATCATATTCTCTTAGTTCTCCTCCCAGTATCTTTCTTACCACAATATGTTGCCTCCGTGTTTTTCCAGTGTAAATTATACACTACCCACTTCACTGCCTTTTCTTCTTACTGTAAATACTGGTCTTAAAATATTTATCCCCATCCATCAATCAATTAAACAGCAAGTTTTTATTAAGCACCTACTGTGATAGGCATGGAGATATCCTTACTCACAATAAGTCAAGTTCCTATGGGGCAGAGACTCTACCGATATGGTTTTCTTTGTTCAAAGATAAGCATGGTACTGGGTGCACAAAGAAGAACCTAAGAGATACTTTTTACAGATATGGGTGAAAATTGCAGATTAAAGGAATTTTTTGAGGGAGTAGGAAAAATGAAACATTTTAAGAGATGAAAAATATCCTTATTATTTTTATTTTAGGCATTTTTAAAAACTTTATTTGTTATATTAAAATATCTAGTTAATTCCCGTCCTCCCTGCCCTCTCCCATAAGAGAAGGAATCATTTGACAAAAAGATATCAGTGTATATAAAACTTATTTTGATTTATCAGTTCTTTTTCTGGAGGTGGACATACAACAGTTAAACAATATTTCTGTTGCTGCATATAACATTCTCTCGATTCTTCTTGTTTCACTCTTCATAATTTCATGGAGGTCTTTCCATGTTTTTCCAAACTGGACCCGTTTGTCATTTCTTACAGAACAGTAATATTCTATCACAATCATATTCCACAACTTGTTCAGCCATTCCCCAATGGATGGCCATCCCTTTGATTTCCGGTTCTTTGCCACCACAATGAGAGCTGCTATAAATATTTTAGAGCATATATATTCTTTCCCTTTTTCCCTGATCACCTTAGGAAATAAATATAATACTGGTATTGCTGGGTCTAGTTGAAGAAAGTTCAAAACATGGGGAGGGCACAGGTATGGGTGTACCACCACGCTTAAGTAACCCTTTGCTTATTAAGGGGGTCTGCTTTAGAACAGCCATGGAAGTAATTGTATCAAAGAAAAGTAATTTCTAGGGAAGTTTTTACTTTTCTCAAAGCTAGCACTAAAAATCTAATCCCATGGTCCATTAGCTATGATCTGTTTCCTTTTTTTAGGATCATTGATTCTCTCATGCAAAGCTCCCATGATGTTAAAATCTCCTTTATAGGTATATCTGAAGCCAGTGTATCTGAAGGGCCTGTATTATTTAGCCACCAATTTGTTTTTGTCCCATTCAACTGTATGACACATGGTGAAAGGAAATGGAACATTTGGGGCAAAATACTGAAGACTTTCAAAGAAAAGGTCCTCACTGCTTCCAGACATGACCATCATTGAACTCTCTTCCTTACTTTATTTATCTCTGGAGAGTCAATCAACTAGACCTTGTTAGAACAATTAGTTCATTTTTAGTGAATGGGTAACTTAATGAGCACTTCAGGTTGACTTTTCAAACACTTTCTGAGGTTCCTATCAAAAAATAATTGGAGAACAATCACAATAGATCAGAGCTCCAGGAAAAGAGACATTTGGCCCTCTGCCCTTAATTTAAGTTTATGTTTCTCTCTGGCTAATCCTTTTTTGTCATTATTAAGTCATTTTAGTTGTGTCCAACTTTCTGTGACCACATTTGGGATTTTCTTGGCAAAGACTCTGTAGTGGCTTGCCATTTCCTTCTCCAGTTCATTTTACAGATGAAGGAAACTGAGGCAAACAGGGTTAAGTGACTTGCCTGAGGTCACAAAACTAGTAAGTTGTTTGAGGTCAGATATGAACTTATGGAGAGGAGTCTTCCTGAGTTTACCACTGAGACATCTAGTTGCCCAGCTAACCCTTAGTTTTTTTATATTTGGGGGAAAATTCAGGATAACAGGAATTGCTTTACAAAAAGAAGTAAACAGACTAGACTATGTTATGGTATCAATTATTAAACAGATGAGAAGGGGAAGCTGAAAAAAGTGTGTATTAGTATGTGTGTATATACATTTATATACATTTATATACACACATATATCATATATAGATATATATGAGGGAAATTACCCTCAACCTTTGAAGAAGTAACCACACCTTCACCCT
This sequence comes from Gracilinanus agilis, assembly GCF_016433145.1. Lineage (NCBI taxonomy): Eukaryota > Metazoa > Chordata > Mammalia > Didelphimorphia > Didelphidae > Gracilinanus > Gracilinanus agilis. The sequence continues at coordinate 122,486,174 of NC_058132.1, read as the reverse complement.
GTACTTCTTAAAAAAATTTTTTTTCAGGTTCCATGTAGACACAATTTTAATAATCATTTTCTGATATTTTGCTATAACATATGTCCTCTCTCTCCTTTCCACGTCTCCCCTATCCCCCAAGATAGCAGGTAATGTAATAGAAGTTGTACATGTGCTATCATGCAATTCATATTTCTTTGTTCATCATGTCATGAAAAAAGACACCGATCTTAATCTTTCATCTCTCTGCCACAGCTGATTTCTCTTTCCCTTTCTCCTTTTGGCCTTAGCTCTTGCCTCTCTGCTGCCTATACTTTCCAGCTCAGCTCATTAATTCCTAGAAGAGAATCTGACCACCATTGCTGCTACTTCCGTCTTTCTGTCACAGACTATGTTTGTCACTTTAAAAACTCTCAGGAGTAATTTCAAGCCCTTCTTCTGGCTTAATGATTCAATAGCCACAAATCAGTGTCTGGGCTAAGAAAAACATTTGCTTCTGATCTATAAATTCCAGCTAATTCTCAAATGTCTTCACGACTACAAGAGAAGTATAAGACGTCCTTCATATTTCTATCTGACATTGTGATGAACGAACAATACCAAGCAGAATATAATTAAGAGCAAGATTTTATGAAACAGAAGAGAAGTTATGTTACTTCCTCAATACAAAAGTTATCAATAGGCCCCAATTACTTATAGGTAAAGTCCATATTCCTTCGCCTAAGAACCAAGACTCAAAAATCTGTTCCAAGTTTCCTCTTCAAGTGTGTTCATGAAAAGACTACATTCAAATCTACTTAAAATGAAAGCCCAGGGGGCAGCTGGGTAGCTCAGTGGATGAGAGTCAGGCCTAGAGACAGGAGGTCCTAGGTTCAAACCTGGCCTCAGCCACTTCCCAGCTGTGTGACCCTGGGCAAGTCACTTGACCCCCATTGCCCACCCTTACCAATCTTCCACCTATGAGACAATATACCGAAGTACAAGGGTTTAAAAAAAAATGAAAGCCCATTGCTAGAGATATAAAGGGGGCCCACAATATAAGTTGGATTTTAAAATATTTATTTTTCTCCCTTTAATGAGCAAATATGAATAGTTTGGAATTGCCACATTCTTTTATGCAAATAATGCTTACAGCTTTTGAAGTGCTTAAAAATAGGAAACCAAAAGAACATAAGCACTATGAGGGCTGGGACTGTTTCATTTTAATAATACCGTTAGAATATATGAATGTACTATTCAGAAACTATTCTCATTTGTTCATTAAGGATGGGAGGGGTTGGAATTAACAAATTATTGAAGTACGTTGATCTGGGCTTGAAAGAAAACTCCTTTTCTTTAAAGGTTTAAATTTAGGCTTTCTACTATTTTTGACAGAATTCTCTTCCTCCTTGTCACCCTTTTCTTTTAATTCCATTGTAAGAGAGTTTTCCTGTGCAGTCCTGAATGTCCAGCTGCTCTCTGTCCTGTGCTGAAAAACAAATTTGGAACTGGATTGCATTAAGTTGGGGGCCATCTGGTGGAGCTGTCAAGCTTTGCACTGGGTCAATCAAATAAAAAACTCGAAGTCTGAGACAGGCTTTCCTCTTTCTTTACCAACCAGTATTATTTTGGCACCTGGAATCATTGTTATTCAGGGTAAGTGGCATTAAGTAAGGCAAACAGCACGAAATGTGGCTTCAAATCAACTCTGCTAATTTGATATGTTAATAATATGTTAATTTGATAATACAGAAATGAGGACATGTTCAGTTGAATGAGGGCTAGTTACTTTAGTGGCTAAAGGGGTATAGTGTCAGAAGTGGAATGGATCTTTGAGGTCATCTAATCCAACTGTTGAGATTTATGAGTGTTATTTTGTTCCTTTTCCACCAGAGAGGTCTTGGGGAGTCTCCTTCCTATACCAAAAGCAGTCAGCAGAGTAGTACTGAGTTTATTAATAGTCCTTCTCCCTTGAGGGACTGTTGGTTGCTGCTGGGACTGAGGGGTAGAGCACAGCAAGACAGGTGGGGAAGCCCTGGGGAATGGAAAAGATTGGGCAGATTTTCTCTGTGAAAGAGAGAAAGGAGTTGAACAGGGGAACCATCCACTGATCCCACAGCTGCTGGAAACCCAAATCTCCAGCCCCTTATTTCTCAGGTTACATTGGATAATCCATTCCCTTTATAATTTTCTATTCTGCTGAAAGAACAGTGTTCAAAACTGTTGTTATCTCTCAATTTCCCTCACTCTAAATTCCCTGCTCTAGGGCAAGGCCCTTGTGGCCCCAGACTAGATATGCCTTTGTTTTTCCATGACAATCAATCAACAAGTATTTATCATATGTCTGCTAAATGCCAGGACTTGTGATAAGCTAGGGCTACAGAGAAAAAAGGGAAAGAGAGAGACAGACAGACAGACAAAAAGACAGAGAGATAGAGAGAAGGAACAAAGGAAGGAAAGAAAGAAAAGAAGGAAAGAAGGGAGGGAGGAAGGGAAGAGGCAAGGAAGAAAGCAAAGAAGGAGGGAAGGAGGGAAGTAAGAAAGCAAGGAAGGAGGGAAGGAAAGAAGGAAGGGTTCTTGCCCTCAAAGAGTTTACATTCTACTGAGATAACATGTCCATAAGATAAGAATAGAAGCTGGATCCAAGATTTCATAAGTATAGGGAACTCTCTCTACCAATCTATCTCCTCATCTGCTCTGAAAATTATAGTTTTACTGAGAGCTTAAGTGACTTACCCAGAGTTGCACAGATATTATGTGTTTGAGTTGGGACTTGAACTCAGGTCTTCCTGCTTTAATGCCTGCTCTCCATCCACTATACCACACTATCTTTGTACATACATTTAGGCAAAAGAGAAACAAGGTTAAAAAGGGGACAGGATGGGGTAGGAGTGGGGAGAACACTAGTAGCTGGGAATATAACCCTTTATAGTCATTGAGCCCAATTCCCTAACTCACAGATCAGTCTGAAAGCTAGGCTGAAGGAGAGAAGGCTTCCACAGATTTAGAATTTGGTTGCCTCCTGAAAGGAACAGGCAATGGAAAGTTTTTTTTCCCTTCTGAGGCTTCTGAGGGTTTAAGGTGTCCTATACAGATGGAATGGGAGCATCGAGGTTAAGCATCAGTAAGTGGTAGGATTGCTTCTGAGTGGTCAGAAAGGGAGAGGTGTCATATATCCCAGGGGAACACAAGACTTTAGAGGTTAACTAGGACAGTAGAGCCTGACAGAAGGCTTTAGCAGCCAAAGGTGGGGGAGGAGGAGAGCGAAGAATGGTGGAGGGAGTCAGGGAAGCAGGGCTAGAGCAGTTAACAAGGACTTTTTACAACCTAAATCTTTTCATCAGGGTAGCATTTTGTTTTGGGGAGAGGAACAAGTTACTGGATGCTAGTGGGGCCAGACGGAATAAAATCCAGGAGTACATGTCCTTCACTTGCCAATCTATATTATGTCTCTAAACCAGTGATGGGCAAACTGCAGCCCCCTGAAATGTTCTATCCGGCTGTGCACATTATTCCTAATCTGACGAATACAATGAATAGGAAACAATACAACTTCAAAGAGTTGCCTTAGAAACAGACTGACAGAAGAGCATTTCCTTTCCTTTGGCCCCCCTCTTTAAAAAGTTTGCCCATCACTGGTCTAAACTCTTCTGTTCCCCTTAGGCAAGAAACAGATGAGCCCCTTCAAGCTTTACTTCAGTGGGCCAATTGTATGATCTCATTCTCCCCTCCTTGCACCCATCTAATAATGATGGGTCTCCTAAGAGACAATGGGAAGCATTGGTTTAATAAAGGGTGTCTGGGGTGGGGGAGAGGGGAATGGCCATTTCTTTTGGGAAACAGCAAATTAACCCACCAAAGCCAAGAGTCAAAGTCTAAGGAGAGATACCTGGGCAACAGGTCTGAAGCTAGCGGGAAGCCAGTTGAGTTGAGTGTGTTGGGATGTGAGTGTAGAAGAGGTCATTGACACTGAAAGTGTTTCTGAGCATACTGGCATTTTGAGAGGCTTTGAGAAGTTCATGGCGCCCTGTGCCGGTGGCAGGCATAGCTCTGACATCTTATGATTTGCCTTTTGATCTTACTCCTGGATTCTCAAGTATTTTTACATAATCATCCCTGACGCTGATAAAACTGTCAATTTATTTGTAACACCTTTTTCAACTACTGTGTGTTTCCACTAGTTTCCCTTTGTGTGTGCTAGTCTTCCTCATTAGGAAAATCCTACTCCAAGTATGTGATCCTTCAAGCCCCGCCTCCCACCAGGCCTTCTGGAACCCTGTTAGCTCCCAGGTATTGTTGTTATACACATATTAGGGGTGTGGGTGCATGTGTGTATGTGCATACACACACACATTTTCTTTTTCTTGGCAGTTCAAATATTCTAAAATATACATAGATTTTGAGAATTTTCTATTTCCAGCTGAATTCAAATATTAAAGTAATATCCACAGGATAATTTAATATTGCTCCAGGGCATTTACTGAATCTCTTTAATATTATAAAAACAGGACAAACTGAGACATAATCAAACAGTATATAATATAAAAATAACCTTTTGCTTACAATTTACAAAATGTATTATTACAACATTTATTCTCTGCTAACCTACTGGCTGTGTTTATCTAGTAACTTAAAAATAATCCTAGGAGACAACTAGAAGGCTCAGTGGATTAAGAGCCAGGCTTTAGAGACAGGAGAACCTGGGTTCAAATCTGACCTCAGACACTTCCTAGCTGTGGTGCCCTAAGCATGTCACTTAACCCCCATTGATTAGTCCTTTCTGCTCTTCTGCCTTGGAATCAATACACAGCATTGATTCTGAGATGGAAGGTAAAAGTTACTGAAAAAATCCTAGAAACTATTTTTAAAAATGTAATAACAAATGACATAGAAATAAGATAAAACAAAGATTTCAAACAAGAAGGGATTCTTCCCATTTTTTGCCAATTGCGGCTTCATAGAGTTCTATACTTAATTGTCTCGTACATATTAGTCAACAAGGTGACTCCATGAAAAAGGCACTAGATTGGGAGTCAGGAAATCATAAATTCAAATTCTGCCTTAGACGCTTATTGGCTGTGTGACCCTGGCTAGTCTCTTAATCTTTGTCTGCTTCAGAGTCCTTATCTATAAAACGGGAATGGTAATAGCACCTATCTCCCAGTATAATTGTGAAGATAAAAAGAGACATTAAAGAGTGATATAAATGCTAAGTCATTTATGTATATGCATATATAAATATTAATTGAACAGATAGACATACATATGTGTATGCATAAATACAAATTGTGTGATACAATATTTTCCCAATCAGACTATAAGTTCCTTGAAAGGAGAAAGGATGCTTTTATATCTTTGTAGCCTTTACAATGTAGCCTAGTGACTGGAATCAAGTAGTTTCGGATAAATTTTTATTAGTTGATTGATTACTCATCATGATCCTGAACTTCACTCCATGGGTTTATTTATAGACACTAGCTGCACCATGATGAATGACGCTGGATGATGTGCACAATCCCACAGTAAACCTCTGGAATGATCTAGTTACTTTTTCCTATTGTCACTTAGGATAGTCATCATTAACTAGGCAGGTGCTAGGAGGGGAGAATGAGATAACACAGTTGGTCTGTTGAGGTGTAGCACTGAAAATGTCATCTGTTTCCTACGTAAGGGAGCAGAAGAATTTAGGGACCTAAAATAGATTGATAAGTGATGGATATTCTGGTTGAAACTCGGGTTTATCAAGGTACTAACATTTAGTACACAATAGTGAGTTAACTGTGTGCTATTTCAAGGTTTCCAAAGAGAACAGAATCATATATTTTGTGATAAAGAGAAATATGGGGAAGAACAGAATTGAATTAGAAAAAAACCCAATACAATTAAAGTTCAGAATGGACAGGTCTTTGGCCCATCCACCAGCCTTCTTGAAAATTGAATTTATATGAAAAATTTACTACTTCTGGATAAATCCACTCTTAATTTTCTTTGTCACGAATAAACTCAGTACCTTTGCCCATAAAAGACATTATTGGTGCATTGATTGGTGAATGAGCCTAGCAGGACCCTTTAAAAGTTCATAAAAATTCCTTAGGCATCTTTAGTATCCAAGGGTTGAGATGGAGCATAGTAAATGTTCAAGCTTTTTCCAACAAAGGAAAAAAATGATTGGTTTCTCCCAAATCTTTGAGTTAATAACCCCAAATGTGTAGACTATTTCCCACCCCTCCCCTCCAGAGTTTTAATGAGGAGGCAAACAAAGCAAGGCTCAAGCTCTTAAATCCCTACATTTGCCTCCTCACCGCACAAGTCATGGTCAATAAATATACATTGGATGTCTAATAGATTCACAACACTGGAAATAGACATATGGGATAAGAGTTCTGATCTCTAGGAGTTTATAAATCAGTCACCAGGGCAAAAGAAAACACAAACACAATCACTGGGTCGTAGACTTGGAGCCAGAAGGAATCTAGGAGATCATCTTGTTTAATCGTCTTATTTTATATATGAGAAACTAAAGCCAAGAGAGAGTTGTTTTGTTTTGTTGTGTGTTTTTTTAGAACATTCACTTTTTAAAATTTTGAGCTCCAAATTCTCTCCTTCGCTCCAGCTCCTCTACCCAATTGAGAAGGCAAACAATATGATACCCATTATACATGTGAAGTCATGCAAAACATATGTCCATATTAGCCCTGTTGCAGGAAAGAAGGAAATAAGGAAGGAAGGAAGGAACGAACGAACGGACAAACGAATGAACAGAGGGAGGGAGAGAGGGAGGAAGAAGAAATAAAAGGAAAAGGAAAAAAGTATGCTTCAGTCTGCACTCAGAGTTCATTAGTTCTCTCTCTGGAAGTGGATAGCATTTTTCATCATGAGTCCTTTGGAAATGTCATGATCATTGCCCTGATCAGTAGCTAAATTCACAATTGATCGCTGTAACAATGTTGCTTTCACTTTGTACAATGTTCTCCTGTTTGTGTTCAATTCACGTTGCATCAGTTCATGTAAGTCTTCTCAAATGGCTTTGAAATTGTTCCCTTTATTATATCTTGCAATATATTGGTATTCCATCATAATCATATATTTGTTCAGCTATTCCCCAGTTGATGGTTATCCCCACAATTTCTGATTCTTTGCCACAAAAAAAGAGTTGCTCTAAATACTTTTCTACATGTAGATCCTTTTCCTTTTCCTTTGACCTCTTTGGGATATAGTCCTACCCGTATTTCTGGATCAAAGGGTATCCACAGCCTTATAGCCCATTGGGCATAATTCCAAATTGGTTTCAAGAATAGCTAGACCAGTTCAAAGCTCCACCAACAGTGCATTCATGTTACTAATTTTCCCCTTCCCCTCCAGCATTTGTCCCTTTTCCTTTTCTATCACTTTAGCCAATCTTATAAGTGGAGGTGGTATCTCACATTTCTCTAATTATTAGTGATTTAGAGCGTTTTTTTTCATATAACCATAAGCAGCTTTGATTTCTTCTGAAAACATAGGCTATTATCTTTGGCCTCATATCAATTGGGAAATAGCTCTTCTTTTTTATAAATTTGGCTTAGTTTCCTATGTATACCAAGTCAGGTTAAGTGGCTTGTCTAGAGGCGCACAAGCATAAGTGGCAGAGAAAGGATTTAAACCCAATCCACTGACAGATAACTAGACTACAAAACAATATGTAATAGGTGCCATATAAGTAGTTCAGAAAATTAGTGTCATCATAGTTCAGAAGATGATGGGATTCTTTTTAAATTGTCTAATATTTTCAATGTTCACCAGTGGTGATGCTTTAGTTCTGGGGAGAACTGATTTTCTGGGAGAATAACCAGGAAGTAGTTACAGCTCCTGCTACACTCACAGTCCTTATCTATTATCCTTCTACCCAGTTGTGAACAGAAAGAGAAAAACTAAATAACCCTTGGCCCTAAGGGGTTTACATTCTAATAGAAGGATACAGTATGAACATAGATAAGTAAATACCAAATATTCAAAATTATTTTGCCCTTTGTTTAGAGGGACCTGAACTATTGGGGAGAACTGAAAAGGCTTTCTGTAGGAGGCAATGCTTGAGTTGTGCTTTGAAGGAAGTAAGGAATTATGTTAGACAGATATGAGGAAGCAAAATGTTCCAAGCATGGAGGTATAGAGGGTTTAAGTCAAAGACAGAGAGGTAGATGTGCATAGACCAGCAAGTAAGCTTTTTGGGACTTGGAATGTGGTGAAAGGGAGTATTGTGAAATTATTCTGGAAAGACAAGTTAGAGCCAGAATCTGAAGGGCTTCAAATATCAAACTGAGGAGTTTGTATTTTATCTTGGAGACAATGAGGAGTCACCATCTTGAGCAGAAGAATGACATGATCACATTTGTACTTTAGGAATATAAATTTGTGAGATTAGATTTAGGGAAATCAGTAGGCATGTATTGCATTAATGCAGATGGGAGGTGATGAAGACCTGGAATATAGTGCTGACTGAGTCTGTATAGAGAAGAAGGTGGATAGGAAAGGTGTTCAAATAAAGTTGGCAATATTGGCAACTGATTAGCTAAAGGGTGAGGTGATAGAGGGTGAAATTTGACTATATTTAGATTTTGCAAATCTGGATGACTGGTAGAATGGTGGTACCCTAAAAAAACCCAAAGAAGTTATGAAAATGGGTGCATTTGGGGGGGGTTGGTGATAAATTCTATTTTGAACATGTGAAGTTTGAGATATGAATGGGTGGGATATCTAGGGGAGATGTCCAATATGCAGGTGGCAATATGGAATTGAAGCTCAGGAGATGACTATATATCTAAATTCAAGGGTTATCTACATATAGAATGTGATTTGTAATGCAAGGTGGCTAACAGAAACCTTTTGCTTCTGTAATTTCTAACGGTCACAAAAAAGTAATTTAGAAGTCTTAGAATATTCAGAAAGTCAGTTAGAACTTAAAACTATAAATAGAGGTGAAGTTCCAACTGACTAGGCTTTTGCCTTCTGGCTTTCGCTGTGGCTGGAGGCTTTTGATTTGGCCTTTCAGCTTGACTTTGCTTCAGCCTTGGCCTGTGCTTATTTTGTCTTGGGGAAATTTGGACCTCTCTCATTTCTCTGGACCTCTCCCTGATCTCCCATCTCCATCCTTCCCCTTCCCTGAATTTCCTGTGGGTCCTGGTGGAAGGGAGGGCTTGGTGATTACACATTGTGGGTTTAGTTTCTATAGGCAAGTAGAGTATCCTCAAATAAGTTACCCCTAGTTTTAATGATTTGATAAAGACTTTACTTGAAAGGCAGTCAAATCTTCCTGACTGGGAGAGCCAGACTCTCTGTCTAACCTCTCCGCGACCCATCCCCCTACCCTCACCCCTCAACCTAGCAGCAGTTAGAAAACCCTGAATCCCCCTCCCCTTCTGACTGACCCTGATATTAAAAAATCCCCTTGTTACCTATTCAAACCCTCTGGTGAATCATTGTGTTGAAAATTAAGACAAGGGCTCAAGGGGAAGGAATAATTTTTCTTCTATTTCCTTGAGGGGAGCTGGGGGCATCCATCTTGGCAGGAAGTACCCACCCTAGACTTCCTCCAGCCATCATCAGTTTGACTGGCAGGGAGGGGCTCTCTTGACCCCTCCCTCAAGAGACTTTGAAACTAACAAGAGAAACCCTCCAGCCAAACCTAAACATTTCTTACTGGACTTAATTTCCTCCCAGTATCCTCTGTCTCAAGCCTCTGGGAATAAACTTGTTTGAGCTGCCCTCTCCTACATATCCCATTTCCTTTATTTCCTATATACCTTCCCATACCTTCATACCTTCCCATACCTTCATTCCTCCTCCAATCACCTTATAATCACCTGTACCCTCATATCCTTCCTCACACTCAAATTGCCTTCTTTGACCCACTCAGATTACCTTATTTACTTCTTTATAACAAATTGAATTCCTGGGAAATTATGACATCACTAAGGGAGGCAGTTGTTTAGTAATTTCCAACTTTTCATGACCCCGTTTGGGTTTGTTTTTTTTTTGTAAACATATTGGAGTGGTCTGCAATTTTTCATTGTCCAAGTCATCTTACAGATGAGAAAACTAAGGCAAATAGTATTAAGTTACTTACCAATGTTTACACAGCTAGTAGGAGTCCTAACTCCAGGTGTAGGACTCTATCCATTGAGCCACCTAGATGCCCCAAAGAAGACAATAGAGAGATGAAAAGGGCTCGCAAGATAGAGTTGTAGGGTACATACATGCAAGATTTAGATGAGATTAATATGAAAATTTATAGGGAAGAAACTATCTAAGAGAAGGGGGTGATCAATAGTGTCAAAAGCTTCAAGAAAGATGAGAACTGAGAAAAAGCCACTAGATTTAGGGATTAAGAGATCATTGGTAATCCTGGGGAAAGAAGTTTAGATTAATTGATAAATTAAGAAATCATATTGTCGGGAGTTGAGAAGTGAATGAGATTAAAGAGAGAGAGAAAATCAAAGTACAGTACTTTGAGAGTTTGAAATGAAAAGAAGAAGAAATACAAGTATAGTGGGGAGAGGGCTAGACACAGAGTCAGGAAGAACTACATTGGTCAAAACTAAATGTCCATAAAGCACTTAGTAAACTTTAAAGTGCTATGTAAAAGCAAATTATTTCCTAGGAACAACTAGTCCTTTAGCGATAATCTGCTCTGACCATGGCTAATTCCCAGTTCAGAGAGGGAACCACTTAAACAACATCATCAGTTGTTGCTGCTGTTATTCCTGTGCATCTTTTGGAAATTGCTGAAAAAGATGGTTTGGTGATAATGACTTGAAAAGGAGTAGAAAGAGTAGAGACTCTCACTCTCCATCTTCCTCTGTAAAATTTCTAGGTTCACTTGTACTGAAGTTATGTGAAAACCTATATTTTTCCCATTAGTTAGGGATCAACAAAAATATCTCCATAAAAGCATACTTTGAGAGCAGTGATGGGCAAATTTTTTAAAGAGGGGGCCAAAGGAAAGGAAATGCTCATCTGTCAATCTGTTTCTAAGGCAACTCTTTCGAAGTTTCATTGTATTGTATCCTACTCATTGTATTCCTCAGATTAGAAATAACGTCACACAGCTGGATAGAACATTTCAGGGGGCTGCATCTGGCCCTCAGGTCATAGTTTGCCCATCACTGGGAAAGGGGGAAAAAGAACTGGAGAGGTTCTCTTGTTCTTTTCTCCTCTCCCTACTGTCCTCCTTCCCTTTCCAATGCCTAGGATGACACATAAGCCATTCTCCAAATTCCTTCCCACAAAAAGAAGAGAGAGAAAAGAAAAGAAATGAAGAGACAGAAAGAAAAAGTGGAGGTCAGAGATAGATAGATAAGAGACAAAATGGAAGGCAGAATGAGGAAACATTGTAAGGGACAGACAAAATCATAAGCGACAATTCTCTAACACTATAAGCTGCAGAAAAGGTGCCACCCTGCATCTTCACCTGGAGGTTTTCTACATCAGCAAAATGACAGATCTAGTCTCTATGTGAAATGAATTGCAGGCACCTCTCCCCTACTAAGGAACCTGAAAGGGAAACACCAGCATATCATTTCCAAACTCCATGTTCTGGCCTTCAAGGCCCCCTCTCAATCACTTCATTCTTTTTTCTCTTCTTTTTCTCAAAGATGGCAACTTTCCTCTATTCAAGCCAAGCCAGAGATGTTCATCCTTTACCCATACTTGTTTCTGCCCCTATATTAGTAATTCCTATGTTACAGAAATTAGGAGTAGACAATATAGTGAGAGATAAATGTCATTCCCAACCACTTGAATCCATGGACACTGTTGTAGAATTGCAGATAAAGATTTTCTGCTTTTTGTCTGACATTGATCTGAGTATGGAGGGGGTATAATTCCACTGCCACCCCTAACAATAGGAACACAGATTTAGAGTTGGAAGAGACTGTAAAGATCATTGAGTCTAAACATCATAATTTTATAGAAGAGGAAACTGAAGTCCAAAGATGTTTTGGAATTTATGTCCTAACACCTTCTTGTTTCTCTCAGTTTCCAAGGGTGAGAGGCTTGGGCTGCTATTGATGTCTTTTTGCAGCCACACTTGTAACTATCTTTCCCAGCAGTTAAAGTAAGAAGAGATTGAAAGATCATAAATAATTCCCTTTCAGCTCTCTGTGGGTAGAAATGAAGAGCACAGGTGGGTTTTACAGGGCTGCTGAGGATTCCAGGAGGATTTGTTCTTCAAAGGGTTGAGCTGCCATTGACTAGTGAACCCCCACCAACAGAGCTGGTCTATAGGGAAAGACCCCATCACGAGGAAATAAACCAAAGCTGAATGGATCACTGCCCTAAGCCAGCGAAGCATGTGTTCAGAGGAAACTTCTTTTCCCAACAGTTCATAGAATAACCCTAAAGTCAATTGTTCCAACACACTTGTCCAAATGAACTGACATGACATGGGATACATGTTGTCTGTCGATGTCTGTAATCTCACACCCCTTTAAATATTTACAAGGGACTATTTGATCTCTTCCTCTACTCAGGCTCCCCCTTTCTTCCCCTTTCTTTCCCCTACTCCTCCCTGACTTCGGCCCTTTTTATGTTCCTTCTTTGGCGTAGCCATATACACAATCCACTAGTATCTGGGAAATCTGGTTCTTTATCCTAGTCAGTAATACATTAAACATGCTCACATTCAGATGTGTGTTTTTATAGAAATGTACAGTAAATGATAGAATTACGGACTAAGATATTCTGATTTTTGTTTGACATCGAACTGAGCATGGAGGGGATGTAATTCTATCCCCCTGGGATTAGAAAGATTCACCACATCCCTCCAAGATGCAAGCAAGAATACCCCAGGAACCCCAGGCTACTTAGATTGTACAAAAACTAAAATGTGAAATGAAACTTGAAAATACAACCCAAGATTATGGCATCTTGGACAAGAAATTGAAGACCTTAGGAACGTAGGCTGCATTTTCCTCCCTCCCACTCATGGAAGGAAACACAAGAGAAAAACTGATATGGGAAACAAAAGCTGATGACAGAAGTAGTGAATGAGAATGAGAGTTGAATTTTTGGAATGTAGCTTAAAATATGAGTAACATATTTCTGGTAAGGAAAGTGTGGCCCTAAGAAGAATATATTTGGCTGATATCTTGCAAATCTAATTTTTTAAAAAAGCTTTAAAATAAACAGGAAAGGTGGGAGAGAAAATTGCTTATGTTTAGCCACCAAGTTAGATACCATAAAGAGAAACTATAATGGAGTTAAAATAGAATCCGTGATACTGAGAAGTTCACATGAGACAAAAGCCAAGAAAAGAGACAACAGTGAAACTTTTGACCTCAAATATCTATACAACAAATTCCCAATATTTAGATAATAAGCAGAATGAACTAGAGTTTTAATATAAAGAAGAAAAATTTAACCTAACAAATATCACTGAGATTTGGCAGGCTAAAACCCACAACTAGAATATTATTTTGAATAGATAGCTCATTCAAAATAAACAGAAGAGGTAAAAGTTGAGAAGAGGGAGAGCAGGAAATATTAAGAATAAATTATGAGAAAATTAATGAAGTATTTATGGAGCTCTTACTTTGCACAAGGCCCTGGTTTAAGCATTGAGGATATAAAGAGAAAAGTTAAACAGACTTTACTCCCAGAGAGCTCAGCATTGGATAAAAAGGGAAAGGAAAGGGAACAAGCATTTATGAAGCACCTATAAATTCCAGGTAACATGTTAAGCACTTTACAAATATTATCTCATTTGAGAGAAGAATAGAAGCAGCTTTGTCATTTGTCAACATTCTAATGACCCTCTTTTATAATTTTTCTCTTTCCTTTCTCCTTTCCCTTCACTCTATCCTCCCATTCTCCTTCCCTTCCCTTCCCTTCCCTTCCCTTCCTTTCCTTTCCCTTCCCTTCCCTTCCCTTCCCTTCCCTTCCCTTCCCATCCCTTCCCTTCCCTTCCCTTCCCATCCTTTCCCTTCCCCTACCTTTCCTTGCCTCTCCTTCCCTTCCCTGTCCTCTCCTTGCCTCTCCTTCTTTTCCTATTCCTTTTCTTTGTCTTCTCTTCCTTTTCTCTTCTTTTTTCCTTCCTTTTTTTCTTGGTAACCCTACTTCTGGGTCTCCTCTCCCTCTCTATTCCTCATTGAGAAAAAAGAAAAAACAAAATCTTTGTGAAAAACATGCATTGTAAAGCAAAACAAATTCCCATGTCAACAAGGCTTGAATGACTAATTCTAGGAAAGGGTACTTAGAGTACTCTAGGCTTTCATTGTCTATTCTTTTTTTTTAATTCAATTTTATTTTATGTACAGTTCCTAAATTCTCCCTCTCCAATTTCCACTCTCTCTTCCATTGAGAAGGCAGTAAAAATAAACCCTATTATCAAAATGAATAGTCATGCACAACAAATTTCTGCATTAACCATGTCCAAAAAAAGAAAGAAAAGAAAAAGATGTGAAAAGAAAAAAAATGCTTTAATTTTCGCTCTGAGTGCATCAGCTTTCACCATGAGTCCTTTAGAATTGTGATTGATTTGATTTCTTAAGTGAATCAAATTTGATTACCTTTATAATTTTCTTGTTACTGTAAAAATCACACTTCTGGTTCTGATCATTTCACTTTGTATCCGTTTATAAAAGGCTCCCCTGGTTTTTCAAAATTCTTACATTTTATTATTTTTCCAGAATAAGAGTATAAAATAATATTTACATGTCATAACTTATTCAGTCATCCCCCAGTTTGATAAGCACCCTATCAGTTTCTAATTCTTTGCCACCATAAAAAGAGTTGCTATAGATATTTTTGTATATATGGGCCCTTTTACTCTTTCTTTGGTTTCTTTCAGATATGGTCCTAGTAGTGGCATTATTGAATCAAAGGGCATGCACAATTTAATAGCTTTGGGAGCATAATTCCAAATTGTTTTCCAGAATGGCTGGACTATTTCACAGTTTCACCAACCATGCAATAATTTCTGTTTTCCTACAGTTCTTCCAGCACTTATCATTTTTCCTTTTTGTCTCTTTTGCCAGTCAGAACTGTTGTGAGGAAACAATGAGGTAATATTTGTAAAGCACTTAGGACAATGTCTGGCACATTGCATGCATTCAGTAAATGTTTATTCATAACATTTCTTTTTAAATTTACATTTCCCTAATTTCTAGTGATTTTACATTTTTAATTTAATTTTTTTCCAATTGCATGTAAAAATATTTTTTGACATTCATTTTTTAAAGTCTTGTGTTCCAAATTGTCTTGTTTCCTCTATTGCTTTCTCCCCTCAAAAGAAGGCAAATGATTTTATATAGGTTATATATGTGTAGTCATGCAAAACATATTTCCATATTAGTCATGTTGTGAAAGAAAACACAAACCAAAACATTATAAACTGCATACTTTTAGACCCAGTAATACTACTATTAGTTTCCTAAGGTTATCAGGGGAAAAAAGGAAAATAAATTATATATTCTATGATTTATAGCAGCTCCCCACGTTCGGGGGGGTCAAAAATGGAAATTGAGAGGGTGGCCATCAATTTGGGGATGGCTAAATAATTTGTGGCATACAGTTACGATGGAATACTATTTTTGTGATAAGATGATGAGTAGGTTAAATTTAAAAAATGTGGAAAGACCTACATAACATTATGATGAGCAAAACAAACAGAACCAAGAGAACACTACATATGGCAACAGAAACATTGTTTGAAGAATAACTTGGTATGTCCACTCCAGAGAAAGAACTGAGAAAGAGTAACAGTCAAGACATAGTTTTATATACATATATTTTTTGGTCAGATGATTCCTAGAGAGCCAGGAACTTTATTGTAACAAGTAAATACATTAATTAATTAAAAGTCATATAACAGTCAGTTTTAGTAAAATGTGGAGTGCGTGAAAGAAAATATTGTGAAGTCAGTCGGATTCATATTGTAAAGGGCCTTAAATGTCCAGTTAAGATATTTGTAATTTATTCCAAAGTTCATTGGAGTCACTGAAGATTTCTGCTCATTGTCAAATCTACTCCTAAGCAAGAATATTTTTTGTTCAGTCATTTCAATCATGTCCAATTCCATGTGATTCCATTTGGGATTTTCTTGGCAAAGATATTGAAGTGGTTTGTCATTTCCTTCTCGAACTCATTTTACAGATAAGGAGACCGAGGTGAACAGTGTTAAGTGACTTGCCCAGAGTAACACATCTAGTTAGCATCTGAGGACAGATTTGAATTCATGAAAAGGAGTCTTCTTGACCCTAGCCCTGGTGTCCTATCTATTGTACCACCTAGCTGCCCTAAGAATATTTTGGTAAATATGTAAAGATTGCATGGGAAAAGATACTGCCCTAAATCTTTTCTTTTTTCATTCTGAGCCCCTAGTAGGAGTGGAAGTATATCCATCACACTTCTAACTCCAGCACTTCTTTGAAACAGTTCCCTGAAAGATCACTAGTGATCACTAAATTCTTTGTCCTCAGAGCTAAATCATAGACTTGTCCCCAAGCCCCTTGATATTTTTGTAACATTTGACACAGAGGGCCATTCTCTCCAGTATATTCTTTGCTCTCTTAGTTTCTGTGACTGTTCTTCTTTGTTCCTGGTTCCTCATCTTTCCCACACCCGTAAGGGCAGGTATTTCCCAAGGTTCTGCCTTAGTTCTAATTTTCTTCAAAGGAGGAGAGGTTTCTGAATGATGCCTGAAGAGGGAGAGTTGGAAGTAGCAATGGGGAGAAAGAGAGAGAAAGATAACATGGATCACAATATGTCAGAAAATGATTATTAAAAAATAATGTCTAGGGGCAGCTGGGTAGCTCAGTGGAGTGAGAGTCAGGCCTAGAGACAGGAGGTCCTAGGTTCAAACCTGGCCTCAGCCACTTCCCAGCTGTGTGACCCTGGGCAAGTCACTTGACCCCCATTACCCACCCTTACCAATCTTCCACCTATGAGACAATACACCGAAGTACAAGGGTTTAAAAAAAAATAATGTCTACATGTAAAAAAGTGCACGTGAAAAAGGAAGTAGCAATGGGGAATAAATACTATGCCACCTCTTTCTCCTGGCTTTGTGTTCTGGAGTGGGAGGTGGATAGGGTTGGGAAAAGTGGCCAAGAGATGATATCTCCATAAGAAAGCCAGATTTTTGAGAGTACCAAAGGAATGCAAGAGGAAGAGCCCAAGAATTAAGGGGTTCATTCACTATACATTGGGATTGTTCTAGGGGCCACAATGAAAGGAGAAAGAGAAGAGGATAGGGACTGGGGAAGGGTTAGGATGAGCCAAATAGGGATGACAATGTGGGCAGCAGGAGAAAAAGGTTTTTGTCTAGGCATATGGAAATTCTTAATCATAAAAGAATAGGAAGTGGGAATTTGTCAGCCATGTGACAAAAGTAGTGTTGATTAGAGAGAATTTGTAGGATAAATCAGTCCCAAGGTTTTAATTAAAATAGTACTTTAACCACCCTCCCTTGTTGAAATGGTGTTCATCAAAATATACGAGGTCAGATAGGATCGATATGTTTATTGATTTTGTTGAACCAGATTTTTTTCCTCTTCCTTTTTTTTCCTTTTAATCAATCAACAATCTAGAATGTATTAAGCATATACTATGTGTCAGGCAGATGCTAGATTTTGGAGATACAATGACAAAAATGCAACGGTTTTTATCCTTAAGACGATAACATTCTCTTTTTTTAAAACTCTTACTACGTATCATTTCTAAGGCAGAAGAACAGCAATGACAGGGCAACTGGGGATAAGTGACTTGCCTTGGGTCACACACCTAGGAATTTGTCTGAGGCCAAAATTGAACCCAGGACATTCTATCTCCAGGCCTGGCACTCCCAAACCACCTAGCTATCCCTACAAGCTAGTATTCTAACTGCAGTGAATAACATGATAGAGTTGGAGTCAGAGTTGGAACATACATAAGTTTGTAAAATACATAAGTATGTAAATAAATACAAAATAAAAATGATGTGGTTTTGAGTAGGAAGGCATTATTAGTTTGGTAGATCAGCAAAGGTTTCATGTAGAAGGTAGAAAATGATCTAAGTACTGTAGTGCAAATAGGGTGCATGTAAGCCCTGCAAAGCCTTATTGCAGAATTTCTGACAGTTGATAAGGGTTTAGAATCTTGAGGAAGTTCAGTTGACCTGGGAGACTCATGGAGAGTAGAAGGGTCAATCTGAGCTCTTTCTTGGGATTGCAACCTTACCTTGCCCTATTCCCATATTACATCCAGCTACTACCCCTAGCCTAATCCCCTTATTACATTACCCTGCCTATATTCCCTTAAGACATCTGGTGAGCACAGTTAACAAAAAACCTGCAGTCTTCTGAAACAATAAAAATGAATCTGGCAAGAATAAGATTTATTTTAGGCAGTGTTTCCATGATGACTTGGTCACTTATGCAAGTCTATACAACTTTTGGCTAGTAAAAGTTCCAAATCTAGTATAACAAATGCCAGAAATATATGATTACTAGCCAAATGCATGTTTCATCCCCACGGCTATTGCAATTATCCTATCTCTCTGGCAATTCCTTATAATCTCTAAGGCAGTTCTGACTCACTTGTACAATTACTTTAAGACATCTGCAAAAACTGACACTGAATCCATGGAACTAGTAGAGCATATCAAGCTACTGTTCAGAGTGTTGAAACAAATTCGAGAGGGAAAAGAACTAGATAAGTACACGATCCTCCAATTGGAGATTGTGGAATTGAAATTTTTTGGACAGAATAACACCGAAAAAGATCAACCAATCCAAAATGCTGTAGTCTCTGTATTACCAATTGTGGACAGGACTATTGTTCAACCAGGAGAGGGGGTGGTACATGTAAAGACATACAAGGCATTCACTCCAAGCGATATGGAAATTCTAAAAAGGCGAGGGAGTACATTTAGTGCATGGAGAACACCAGTGCAAAAAAACCATTTTCCCATGGAGATGGGAAATACTATGACATGAACAAAGAATTACAAGAAGAGTAGTCTGGCTCAACTGTAGAATATAAAAAGAGGAGTAACATTTAATGAAACTGGAAAAGTAGGAAGGGGACAAGTTATTAAGAGATTATATTTGATCCTGGAAGTAATAAAGGCCCACTGGAATTTATGGTATAGGGCAATGATGGGCAAACTACTGCCCATGGGCCAGATGTGGCCCCCTGAAAATGTTCTATCTCGCTATGTGTCATTATTCCTAATCTAACGAATACAATGAGTAGGATACAATTCAATGAAACTTCCAAAGAGTTGCCTTAGAAACAGACTAGCAGATGAGCATTTCCTTTCCTTTGACCCCCTTTAAAAAGTTTGCCCATCACTTGTATAGGGGAATGGCTCAAACAGACACATACTGAGGAAAAGTTACACTGGCAATTATGTGGAGTATGGATTAGGGAGGGAAGAGCCTAGAGTTTGGGAGACCAGTTGCAATAATTTAGAAAATATGTGATGAGGGTCTTAAATCTCACATAAATATATGTGTGAGCATTAAGAGGAGCATGGAGTCAAGAGATATCATAGTGGTAGAAATGGCAAGATTTGGTAATTAATTGGATGTGTGAGTTGAAGGAGTATGATAAGTTGGAGATAACACTGAGATTATTTAAATGGGAATCCAGAAGGATAGCAGTGCTCTCAAGAAAAATTGGGAAATTTTTTTGCTTTAATTTTATTTTTATTTTTATTTTTTAGAAAAAAAATTTTCCATGGTCACATGATTCATGTTCTTGCTCTCTCCCTCCCACCCCCCAATCCCCAGTAGCTAACACACATTTCCACTGGTTGCTTCCTGTGTCATCGATCAAGACCTATTTCCATATTATTGATAATTGTTCTAGGGTGGTCATTAAGAGTCTACATCCCCAATCATATCTGCCTCAAACCATGTGTTCAAGGAGTTGTTTTTCTTCTGTGTTTCCACTCCTGTAGTTCCTCCACTGAATGTGTAAAGTGTTCTTTTCCATAAATCCCTCAGAACTGTCCTAGGTCATTACATTGATGCTAGTACAGAAGTCCATTACATTTGATTTTACCATAGTGTACCAGTCTCTGTGTATAATGTTCTCCTGGCTCTGCTCCTTTCACTCTGCATCAATTCCTGGAGGACATTGCAGTTCACATGGAATTCCTCCAATTTATTATTCCTTTGAGCACAATAGTATTCCATCACCAGCATATACCACAATTTGTTCAACCATTCCCCAATTGATGGGCATACTCTTGTTTTCCAGTTTTTTGCCCCCACAAAGAGCGCAGCTATAAATATTTTTGTAGAAGTCTGTTTATCTATGATCGCTTTGGGGTACAAACCCAGCAATGCTATGGATGGATCAAAGGGCAGGCATTCTTTTAGCGCTCTTTGGGCATAGTTCCAAATTGTCATCCAGAATGGTTGGATCAATTCACAACTCCATCAGCAGTGCATTAATGTCCCAATTTTGCCACATCTCCTCCAAAATTCATTACTCTCCCCTGATGTCATTTTAGCCAATTTGCTAGGTGTGAGGTGGTACCTCAGAGTTGTTTTGATTTGCATTTCTCTAATTATTAGAGATTTAGAACACTTTCTCATGTGCTTATTGATACTTTTGATTTCTTTATCTAAAAATTGCCTATTCATGTCCCTTGCCCATTTATCGATTGAAGAGTGGCTTGATTTTTTGTACAATTGATTTGGCTCATATATTTGAGTAACTAGACCTTTGTCAGAATTTTTGTTATAAAGATTTTTCCCAGTTTGTTGTTTCCCTTCTGATTTTGGTTGCATTGATTTTGTTTGTACAAAATCTTTTTAATTTAATGTAATCAAAATTATTTATTTTACATTTTGTAAATTTTTCTAACTCTTGCTTGGTTTCAAAATCTTTCCTTTCCCAGAGACCTGACAAGTATACTATTCTGTGTTCATTTAATTTACTTAGTTTCCTTCTTTATATTCAAGTCATTCACACATTCTGAATTTATCTTGGTGTAGGGTGTGATCTAATCTCTCCCATACTGGTTTCCAATTATTCCAGCAGTTTTTGTCAAATAGTGGATTTTTGTCCCAAAACTTAGCCTCTTTGGGTTTATCATATGCTGTCTTGCTGACATCACTTACCCCAGGTCTATTCCACTGATTATCCCTTCTATCTCTTAGCCAGTACCATACCGTTTTGATGACTGCTGCTTTATAGTACAGTTTAATATCTGATACTGCTAGGCCACCTTCTTTTATGTTTTTTTCATTATTTCCCTTGATATTCTTGATCTTTTGTTCTTCTAAATGAACTTTGTTATAGTTTTTTCTAATTCAGTAAAAAAGTTTCTTGGTAGTTCGATAGATATAGCACTAAATAAGTAAATTAATTTGGGCAGAATGGTCATTTTTATTATGTTATCTCGTCCTGTCCATGAGCAATCAATGTTTTTCCAATTGTTTAGATTTAGTTTTAATTGTTTGGAAAGTGTCTTGTAGTTGTGTTTATTTAATTTCTGTGTTTGTTTTGGTAGATAGATGCCTAAGTATTTTATATTGTCTAGGGTGATTTTAAATGATGTTTCTCTTTCTAACTCTTGCTGTTGTAATGTGTTGGAAATATAAAGAAATACTGATGATTTATGTACATTTATTTTGTATCCTGTAACTTTGCTAAAGTTGTTGATTATTTCTACTAGCTTTTTAGTTGATTCTCTAGGATTTTTTAAGTAGACCATCCTATCATCTGCAAAGAATGATAGCTTAGTTTCCTTATTGCCTATTTTAATACCTTCAATTTCTTTTTCTTCTCTAATTGCTACTGCTAGTGTTTCTAGTACAATATTAAATAATAAAGGTGATAATGGGCATCCTTGTTTCATGCCTGATCTTATTGGGAAGGCTTCTAATTTATCCCCATTCCATATGATGCTTGTTGATGGTTTTAGATATATACTGTTTATTATTTTTAGGAAAGATCCTTCTATTGCTATACTTTCTAGTGT
The DNA here is from genome assembly GCF_016433145.1 of Gracilinanus agilis. Lineage (NCBI taxonomy): Eukaryota > Metazoa > Chordata > Mammalia > Didelphimorphia > Didelphidae > Gracilinanus > Gracilinanus agilis. Next base: position 122,464,264 of record NC_058132.1, on the reverse strand, counting down.
TTTCAATAGGAATGGGTATTGTTTTTTGTCAAAGGCTTTTTCAGCATCTATTGAGATAATTATGTGATTTTTGTTAGTTTGTTGATATAGACAATTATGTGGATGGTTTTCCTAATGTTGAACCATCCTTGCATTCCTAGTATAAATCCCACTTGATCATGATGGGAACTTTTGAGTAAGGTGAATTCTGTGGGAAAGTTAATAAATGAGTTCTGTTTTAGATATTTTGAATTTGAGATGCCTCCAGTTCAAAAGGTCCAATAGACATGTGGTGAGATAAATCTAATTGTTATCTTTTCAGAAATGATAATCAAATCTATGGAATTGATGAAGTTCGTTAGTTAATTGATGAGAAAAGGGAGCACAGGTTAGAAATTTGGGGAACTTCCACAGTGAAGGGGCATGAAATGGATAGTGAAGCAGGAAAGGAGGCTGAGGAATTTTCAGAAATGTAGGAGGTGAACTAGGAGAGAGTAGTGTCATGAAAATTTAGATATGATAAAGTATCCAGAAAGAGAGAGTGGTCAGTAGTGTTCAATGATTCAGACAAGTCAAGACGGATGGGGACTGAGAAATGGTCATTAGATTTGGCAATTCAAAGATCATTAGTAACTTTGGGGAGAACATTGTGCGTTGTATGATAAGGATGGAAACCAAAAGAAATGAATTGGGGGAGAGGAAGTAGAGGCATAAAGATAGCTACCTGGGAATAGTGGAGAGGATAAAAACAAAAGGAATCAATAAAAAAACTAAAATGACTGTAAATGTTTATCTGTTGATGATGTCTGATAGGTAGATCTCTTAGTTGATTGTAATAGGAGGAGTAAAGACTAAGGCTGAGGATTGTGGAAGCTGGAATATGTTGAGGATAATGAGGTGTCTGCAATTTTTGCCTTCATTTGGAGCTTCTTCCATTGTCCTTTCTAAATGGTTTAGATATTTCCATTTCAGGAGGCAGGAGAATGGACTAGATAGGACTGCTTAAAGTCATAATTGTGATTTTATATATTGTTATTATATCAGATTTTAAAACTTATGCAGAACTGAATAAGCTGAACAAGGAAAATAATATACACATTTACTATGACAATGTAAAGGGATTGTATGGAATGAAAATTTGTGTATTATTCTCAATGTATTTCTGGTTAGCAGTAGAAACTCCAAGTACAGGTTAAGTTTCAATCATTAGCTTAATTAGATACAGCTTCCCTCTCCCGTTCCCCTTCCCAGTTTTTCACAAAATCCTTTTATTGGTACTCTTTTGCACAGGTAGAGATTATTATATTAGTTTCTTATAAATTGGGGAATTCATTTTTGCCTTTGGGTCTCTGACTTACGCACATTGCCCCAGTCCTTTGCATGATAAGCAATGTCTGCATCTTATCCTGGCCTCTCTGATTTTTGAGTGATTAAAGGGGATATATCTTGCTATATTAAGACACCCCCCCCACCAAATCCCCACTCCACACAGGATGAATAATAGGAACAACAAAACCTGAAGTTGAATGCTATGTGATTATAATAACCGAACTTGACCTTGAAGGAGAGAAGAGAAAATGCACCCATCTCCATTCTTTGCAAAGTAGATGTGGAACATTACAGATCCTGTTAGAAATAGTTGATTTGCTGATTCATTTTGCTGAACGGTTATTTATTTTCTTCTCTTATTTCTTTGCTGCAAGGTAAGGAAGGCAAAAGGTCATTGGAAACTAAAGCGATATAGGAAAAATATATCAACAATATGAAATATTTTTAAACTTTTAAGTGTCTTTAGGGCAGGGATAGTTCATATAGTGTCCAGCATACACAGTGTAAGTGCAGTAAAAATAGATACTATTTATAGTGGCATTTGTTAAAATATATAATAAAATATATTATAAAAATTCTGGCTGTTGACTTGAAAGTTAATAGGCTTAAATTCACAAGCTTATGTCTGAAAGAGAAATAGAACATACAGAAAACATATGGAGATCATTCATTACATCGACCACCTTTTTAAACCATTGATTTGAGAAAAGACTTGTAGAAAAGAACTTTTAAAAATTCTAGTCTGCTTTTAAAACAGCCATGACAAATCATTTATTTTAGGTTTGGATTTACTCGTCATCATACAAAGGAATACTTTCTCCACAGTACTTTTTGCCACCTCCCTGGCTGATTGAAACTTCTGTGCAGAAAGTAATAGATCTAGATATCTGAATCTCCCTAATCCTCTAACAATGGGGTAGTATCAGATAGCTGCTGCCATCTCTTAGTTACCATAGCACATGACCAGCTCTCTTCTCAGGATAGTCCAATGCTTGCTCAGAGTGGGGAATTTACCAACCGCCACCAAGAGCCGCATTTGCCAATCCTCACAATTCTAGCTTGGCGGAATGGCTTATACACCAACTGGCACTCATTATGATCTGTCTTAGTGCTGTCTTTTATCCCTATCCAACTGGATTTCATTTGGGACCCAAGAATTACTTCTTCAGGACCATGGTCAGCACAGAAAAATGCAGCTCCATAAAGCTGAAATAAAATTGATCCAGGCAGCAAACTCAATATAATTACAGTGACTGAAATCAAAGGAAACAATGGAGTGCTAATGAACGATCTAGCTTCGGTGATCTGACCGGGACTTCTTTTGATGGAAGCTAACCAGAAGATATTTATGATAATACCTTTCTGAAGCCACAAAAAATGCTCAAGTCTTCTTTGACATTTATTGGGCACAAGTTCGTGCTTTCAGATTGTCTCTGCTGCCATTAGTTATTAAGTAGAAATGTTTCCTATCTGACACATGCTCCAGCCAACTGCTTGACAAGAGTTTTCATACACTGACCCTAAAAGACGAGGGGGATGGAAGCAGACCGCCTTGCCCCAGTTTAGATCAAGTGGTTGAAGGGGAGACAACCAGGAGTCACCAAGAGAGGGAAGCAGTGCACCATGTTTAGAAAGATTCATTCCATCTTTCAGTCCAACGCCCAGAGGAAGTCCATGACTGATGAAAGCTCTTACTATGATGGAACCAGCCCAACAGTAAGGCTGATCCGCAGTAGCTCTGTGTACGTTGTAGGGGGCAATGGGGAGAAATTCAGTGAGTCCTTAAAAAAGTACAAAAGCACGACCAGCATTGACACCAGCATGTACTACCAGCACTACGAAGAGGACCAGGCATGGTCCTACTGCCGGACTCAGGACTGCTTGCAATACTTACAGGACCTTTTAGCCTTGAGGAAAAAATATCTTGACAGCCTCAATGATTTGAAGGCCAGTCGCGCCCAAGGGATTTCTTCAACTTCTTCCAAATCTTCCAAAGGAGGAAAAAAACCTTTTGCCCCATTACATCTTAAGGAACCTAAGGTAGGCACAACTGAATCATGGTGCGTAGACAAGATTCTTTCCAGTTTTCTGGCATAATTTTCTCTGAGCATTGGCCACTTTCTTTCTTTCACTGTCCAGATTATTGACTTACCTTTTTTATATTTGCAGTTCTTCCTCAGAATACTCCTTTTCCTTTTCTTAGGCCTAAGGAATGAGAACTAGACTCATTCTTATTTTTAATGCTGGGGAAGCAGAGGCAGATAAGCAAATATACACAATATCAGATGAAAAGTAAAAATTCAGATACTATCAGTTCTTTCCAGAGATCCGAGTTTGTCATGATATAAACCAAACTGGAGGGTTAACTTCACACCTCCCCCTTAACTCAGGTGTTTTGATGATATTTCCATGGATACAGAGACAATCAGTGACTTCATAGGATCCCAGAATTAATTTATAGAAGGGGGAGAACTCAAACTCACAAACTACCTATAATTGTTGGAATGCCTCAAGTTTATCCAAGACTTTGTATTTTTAAAAATTGTCTTTCATAAACCTTGTTTCATTTTGCCCTGACAACAGGCCTTATAGGTATAGCAGGTATTATTATTCTCATGTTATAGATGAGGACACGGAGATTTAAAGAGATGTTAGATCACATGATTTCTATTGCATCATCTCTTTTATCACTCATATTTCAGTTTTGTAAGCCTGAAACTGACCATGTACGTGGGTTTGAATCTCTGTTATTTTATGAAATTTTGTATTTTAATTTCTCTTGTATTTATATCTATGTATTTATAATTAGGTTATAAACTACTTGGGGCAGGTCCTGTAATTTCTCCTTTGTATGTAACTCTTTACAGTTCTGTGCATTCAGGGCACACTTGATGAATGTTGAATGGCTGATTGATTGACTGCCAAATCCCAGGCGTCATGGGTCAGTCTGTCTAATTGAAACTGTCTGTATTTAACTCCAAAGTGAGCAGCTCAAAAAATGATTTGAGCACTCTGAAAATAAGACCATAGGCTCCTTGGCATTTGTATAAGAAGAGGAAGAATGCCCTACAGTATACTCTTAGTGGACCAACTCTTGCTATATCATATTAGATGTACCATGCTACAATGGAAAGAATCCACTTTGGACTCAGAGATTCAAGGTTTAAGTCACACTTCTGATGTCAACTTTGCCACCTTGGGAAATTCACTTAATTTCATTAGACCTCAATTTTCTCTGTAAAGTGAGGTTGGACTATATGGATCTGAGGACTATTAAGGCTCCTGAAAAAAAAAGATTAATTGGTATTGCCAGTGATGATGAATATCAATATATTGCCATAATTAATCCCCCCTCTCCTTTTCCCATTTTCCCTCTGTCCCTCTGAAGGGAAACAAGTAGATTAGGAGTAGATGATATGGGGTAGAGTATACAGGAACATCGGTGGAATAAAGATTCTACGAAAACTTTGGGAATTCCTTCAAAAATCATTCCATTGCTCTCCATATCAGTCATTTACTTGGAAGCAGCAATTAGGGGCCAAAGATTGCAGAGAAGACAGTTTGTGCTTCATGATATTCCTTGTAGCTCCTTAAGGTCAGGAAAAGATGCAATTTTCTAATCTTTGTGTCTCCATTATGTAGCACAATGCTTTACAGGTAATAGTAGGTATTTAATAAATATTTGTTGAATTAAATTATGTTAGCTGCTTAGAAGTAGCTACTTGTTTATTTCCCTTTCTAGATTATAAGCTCTTTGGGTGTAGGGACCCTTTCTTAATCATCATTATGTCAAACATCATGCCAAGCCTAGAGCTTTGTAAATAGTGTAAAATAATAGCAAATAATAAATATTGAATTAGACTATCACTGAAAAAGCTCCTCTCTGAGAATCAAGTGAGGAATGTCCATTCTCCATGTTCCTTTCAAGATTCATTGGTAATCTCTGATAATTGGTATTCTATGGAGAAACTACCAATGCTCTAAAATGCTGGTTCTATAAGTACATTAGAAGCTCCAGAATGGGAAAAATCAAGAGCATGGCTTTGAGAAAGAATTCTCAAGTCTGCCTCAGATTCAACAAGTATTTAATTAAAATATTTATTAACAGCGAACAGTATCTAGAACATTGGATGAGCTAAAAAGCTTAGTTCAGATGCATCCTTCTCTCATGGATGTTACAGTCAACCTATGCAAATAATTACAATAAAAATTGTATGATAATCACCCTGTAGAGGATCCAACCATGTGCTAGTGGTGCTCTCGAAGAAACATTTGGCACTGGCATCCTTAGTGTTACAGAGAGAATGATTACATGTTGTAGTTACAGGAAAAAGTAACTGTAAAGTAATCTGGTTGAATTGATGGAGAGGGATGCGAAAGGAAGTTCTTTCTCCTTCCTGTGTCCCAGAAGATATGTGAGAAGCACTCTTCTCTCCATCAACTTATCATTCCTATCAAAAACTTATATTTTGTAAAAATTTATAACCAAATTTATTTATAACCAAATGTACAAAGGCTACTTTATGAACAGTTCAATCCATGTCATGTCAAACATTGTTTTAGTCATCTGTACCTGACTGAGGATAAGGAGCTTATAGGAAAGAATTCAATTTAATTGAATTCAGCACACATTTATTAAATACTTACTATGTGCCATGCACTAGATTAGGCATTAGAGATAAAAAGATAAAAATAAAATGTTTCCAGCCATTATAAAGCTTATGGACTTATGAAGATATGTGACTTACACTCATATAAACATGGTAAAAGGTTATCTTAAGACCCAAACTGAGTCTGGGAAGAAGATAAGAATTCTGAAAAATGGAGATCAGGAGAGAATCTATTCCAGGCATGAGTAATGATGACTTTTGAGAATATTCAGATGCCAGAGACAGAGAAGGAGTTTCAGAGTTTGAAGAATTGTTTTTACTGTGAAGTCACCTGTAAAAAATATCGACATCATCTGGAAAGTATAATTCATTAATGAACTACTAACAGCTTAGCTCCAATTAATTTATCAAATTGACTCATTAGAAAGTAGTCTCTGAAAGAATCCAGGATCAATAGATTATAATTAGGGGAGTAATTAAGACAGTTCTAAAATAAGAAAAATGGAGGGGAGGAAAGAAGGAAGGAAGGAATGAGTGAAGGAAGGAAGGAAGGGAGGGAGGAAGGAAGGGAGGGAGGAAGGAAAGGAGGAAGGAAGGAAGGGAAGGAAGGAAGGAAAGAAGAAAAGAAGAAAGGAAAAAAGGATGGAAGGAAGGAACAAAGAAACTAAGGAAGGAAGGAAGGAAACATGGTAGAAAGAATAGAAAGAAATTAGTATTTATTAGATTCCAACTAAGTACCAAGAACTTTGATAAGAACTTTTCCAATATATCATTTGATCCTCACAACTATCTTGGAAGATAGGTATTTATCTCCATCTTACTGCTGAGGAAACTGAGGCAAATGAGTTAAGTGACTTGCTTAGTGTGACAAAACTAGTAAATGTCTATTAAAGCTGGATTCAAATATACATCTTTCTGTCTCCATATCCAATGCTCTATCCATTGTTCCACCTAGTTGCACTGTCTAGAAGGGAACATTGCTAAGATATCTGAGGACATTGATTCCTTGGAAAAAATGGGCATAAGGGTTACCATGAAGGAGCTAGATGATAACTTGAGGCAAATTTTATTTCTTTTATAGTTTTCTGTATATCTGGTATTTTAAGTCATATAGAACCAGTAGGCATCTGCCCTAGGCCATACAATCTCATGTATGAGAAATGACAAAGGAAAAGGCTTCATCCAGCCTATTGATGCATTATAGTGTTATTGATGCTTTTTGTTTTTATGCCATGGGAATTTCTAAACATTCCTCTAACCAAGCACACACCAACAAACCAAAGAAAAATAAGTTGTGAAAAACCAATTAACTGAACAACTCAGTTGACACAATATGCAATATTCTATAACCCTCTTCAAAGACAGTTTGTCTTTCTCTCATGCAACAGAGACAATAAGCAATTTTTTTTCAAAGCTTACTCCATGTAAATGATAGAGATGGACACTGTGGGGTAGTTTTGTAGACAGACCACTTCACCTATCCCTGGAATACACAGCAAAATCATGAGCATTTACCTTGTGGTTTTTCCAAAAATTATGCCATTGTCCCCCTTCCTTCTCTCTATTTTTGCATTTTGGGAGCCAAGTTACAGCATTGGTGGCTGGTGTATTCTCCCCTTTCTGCAGGAAAAAAAAATCTGGTTGATCTGGTGAGGGAGTTTCCTGAGCCTCTGGAAGTATGTAAGAAACACACTTCTCTCCATCAGTTCATTACTCCTATCAAAACTCAGCTTTTAAGGGGCAGTTGGGTGGCTCAGTGGATTGAGAGCCAGGCCTAGAGAAAGGAGGATCTGGGTTCAAATGTAGCCTCAGACACTTCCTAGCTGTGTGACCCTGGGCAAGTCACTTAACCCCCATAGCCTAGCCCTTACTGCTCTTCTGCCTTGGAACTAATAACTAGTATTGGTTCTAAGACAGAAGGTAAGAGTTTTAAAAAAAATCCTCATCTTTTCCAGAAAGCTTTCTCTGATTATTTTTCCCAATTCTGGTTCATTCTCTATTCTGAATCTTCACATCACTTCTGTTTAAATTTCCTAATACATTACTTGGCTTTTGTTGATTTGATGCCTGGAAAACTATTCTAAAATGATAATGGAGTCCCAACTAGATCATGCCAACAGCATACCATCTCCAGAACCACCTAGCCACCACTTTGGTGGGGAATATACATATACAGGGGATTTCAAAAGCCTTAGTGTAATTTTAAGCTCTTAAAGATTAAGACTGCACTAAAACTTTTGGGACCCTCTCTCTATATACTTCAGTATTTAACAAATTCTTGATTTGATCATTGTGAGTTCTACCAATGAAGGTTACATTATCTCCTGGACTCAATCTCTGAATCCCCCCAATTTAATATATATATATATATGTAAATATATACACATACATATAGAGCATATATGCATGTGCATATGTTATAGATATAGACACCATATCATTTATTATATCATATATTTATATATACACACTAAACACACATATATACATTTACAGTGTATATTTACATGTTATATATAGGTACAATATAGGTATATACACATATATTATATGCATATATACATCTATATATATATATGCTATGCTTCAGTATTTTCAATACTATATACTACCACATGTACCATATACCACCTGTGGTATATATTATAGATGGTATATTATAAGTTATTTATGTGAGTGCCAGGCAGTGCAATAGACAGAGCTCCTGGCCTAGAGTCAAGAAGACTTGAGTTCAAATCTGGCCTCAGGCACTTACTAGCTGTGTGACCCTGGGCAAATCCTTTAACTCTGTTTACCTCAGTTTCTCATCTGTAAAATGAGCTGGAGAAGGAAATGGCCAACCACTTCAGTATCTTTGCCAAGAAAACCCCAAATGGGGTCACAAAGAGTTGGTCAAAAATGAAATGACTGAACAACATAGGGAGCAAATATGTGGACAGCACATATCTATCTGTGTGTATATATGGGTATATATGTATACATACATCTTTACACACATATACCATAGATGTATGTCTATGTATCTGTGGGCAACTAGGGGATAAAGTGTTGGCCCTGGAGTTAGGAGGACCTGAGTTCAAATCTAACATCAGACACTGCATAACTTTGTGACCTTAGTCAAGTCACTTAATCTTTGTGAACCTCAATTTCCTCATAGAGCTGGAGAAGGAAATGACAAGTCACTTTGGTCAGTATCTTTGCCAAAAAAACCTCAAAAACTTCAAATGCAGTCAAGAAGTGTCAGATATGACTGAAAACCACTGAACAACAGAATGTGTGTGTATTTGTTTTTGGCCTACATCTATGAGTTTATTGGTATAGGGAACTCTTGTTGCGGAAGTTCTCTCCACTGATGGAACTCATTAATTTATCTTTAACTCACTTTTCTTAAAGGATCTCCTGGGGGAGAAATTTAAGGGTTAATTGACTTGTCTATGGGGGGGGAAGAGAGAGAGAGAGAGAGAGAGAGAGAGAGAGAGAGAGAGAACTTGAACTCAGGTCTTTTGACTCAGTGGTTTTCAATGAAACACAGTTTTTGAATGATGAGAAAAACATGGAAATAAATGGGGAGGGGGTGTATAGATAAAGGCTTTACCAGGTAAGTAATGAGTTTAGGAGGTATAATATAAGGAATCACAGAAAAACAGACAGTGGGCCTCTTTCAAGCACTCAATGCTGTGCAGTGTAAAGTAGTAGAAAGGCCTGGAATTAAGGGTCTCTGTAGAATTCAGTCACTGCCATTTACTAGCTATGTGTGGACAGGTCTCTGCCCTTTTGGGCTTCAGTTTCTTTGTCTATAAAATGAAGTGGTCAGTTGTACTGAATTAACTCCAAGGTCCCTTCTAGCTCTAATTCTTTAAGTGCATCCAATGGGCCCCGTGAGATAACTCTGGTCTAACTACAGTTTTATCACTCCCTTGGAGAAAAAGACAGGCCAGGGTTGTGAGATCAGATGGACCCAGCAGAAAGAATTGCAAAGATCAAGCCTAGGAAAACTATACAAATAGTTCTATTGAGGTTAGAAATCTAGGCAAGAACCCCAGTGGACTCGGGCTTGGAAAGTTGCACACAATTATATGTGTGAAAAAAGTCATCTGAAATGCAGACCTGTGGAGAGGGGAGGGAAACCTTGAAAGGGGCAATTCTGAAAACCTCTGAAGGCTGAGTGTGAACAGCAAATTGGACAAGGGTCTGTAATGTGATATGGCAGAAGAAAAAGCCCATTCTATTTAGAGCTGCCTGCAGAGCTGCACAAAAGTGTCACTGCGTCATGGAACAGTATCCCTTTGCTCAGTGTGACACTAGGGAGCCTGCTGATGGAATGCAGACTTCTGGGTTTAGTGAAGAGATAAACCAATGGCAGCAGTCCAGATAAGGGGAAAATACTTAAGAGAAAAGGCAAGATTGATTGAAGAGCAATGTCTTAGATGGGACACTGAAACTCTCCATATCAGTATTTGTTCTAAAGGTGAATTCAATATAGGTTAAGCCTGTCTTGGACCTCATCCATCCAAAGGAGTTTGGTTACTCAAGTGCCTTGACAACCTCTGTATGAGAGATAGTGTTATACAGAGAAAGGAGTCCTGTACCAGCTTCTCATCCTAGCTTTTACTGGCCATCTGATCTTAGGCGAGTCTCTTTCTCTGCCTCAGTTTTGTTGCGAGTGAAATTCAATAAAGATAGACTGAGACATGTTTTCTCTGAGCCAGATAATGGTTTATTAGCAAGGGTGCTACCTGTTAATAAAGCAAGTCAATGGCTGCCTCAGTTTAAGCAGGCAGTCCACCTTTTATAGATTTGGGGAGCACAGAAACCAAAAAAGCAGAACGGGATAGGTGGGGAAATAATACAATCGGCCAGAGGGTGGGTGACATTATGGAGTTGAGAAAAACAAGGCCAGTTCCATTATTGAGGTACAGGGAACAATCTGATTGTCGACAGTTGTGGAGTTGGCAGAAAGTAGACTACTTCCCTGCCAGAATTCAGTTCTATTCCATCACAATCTGACTTGACCTCCTAAAAGGAAATAAGAGGGAAATTCCCAATCAGGGAAAGATACTGAAGACTTTCTTTTACAGGTATAATGAAGGGGCCAAGCTCCAGGAATGCTCCATGGACTGAAGTTGAGCTAGAGCCAACGGGGTGGAGTTTCCTGATTACACCCACCCAAAGGTTAGCACAAAAGATTGGCTCCTCATCCAGCAGTCCAAGCCAACAAATCCATCCATAATGACTGGCTCTCATTCTCTAGGCCTCTCCAGTGGGCATGACCATTTCCTCCACAGATGTTCTTAAAGAACCCAAGGCTCACCATCCTTTAAGCTCATAAAATAGATGAGAATCCATTTCTCAATTCCCTACAAGCAACATGAGGAAGCTGGACCCTAAGATCACTTCTTTTTTTTTTCCCAGCATAAAGTAAGTCTGGCAGCTAGTTAGCTCTGGTGGTAAAGAACTTTACTGCCTCTTGGCCTGACATACTGATTTTTATTGGGGTAACAAAAGGAAAGGGAGAAGGGATATTGATAATCAAATGGTGGTCTGACAAATGAACATTAGGAGGTAATTGTCCCAAGATACAACCACTGGATCTTAAGACAATAGGCATAGCTAATGCCCTTCACTCATATTCACTCAGTCCCTAGTTCCCCTTTTTATGTGTTCTACCCATGAGGAACTTCGGTGGAGTTGGTGGACAGCTTCAGTGTCAGGAAAAACTTCCTCACAACGTGAACCATGCCCAAGTGGAATGAATAGCTTTGAGGTGTATATGGCAGGGTGGGGAGGGGGCAGGAGGCAGGGAGGGTTCCCCTCCTTGGAAGTTCTCAAACAGATGTTCAGTGATCATCTGCCTGGGGTGTGAGTGGGGATTTCCTTCCTTTCAGGGTTAGACTTGAAATTGCAGATGTCTCTTCTGGCTTTCAAATTGTGGAATTCCATATATATATAATATATATTAGAATTCTATATATGTACTAGAAAAAAGATGGGCCAGCCTTATAGGGAGAGTGAGAATCCCAAAGGAGACCCAAGTGCTCCATTGCTATACAAAAATATGTCCAGAAATTTAGAAGAAGGCTTTAGCATATTGAGCTGACCAGCCATCTATAGCAGATTTACCCACTAATGGGGTCAAGAGTCACGCAGGATGATGGGCAGTCGTGTGTAGGCTTCAGTCTCGATTATGGACAGCATTGCCCACACCAGTGAGATCCACTGAGAAAAGTAAAGTCCCTGGGCTACTCCTCTGCGCTCCATGATTAGCCCACCTAAGATCACGTCTTGGTCTAAAACGAATCCTGTTGCTATCACAAGGGAAGCGTTAATGAGGAATTGAAATGACACATGGAAAAGCACCTTCATAAATCGATAGTAATAATAATAATAGCTAACATTTACACAGAGATTACTAGGTACCAGGAACTATACTAAAGTGCTTTCCAATTTTCTCGTTTGATCCTCACAACAGTCCTGGGAGGGAAGTTCTCTTATCCCAATTTTGCAGATGAGGAAACTGAAACAAAGAGAAGTGAAGTGACTTGCCCTGCTAGTAGGTTTCTAAGGTTGAATTTGAACCCAAGTCATTGATTCCAGGCCCAACTATATCTACTGTGCTACTGAACTGATATTCAATAGAGTGATATAGGCCATATAGACCTCCAAATCAGGAGGTCCTGGGTTCAAGTCTTGCATCTCATGGGAAAGTCACTTAATAGTGGTTGAGGCAACTCTTTAAGATCAGTGTCCTTTATCCTTTTTTTTAATGCCATCAACTCCTTTGTAAGTCTAGTGAAGCCTTCAAAAGAAGGTTTTTTTTTCAAAATGCATTAAATAAACTACATAGAATTTCCAAGGAAACCAATTAGGCTGAAAATGCAGTTATCAAAATATTTTTTAAAACAAGCTCATGGATGTGGAAAAATCAGAATTTGGAATCTGGAATTACCCCCACAGAGTTCTAAAACTGTGTACACCCTTTGATTCAGCAGTATCATTGCTGGGGCTGTTTCCTAAGGAGATCAGGGGAAAAGAAAAAGAAGTTCTACGTTACAAAATATTTTTAGCATCAGTCTTTATAGTGGCAGAGAATTAGAGATTGAGGAGATGCCCATCATTTGGGGAATGGTTAAACAAATTGTGATAAAAGATTGTGATGGAATACTACTGTGCCATAAGAGCAGATGAACAGGCTTATTTGGAAAAAAACTGGGAAAGAACTAATAGGATAATGAGCAGTGAAATGAGTAGAACTAAGAGAACATTATCCACAGCCCCAAAATTAATACTTGAAGAATTAGTTGTGAATGTTACCACCAGAGAGTGGATTAGAAGGGAAAACAAGAGAGCCTTAATTTGTATGAACATGTTGGTCTCCTAGATGATACCTTCTGTTATGTGGGAAGTAACTGGAACATTTGTGGATAATTCTATTCATAAATAAACAAAAGAAGAGAATGGGATATCCAGAAGGAAACAGACAATCAGGAAAGCTTTGAAGGTTTTGTATGGCATTTATCATGTGTTTATGAAGAAAAGTAAACTGAACACATAAGAGATTTGTGATTTCATATATATATATGTATATATATATATAATTTTCTTTGCATATGGTAATTCTTGCTTTATTTTAAGGTTATATAAAATTTGAAATTAAATAAATATAAGTTCAGGGGTCCCAGATTAATATGACTTACTTTAAGATTAAGCTGTAGGTAGCATAGCAGAAAGAACATCAGGCCTAGAGTGAGGAGGACCTGGGTCAAAATCTGGCCTCAGATCCTTTCTGCCTATGTGACCCTGGGTAAGTCACTTAGCTCTAGTTGCCTAGCCCTTGCCACTCTTCTGTCTGATCAGTTGTAGATAAAAAAGAAGCTAGGTTGTTTTGTTGTTGTTTTTTTTTTTTAATTAAGCTGTAGCAATGATGTTCATATGCATTGAACAAGGGAGTTTCCTCACACTGGTTCTCTGTCCTATTGAAACCACTAGTCCAGGATCAACCCAAGGTATTATAATTTACAAAATCATTCTAGCTCTATGGTCCTACAACCTGTATTCGTGGCAAGAGTTTTCCAAGGAGGCTACCAGGTAGCTCTAGTTCTGTTTTTTTTGTTGTTGTTTTTTTTAAACCCTTATCTTCCATCTTGGAGTCAATATTGTGTTTTGGTTCCAAGGCAGAACAGTGGTAAGACTAGGCAATGGGAGGTGGGGTTAAGTGACTTGCCCAGGGTCACACAGCTAAGAAGTGTCTGAGACAAGATTTGAACCCAGGACCTCCCATCTCTAGGCTTGGCTCTCAATCCACTGAACTACCCCCTCTAGTTGTGTTTGCCACAACAGCAATTGTGAGATAAAATTACTGAAGAAGAGGAATTATTCCTCATCAGGCAAAGAAATAGAAAATGCTGGATCTGGAGCTAGGGGGAAATTTTGAGGAAGGCTGGTTCAGTGCATGAAGACTAAAAGAAAGGCATGTTTAAGTAGACGGCTTTGGAAATCATCTTCCTGTAGGTTAATTTCTTTATCAAGAGAGGAGAAAAAAAAGCATGATGGAATCAATTTAGAAGCATTTCAAAGAAAGTCAAGTACTAGGTAACTATGTGAATGAATTTATAAGAAACATGTCCTCTTAGGTTAATCCAGTCTCTTCAACAGCTCTCTAAGGGACTAGAAACCTAAGGGGGAAGCAAGCGAGAGACAGAATCTATCTTGATTTAATAAAGTTGTTTTTAATTGCTTTTGTACGATATTTTCAAAAGAACTGGAAAATAGATGGTCTAGAGTGGAATCGCCCTTTAAATATGGATCAGAAGGAAATTCCAAGGGGACTACAGGGTTCAGGGCTGGAAAGCTTCCAATAACTAACAGGAACACTGTATATGCACAAAAGCATCTTTCTAAGGCATTAATAATAGTAATAATAATAGCTAGCATTTTTTAACCCCTACCTTCTGCCTTAAATTCAATACTAAGTATTGATTCCAAGGCAGAAAAATAGTAAGGGCTAGGCAATGGAAGTTATGTGACTTGTTCAGGGTCATACAACTAGGAAGTGTCTGAGGCCGGATTCAAATCTAGGACCTCCCATCTTCAGACCTGACTCCCTATCCAATGGGTCATTTAGCTGACTCATTTATATAACATCTATTATGCGCCAGGCTCTATCCTAGTATTTTACAAATAGATGGATACTAATAGATTATCCCCATTTTACAATTGAAGAAACCAAGGTAAGAGACTTGCTCAAAGTCACACAGCTAGTAAGTATCTAAGGCTAGATTTGAACTCAGGTCTTCACTCTAGATCCGGTGCTCTGTCTACTGGGCCACCTAATTGTTTTGACTAATTGGGTTATAATCTTTAAAAGGTAGTATTACATAATGGTTAAAGTAATAGACCCAGAATCAAGAACACCTGAATTTAAATCTCTTCTCTGATACTTGCTAACTGTGTGACCCTGGACAAGTCTCTTACCCTTTTAAAATACATTTAAGCTTTAGTTTCTTCATCTTTAAAACAAGAGAATTGAAGCAGATGACCTCTGAGATCCCATCCAGCTCCAAGTCAACGACCTCCTATTCTCTTTCTCCAGTTTATATTACACATCTGCTCTTCATTGTCCTCAGTCATCTTATCTTTCATCATCACTTCATTCTGCTTCTCCCTACAAACATTTTCCTTTATCCCAATAAGAAAACAGGAAAACTATTCCTTTCTCTATGTGCCTAGGTGGTTCAGTGGGTAGAGTGCTGGCCTGAAGTCAGAAAAACTCATCTTTTTGAGTTCAAGTCTGTCCTCAGACATTTACTAGCTTTGTGACCCTGGGCATGTCATTTAACCCCACTTGCCTCAGTTTCCTCATCTGCCAAATGAGAAATGACAAACCATCCTAGCATTTCTGCCAAGAAAACCCTGAATGGGGTCACAAAGAGTCTGACATGACTGAAACGACTAAACTAAATCTCTCACAGGATAATATTGAAACTCAAATGAGATTTTGTATGGGAAGTGATTTCTTTAAAAACTTAAAGCACTAAATGAATGTCAACTATATAATTATAGGATTTATACATACAGGATCCTTAGAGAGCATCTAATCCAATGCCCTCATTTTACACTTGAGGAAACTGAGTCCCAGAGAAGGGAAGTGGTTTTGCCCATAGTCCCAAAACTAATAAACGGCAGAGCTAGGATTCATCATCTAGTTGTCTTGTTTCCACTTTTTAGATGTCTTGCTATCATCATATCAACCAGCACAGGGCAACTTGGTGGTGCAGTGGGAAAAGTGCTGGCTCTGGAGTCAGGAAGACTCATTTTCCTCAGTTTGAATCTGGTCTCAAAACACTTATTAACTTTGTGACCTTGGACAAGTCACTTCACCCAGTTTTGTTCAGTTTCCTCATCTGTAAAAGGAGCTGGCGAAGAAAATGGCAAAGCACTCCAGTGCTTTTGCTAAGAAAACCTTAGATGTTAAGGAAAAGCTAGGTGGCTCAGTGAATAGAGAGTCAGGTCTGAAGATGATAGTTCCTGGGTTCATATCTGGTCTCAGACACTTCCTGGCTATGTGACCCTGGGTAAGTCACTTAACCTGAACCTCCTAGCTCTTACCAGTCTTCTGCCTTTGAACTGATGCTTAGTATTGATTCTAAGGCAGGAGTTAAGGGTTTAAAAAAAAAAAAAGAAAAAAAGAAAACCCCAGATAAAGTCATAAAGAATCAGACATGACAAAAAAACTACTAAACAACAGAACAAAAATTTATATGGTGCTTTCAGCTCTGCAAAGTATTTTCCATACATTCTCTCATTTGAGCCTTTTGATTAATTTAAGAAACTTTAAAAAAATTCAAGAAAGGTAGGATGATCCCTACTTTAGAGATGAGGAAACTGAACCATAGAGAACTAAAAGAATTTGCTCATGGTTGTGTAGCTGATATGGGATTTGAAACCAGGTTTTTCTGACTTCAAGTCAACAATGGCATGCCACTTAGACCCCACATAGCTACTCTACCGCCTCCGTGAGACCTTTAATAGGGAATGTTGGTAAAATAATAGCTGACTAGATATTATATAGCACTTTAAGATTTGAAAAGTCCTAGACATATCTCATTAGATCCTCGCAACAGCTCTGTAGGGTATGCATTATTATTATCCTTATTTTACAAAGGAGGAAATTGAAGCTGAGAGAGGGTAAAGGGACCTCGACAGGGCCACCCAGTTAGTATGAGTCTAAAGCAGGATTCCAACTCCAGACTTCTTGTATCCAAATTCAACACTCTATCCACTTTGCTACCTAGTTGCTTTCACTGCAGGGGGCTCCTGCTCTAGATACTATACTTCAAATAGCAAAAAACTAGTTGGATTCAATGTATCTGGAAAAGAAGGGCAGGAAAGATGGCTAGTTTGTGAGAGGAGGTCTTTCTGTGGGAAGTCCTCGTTTCTGAATAATGGAGTCTTGGTTGCACGGTGTACAAAATTGGTCAGGCATAAATAATGCTGTTAGTGGTGCATGATTGCCCATTTTTCACTTTGCAGCCACAATCAGAATTCAAATGTTCTTCCAATAGAAATAAGTTTTGTTATGATAAAGGGATGAATAGGCCACCAGAGGCTTCTGAAGTAGACTCAGAAGAGCAGACTCTTCTAGGTCAGCTCTTGAGTTGACTTGTCTAAGTTTCCAGGTGTGGCTGGAACAGGACCAGGTACACAAGGCAAGGGAAGGAGAAGCCCGAAGCTTCTCCTGAGATCTCCTGAAGCCTATAGGTTTGGAGCCAATGAGTTTTGGAAGCCAGTAAAATGTTCTCGTGTTTGGAGCATTGGGCTGGGCTGCAGCTTTGAGACCAGGCTGGCAAACTTTTGAGAGTGCAAAAGATGCTGGCAATGCCCCAGCTGAATTGCAAAGAGAGGTCAATGGTTGGACAGTGATTTATTTAGCTAAAACTTTACATGCAAAGATATCTCCCCAATGATCATACCAGATGAATTATGAGAGATTCACAAGAATCCAAGAAAATAACAGTAGCAAATCTACCCAAAGATGGCTTCTGTCCAACAGCATAAATAGCCCCCAAGACTGAGCTCTTTTTCCTATTGGTTTATTTTAGTCTTCTAAAGGTAAGAGACCTGGGGGCAGCTGGGTGGCTCAGTGAATTGAGAACCAAACCTAGAGATGGGAGGTCCTAGATTCAAATCTGACCTCAGACACTTCCCAGCTGTGTGATCCTGGGCAAGTCACTTAACCCCCATTGCCTAGCCCTTACTACTCTTCTGCCCTGGGGCCAATATACAGCACTGACTACAAGACAGTAGGTAAAGGTTTAATTTAAAAAAATAATAAAGGTAAGAGACCAATGCTTGTTTTCTTTGCATGTCCAAATACCAGGCCTTAACAATTTATTCAGACTGCTTTGAGATGTCAAATTTCCAGTCATTTAAAAATTAATAGGAGAGGTCAAGTGAAGGGTTAATTGACAAGCCACTTGGAGGAAGGAGGCAAGATCTCTGTGAACCATTGGCTCTGGAGTCTGCAGACTTGGACTCAAACCCAAACTCTGACATTTCCTACCTATATAACCTTGGGTAAGTAAGTCACTTCAACTCTGTAGGTCTCAGTTTCCTTATCTGTAAAAAGGGGATAACAATAGCACCTATCCTACAAAATTATTTGGAGGACCAAATATATGTCCAGTACTTTGCAAACTTTAAAGTGCTATATATATATATACATAGATGGATGACTATATATTCATTGTCATATAGAAATATAAATTCTAGTCATCTGTTATTTACTAGCATTCTCTATTAAAGGTAGCACAGAGACAGCAGAAAAACTACATGGGGACTATGGATTAGATCATGTCTCAGGTCTCGTCTAACTCGAAATCTACAATAATAAATTGTATAATTTACATAGTACTTTAAGGTTGGCCAAATGCTTGATAAGATTTTCCTTAGAAATCTCTGAGGGAGGGAGAGGCTAATATTATCTTCATTTTGCAGATACAGAAACTAAGAAAAATGAAGCCACTTCAGGGTTATCCAGATGATCAATGTCTGAGGCAGGATTAGGATCCAAACCTTTTTTTTTAAATCCTTACCTTCTAAACTAAATATTGGCTCTAAGATAGAAGAGTGGTAAGGGCTAGGCAATTGGGGTTAAGTGACTTGCTCAAGGTCACACAGCCAGCAAGTAGCTGAGATCAAATTTGAACTCAGTTCCTCCTGACTTCAGACCTGATGCTCTATTCATTGAGTCACTTACCTGCCCCTTAGAATCCAAATTTTCCTGATTCTAAGCTGCTTTCAGTTATCATCCTATGGTGTTAAATGCAATGCTCATGAGGCAAGATTAACAATAATAATTAATGCTAATTACTATAATTTATGTAGCACTTTAAGGCTTGCAAAGTGCTTCTCCATACATTTTCTCATTTAATCTTTACAACAAACCTGTGAGTTAGGGGCTATAATTATCCCTATATTTTCAGAAGAGGAAACTGAGGCAGAGAGAATTTAAATGACTTGCCTAGGGTCACATAGCCAGTAAGTGTTTCTGAGGCAAGATTTGAACTCAGACCTTCCCGATTCTAAGTTTAGCACATTATCCTATGTACTATCTCTCTGTCTTAATTGAGATACCTTCTTTAAAAGATGTTAAGAATTTATCAGAAACTTCAAAAACATTAGAGTCCTTTTCCCTGTGGAGTCAGCCTATGTAGTTCATATTATGTTTCCCTCTGTCTATTCACTTTATCCTCTTCAAACTTTTTTATCTAATGCAGCTGTGACATTTCAATGTAATTAAAGTAACTTTTTTTAAGTATGAAGAAATGCCAGGAGCAAAAATAAGGGATGAACAGAGCCAGGACTGAAAGTTAGGAGCCTTGGGCTCAAGGGTGGGCTTACAACTTGAATGACTGGACTTTCTTAGGGGAGAAATGTTTGTATGGCATAGTTTTAAATTTAATCTACATGATTCACATTTTTATCTATCTTTTTCTTAAGTAGTTAATGAGCAAAATCATAAATCAAACTCTTATTTGTAACGTTTGCCTATTTCTCAAGTATGAAATGAAATTTGAAAATTTAACAACTCTCCCTGGCAGGTCTGAACTGGTTCCAGCATGCATTGCCCGAAGCCGAGTCTTGGCTACCTCTTATTGGTTATATAACTTAGGGCAAGTTGCTGCTTCTCTTGAGACCCTCTTCTAGCCCTCCAGTTCTATAATATATGATGTAAGATCAGAAACACAGTTATAATTGAAAGCCAGATACAGCAAATGAGAAAGAGCTAGTGAATCTGAACAGTTCTACGACTTAAAGCCACTGTTGGCCTTTAAAACTTGGAGTGTTTCAATGATTTCGAACCCCTCTTTTTCCAATAAAAATGTCTCCAAAGACTGTTATTCCTATTTCATGATACAATGAAACATGCTTAGGAAATGACCTGGATAAGGAGGGAATCTATCCAAAGTACCATTTTGCTGTGGAATTGTGGGTAGACTTTTCAAGCAGGTTTCAAACTTACCAAAAGAGTTTTAAATGCAAGGACGTTTCAACAATGTTTTATTTTCTTATGACAAAAAGAAATGATTAGATGTGGTCTGAATCCAAGAGCATGCTCTGTGAATATATATTAAAAAAAAGAAGTCAACCTATTTGAAATAGTTCTTCAGAAATATGAATTTCATGTAGTTTGGACATATATGTGAGAGGCAGCATGTCAGGAAGTGTAAGATTAAAAATTAATATACAATATCTCCAAGTATTATATTTAATAATATTTATTAATAATAAATTAAGGAACAAGATAATAAAAAGCTAGATTGAAGAGGGAGCTAACCCCACCACGGAAGTGAGAGAAAAGAGCGAGAGGCGGAGTTATACCAGACTTACAAACATTACATAAGGATGCCACGTGGATGAAGGGAAAAAGATTCTGGGAGATGAAATCCAAGAGTTCAAGATTTTCTAATTACACAGAGGCATAGAAAGCTGCCCTTGGAGCTGGGAATATCTGAGCTCTAATCTAGCCTTTGACATCTACTGGTTGTATGACTGGGTTTAACTTCTCAAAGATCTAAGCAAGAGGTGTCAAATGGGTCTGAGGGCTACATGAGACCAAGAATAGGATGCAATTGGAAAATATTTAACAAGATAAATAAAAATACAATAAAAGATAATGCTAAGATATGATTTTCTATGTCACCATGGGCCTGTAGGGATCTTTATAGACAGATTTTGACACAACTGTTCTAGGGAACCTCTTAAACTATAAATTTCAGAGAAGATGCCTATATGCTTTGGTAGAAAGTTTCCTTACCTGGGAGTTTCCCATACCATGAAAAACACAAGTCGGAGTCTATCCCCTATTTGTACACAGATGTGTTTAGATACATATATACGCATGCACATACAGAGAAATATTATCACATTTTCCACCATGCCAAGCTATGACTTATTCTTTTACTTTTTCAAACCCTTACCTTCTTTTTAATATAGAAGAGTGGCAAGGACTAGGCAATCAGGGATAAGTGACTTGCCTAGGATCACATAGGTAGGAAGTATATGAGGTCAGATTTGAACTCAGGTCCTCTTGACTGCAAACCTGGCACTCTAACCATTGTTCTACTTAGCTGTCCCTTACAATTTCTACCTGATCAGCTTTAAGATGTTAACATTTCCCAAATAAAATAAAAAAAATTAGATCTCTACTTGATTAAGATTATCTGAATTCATAAATGTTTTAGTCAATGTCCCATTTTCTTCCAAATATTTTTATTAACTATTTCTGTTATGTTCTAAATGCCATGGTTTAGTCTCCTTATTAGTTTATATGTCCATTCTGTCCTTCTTGTCATCTATCTATCTATCTGTCTGTCTGTCTGTCTGTCTGTCTGTCTGTCTGTCTGTCTCTGCCTGTCTGTCTGTTTGTCTATCAATCTATTCATTTATTTACTTATTTAGATAGCTAGGTGAAACAGTGAATAGAAAGCTGGGCCTAGGAACCAGGAATACCTGATAAAACATAAAGAACCCCAGGAAAGAACAGTGTGGGGAAAAAAGAACAGAATCATAGCACCTACCAACCAGGATTATTGTGAAAATCAAATGAGATAATTATAAAGAGCTTAGCACTGCACCTACCACATAGTGAGTGTTATATAAATGTTAGTTACCATTATTATTACTGTTAATTCTGTCTTCTATTGTAGCTTATCCATAATATATCCATCATATATGTGCTATAACTCCCATGATATTAAGAGTAGTGAGGAAACATAGAAAAAGTCCTAGATATAGAATCAGAAGGTAGGGTTAGAATCTTGAATCTACTGCCACTACCTGGGTAAGCTTGAGTAGATCACTTCACTCCTAGTACAATAAAGATAATTACCTACCTCACAAGGTTGATGTGAGATAATGCACATTGTAAAGCAATATATAACTCTGACTTATTATTGGAGAAATACTTGGAACCCCTTGAAGGCTGCCCCAAGTTCAATGCCTTTTATGGGAGTGAGTAAATAACCATTCAGAACTATAGCTCATGAACACCCACTAATATACTTCTTTTATTAGCCAACCAAAGCACAAATGAATGCAACCCAAAAGATATTTTATTAAATAGCATAGTGGAATGTTACAGGGAAGATTCAAGGAAGAAATGTGGCCAGGGCTATTCACACTTCAGAGGCGACTGCTTCCCCTACTGGAAAGGCACCATTATTTCTCATGATCCTTGCTAAGTTAGGATCTTCTATGATTCTGTTCTTTTTTTCCACACTGTCCTTTGCTGGGGTTCTTTATGTTTTCTATGGCCAGCTGCTGCTTGAACTTTTCCCCTACTGGGGAGAGCTCTAATAGTTTTTGTATTGCATAGCAACAGGGACTATTTAGCTCTTTTGTGATTTCAGGCCCTAGCCAACTATATCCAGCCAGCTGGCTAGAGAAACTTTTAGACATGTATGTTTGTTTTTCAAACTCCCTTTCCCCTATTGCTATTACTCTCTCAGTCTAGATTCTTATTAAAGTTAAGGTTAAACATTGATTTAAAATCCTATTGTACTTCTGAGCCACTAGCCTGGTTCCATTCTAGTATTCCAGCGATTCTACTTAATGGAACTGCAAAGAAGCTAAGGTGAGAAGATCTGATTAGAAAGGGGAAAAAAATCTGGAGCTAGGCTAAAAAGATCTGGAAGGAGCTGGTGATACTGGTGACTTTTGCACTCACCAACCAAAATTATTTTATTTTCCCATGTCCTTTTCCTGAAAAGCCACTAAAACCTTTCCCTCTTTTTCTTTCTTTTGTGACCTCAACCCATTCCATAATGAGAACACAAATTTATAGAATCTCATCAGAATCAATGTCTGAGCTCAGTTAAATCTGCACAGACTCAGTATCAGAAGGCTGCCTATGAAATAATGATTTTTGATAGTCACAGCACCTCATTAAGTTCATAATAATAACTGAAACTTATATATAACACTTTTTTGCAAAAAAAGAAGTTTGCAAAGTGATATGTCTATATTATGTTATTTGAACCTCACAATAAGCCCAAGAAGTAGATATACAGGTATTACAATTATTTCTACTTCACAGATGAGAAAACTGAGGCTTAGCAAAGTTGAATGATTTGGTGATCACACAAGTAGCAAATGCCATAGGCTAGATTTGTATTCAGGTCTTCTTGACTCCAAGTCCAGCATATGCTACATTTCATTACATTATGGCATATTTAGATTGCTAGATGGTAAAGTGGATAGAGAGCTGGGCATAGAAATCAGGAACACCTGATATATTACACTATAGGTATGGAGAGATTTCAATCTGTGCTAGTGAACAACTTGTTCATACCATACATTAACTGAAATATATCCTAATGTTACCACCTACAAAATGGTTTTTCTATATTACTTTGCTTGAACTTTACAACAACCTATTAGATGGATAATATAAGTATTATGCCTATTTCATAGATGTAGAAATTGAGGCTCAGAGATTAGACCAAGGATTACATAGCTAGGGAGTTGCAGAACCAATTCAAAACTTTCAACTCCAAGACTAACTCCTA
This sequence comes from Gracilinanus agilis, assembly GCF_016433145.1. Classification (NCBI taxonomy): domain Eukaryota; kingdom Metazoa; phylum Chordata; class Mammalia; order Didelphimorphia; family Didelphidae; genus Gracilinanus; species Gracilinanus agilis. The sequence goes on along the minus strand of NC_058132.1, from coordinate 122,440,278 downwards.
AATCATACAACTTCAGTACTCTGTACTTTGTAATGTTGCTTCTGCTAGCTGTTTTTTGTAAATATAGCCCTCCTTTCCTTCTGTCAGAGAACAATGGTAACCTGCACAAAATCTAAGAGTTGCAAGGAGCCTGAGAGTCCATTCAATAAAACTTTCAACATTCTATTTCTTATTTATCTGAAGGAGAAAAAGACCCAAGAGAAGCTATAGACAGTAGCCTAGGGTGCCATATATCAAGGACTGCCTAAAAAGAAATGGCATCCAGGCACATGCCAAAGATATTGTGAGTTTGATTTCAGACCACTGCAATAAAGGGAGTCACAAAATTTTTGGTTTCCAATGAATATAAAAGTTACGTAGTTTTAATGTAGTGTAGTCTTTTAAGTGTGTAGTAGTATATCTTTGAAAAAGAGCAATGTACATGCCTTAATTTAAAAATACTTTGCTGCTAAAAACTGCTAATCATCCTTGGAATCTTCAGTGGGTTGGAATCTTTTTGCTGGTGGAGGGTCTTACATGGATATTGATAGCTGCTGACTGATCAGAATGGTGGCTACTGAAGGGTGGAGTGACTGGCAATTTATTAAACTAAAACAACAATGAAATCTGCAGCACTGATTAGCTCCTCTTTTTACTTGAACACTTGGAGGCCATTGTAATGTAGTCACTTATTTTAATTTCGATATTGTGTCCCAGGGAATAGGGAGGCTGGAGGAGAGGGAGAGAAAGGGAAAATGGTTGGTCAATGGACCACTTCCGAACACCCAGAGCATTTATCATTTAAATTAATTGTCTTAGTGGTTGCTTTTCATGGTGCCTCAAAACAATTACAATAGCAACATGAAAGATTACTGATCACAGATCATCACAAAAGATATAATAATCATAGAAAAGTTTGAAATATTGTGAGAATTGCCAAAACATGACACAGAGACGCAATGTGAGCATGTGGTGTCTGCCCTTTTTCTCAGCAAATATTTGTTGAAACAAATCCTTTAAATCTCATTAATTTGCAAATAGAAGACTCACAAGTTATTTCTATTTGAGACTGCTATTGCTCAGTTGGGTAGCGATTCAATTCAGCAAACATTTGCTTCTTAACATCTTGGATGATAGTAGCTCAGTGCCTTCTCTCTTATTGGTGTATTACAGAAAATAGCACCAAAGAAAGCCCCACATTTGAATGCAGATGTAATGGAAGCCATTGCTTTCTTCGATTCCATCATTGCTGAATTGGAGACAGAGAAACGTCCCCGAGGTCCTGTGGCAGAACCTGCAAATGAAGACGTTGACTTTGATGGTAAATGCACCAAACCCATGGAAAAAGGAGCTCTTCGGGTGGCCAAAGGAGATGGAGTGGGTGGTGATATGGGCTTTAGTTAAAGTCATGGACTGATGCCACCATCTTCACTCTGGAACTCCCAACAGTACCTCCTGCTTAGCTCCACCCACATCAAGTCTCTCAATTGTCATCCATCTCTTCAGGGTCCTTCTTCTTCTACTCCCCAGTATTTCATTGACAGTGCCATTCCCAAATAATTTTTATTATTTATATTATATTATATCATATCCTATCATATTATATCATTTATTAAGATAAAGACCACTGACATCTCTTAACCCATAATCCTATAGTGTACCTGAAGGGAGGAAAGAAACAAGAATTTATTAAGCATGTGTGTGTATATATGTGCCAGGCTTTGTGCTAAGCACTTTATAAATTTCTCATTTGATCCTTACTACAAACCTGTTATCCACAGTTTACAGTTGAGGTTGTTCAATCAAGCCAGACTCTTTGTGACTCCATTTGGAGTTTTCTCTGCAAAGATAATGGAATGGTTTGCCTTTCCTTCTCCAGCTCATTTTACAGATAAGGATACTGAGGCAAACAGGGTTAAGTGTTTTACTCAGGATCACACAGCTAGTAAGTATATGAGACCAAATTTGAACTCAGGAAGATGAATCTTCCTGACTTCAGACCCAGAACTCTATCCACTGAGCCACCTGTCCCTGACAGTTGAGGAAATAGAGGCAAATAGAGGTTAAGTAACTTGCCCAGAGTCATTAATCTATCCAAGACCAAATTTGAACTCAGGTCTTCTTGACTCCAGCTCCAATATTATCCACTGAACCACCTAGCTGCTATAGAAACATAGTCTTTCCATAGGTGGAGTTCAGCACAATCTCTGGTGCACCTAGAATTAAACAGGATTACTGCCCTACCCTCTCCCCCCACTACCCAACTTCAGAAAAGATAGAGGGAATCTTTTCTCTCTCAGGAGAGTGTATTATTAGTCTTTTCTTGAGAGAACTGAGCAGGCAAATTGAGCTCACTTTAAAATTACTATTTATTTTGCAACCATTTTGAAATGTGATTTATCAACAGTGGTCTAATTAAATGGTATTTTCTTTCCTGTCTTTATTCAATCTAGACCAATTTAGGCATTTGGTGTGATTATTCCCCATTTCTGATGAAGTATATTCAGTGCCCAAAGTGAATTAAACTCCCCCTTTTTTTGTTCTTGACGGTCTGTCCTTCATAGCAATGTGGAGGATATTTTGATCATGACTAGAGTATGTAAAACGTTCCCAAACAATGCCCCTCCACTGGATTTCCTACAGCTGATATCTGGAGAGGAGTTTGTTATTTGTTAGACTTTGGTGGAGATGTTTCTGAGGGAGTCATACCTTTGTTTGACTCATTATTTAAAGCTGGAACTAATGTTCTTTAAACAATTTTAAAAGCTTTTTTTATTATGAAGTAAACAGTCATTAATAAATATTTAAATATAAAAAGAAGATTGTATGTGAAATTGTGAACTTTCTGTTAATATAACTTACCTATTAAAAGCATATATTAAGTTTAATTAAGTTTTAACAGGCACCTAGGTGGCTCAGTGGGCCTAGAATCAGGAATATCTGAGTTCAAATCCAGCCCCAGCCACTTATTAACTGTGTGACCCAGGGCAAATCATTTAACTTCAGTTTGCCTTAATCCACTAAAGAAGGAAATGGCAAACCATTCCAGTCTCATTGCCAAGAAAACTCAATGGATGGTATGGTCCCAGGGTCATGAAGAGTTGGGCACAAATAAACAATAACAACAACAAAATTTCTCTGTTTGTGCCCCATTCTGACTTTGTGCATGTTCTGGGTATTTTTTACATTTAAGTGGCACTCCATCTTTTTTTCTGACATCTCTGTCACTTCTCATCAATTTCCTTCCTCTCTCCCATAGAAATACTCTCCTATAAACAATAAATGGCATCCTTTTTTTGGCCCCAGCTGCTTCCTTTACTGTCTTTGTATTTTATTGATCCTGAGTTGGGATTCACCTTTCCTTGATTCAAGAGCCATAATATAGACAATCTCCTTCTCTCCTCCAGTGGCAACCAGCTCCCAAGAACACAGCTTGCACTCCAACTGGATCCTTCGGGCTCCTCGAAGGCACTCAGAAGACATCACATCTCATACCATTCGAATAGTGGAAAGTCATCTTCGGAAAAACATTGAAAGGAGAACCATCAGCACTCAGAGGAGGCTGGAGAGGCATCCCATTTACTTGCCCAAGGCAGTCGAGGGTGCTTTCAGTACCTTAAAATTTAAGCCCAAAGCCAGTGAAAGAGAGTAAGTACTTAAGATAGCCAGAGAAACTAAATGGCATTCAGGAAGATGAGCTAAAATCTAGCCTCCGACACTTACTAGCTGGGCAAGTCACTTAAACCATTTGCCTCAGTTTCCTTATCTGTAAAATGAACCAGAAAAGGAAATGGCAAACCACTCCAGTTTATCTTTGCCAAGAAAACCCCAAATGGGGTCATGAAGAGTTGGCCATGACTGAAATAATTCAACAGCAACTTAAGATAAAGACCAAGAATAGTTTATGTTCCTATTTGTCTTTGTGGTTTTCAAAACACTTTCTTCACAACAAGCTTCAGAGGGTAGGGACTGGGAGTTTTGTGTTTTTGTTTTTTGTTTTTTTCAATTCTAGACTTGAGATTTCATCCATTCTGGGGAGTTTCCCACTGTGGAAATTTCCTCCATTAAGGCATATCAACAACTTTTCTGTAACATAATTTTAGAAAAATATAAATCCCTTCAATCCGGAATTTCCTTATGTGAGTAAAGCCACAGATTTTATCCCTATCTAGTCTTAGTGAGCTTTCTCTGGCACTAAGAGGTTAAATGTTACCCTCTTAACTGCATAAGTAGCATGTGTCAGAGGCAGGATTTGAACTACCATCTTCCTGCCTTCAAAGCTAGCTCTTTAACCACTCTGAGCAAGTATTATCCTATTTTACAAATGTAGAAAGACTCAGAGAAGTTAGGTTACTTGTCCACAGAAATACATCTTGAAGGGGTAACTAAGTGGGTCAGTGTCTAGAAAGACCATCCTGGAGCCAGGTGGCCCTGGGTTCAAATTTGGCCTTAGATACTTCCTATCTGTGTGACCCTGGGCAAAGTAAAGGTTTCGTGGGCACACACACACACACAGATGCACACACACACACATGCACACACAGAGCTTGAGCTGAGGTTTTATTCATGTTTTTGACTCTTAAGACCAGTACTCTTTCCACTGAAGAACATGCTGTCTCTAGTGACATTTCTACACTGCCCTTCCTTCTCTTTTAATTCCCCCCGCTGAGGAGAGTCTCCCCACATCCCCCCATAACTTTCCTCTTTTTTTATGTCAATGATGCATGTCAATGGCATTTGGCAAATGACCACCGCATTCCCAGGGAATATTGAAGATCAAAGGTTTCTTGAGGTCTGTGGTGCTGGAGGGCAGTCCCAGGTTGAGCTTAACTGCCTTCTCTCTGCCTCTGTCCTTCCAGCCTGGGCACCTCCAAGCAGATTCTCTTCAGCCTAGCATGTGAAGAACCAGAATGGGATATGGAGTTCTCCCTGGAGTCAATGGGAACACCAAGAGAAGAGAGCTACGAGACAGAGGTTCTCTCTGGACAGTGGTTCCTTTCAGAGAGGCCTTGGCAGCAGACTATGTACTGAGACAGCGTTTGCCCTTAGACCCTTTCCCCAGAGCTGGCTTGGTCCCTCAACTCTGTTTTGGGGAGAAACAATTTGATGCTCAGTTCAGAGCAGTGTTTGGCATGAATTTAAGACTAAAATATTTCTGCTTCATAAAAAAAAAAATTACCACCAAACAAACGTCCTGGGATGGAGTTCCACAAAGCAACCTGTCCTCTCTTCCCAAGGCTTTGTGCCTTCTTGTTGCCAAATAGTCCTGCTTAGGTACCCCATGATTGGATTATATGATGAAGGCTTGGCTTTTGAGGAAAATGATCTCAAGCACCTGGTTCCCTGAGGCCAGGCTGGGATGCTTCCTAGATCAGAAACCTCTCTTGCCACAGCCTTCAAGACTCACTGTTCCCATTTATTGTTCACTAGACTGACCATTCTTTCCTGTTCTGCCTAATGATCTAAAGTATCAGGTGTCCAAGTAGGTATTAACGACATTGGCTGCCACAGAGAGCAGAGAAAGAAACTTTCCTCTGATCTGGTGAGAAATGTTTTAGTTCTGGTCCTCCAAACAAGTTTGCTAGGGCTTTCCCCTTCCCATTGCCTCCCTACTCTACTTCCTCCCAGAAAGACCCTGACCATGCACCCTGAGGGGCCTCCTTCTTTCACAAGGACCTTCAGCTCAGAGGCGGAAAAATTTAGGAAATAGTTAACTCCCCCCACCCCCAGCCCCCTTCTTATCTCCTTCCATTATTTCTTCCTTCATTCTAGTTAAGAGTTCAAAGGAACACTGAGCCTTCCTGGATGTTCCAAGGGAAGAATCTGGGCAAACTGTTTCAAGATTAGAATAACTATGCTTCTATTTTGTACCGAAAGGTAGTTCTTCCATTATTTTCCAATTCCCATCCACCCTCCAACCCTCACTGATCACAATCAGTAATTGGATATTTGTGGTAGGAGAAAATGAGAGAGGAAGACCAGTGGGAAGAAAGATGTATGCAGCCCCCTTTTAGACTCCCATCAGCCACAGAGAAGGGAAGGAATTCAGCTTCTTAATTGCCTTTACCTCAGAAAGGGCTAGAAAATATACTTAGCCCTCTCTCTCCTCTTTCCTTTTTTTCTACACTGGGCACTGGGGCTGGGGACAGGGCAGAGGTCTCTTCCTTAATCTCCTAGGGGCCAAGTCTCTTTAGGGTGTTCGGACCACAGAAGTAGATTCCTCAGGACTCTCCCAGGGTTCTAGAGATACCGCGTAGACATTAGCAAGGTTTTGTTTTTTAAATTTTTCATTTTTGTGAATGTATGATCTAAACACATTTCACTCTTTTTAGGCACAAGGCTACATTTCAATTCTATGGCTGCCTTTGGCTTTTTATACACTTTCTATTTGCAAGGAGAAAATTCTTGGAACTGTTTTTAATCTCGTCTCAAATTTTTTTTTTCGAGTGCCAATTTCCAAGATGAGTTTTTGTTGGTTTGGTTTTTTTGTTTTTGTTTTTGTTTTTACTGTTTATGCTAACACCTAGCTGCTTTACTAACACAATCCTGAAGAAATCAGACATTTTATTTTTCTCTGATAAATAAATATTTGGGGGACTTGGAGATGTGAGTCAGTAATGTCATCCATATCACATAAACTAGTTGGAGCCGAAGTGGGGTACTTCATAACATGTGTCCAGATACCCAGAAATTCAATTATTGGAATCATTATTTACTGATTTAAAAAAAAAGAAGAAATCTACCAGCAGGGACAGCAGCTGGGACAGCCTTCCCTAGTGGAATCTGTGCAGATTAACAGTACAATATAGGTTATATTGGTTTACAAGATACAAGGCTATCCAGGTTCTTATTTGTCAAGAAAACACTCATCACAAACGCAGGTAGTGATAAATAGATAACACTCAGATCATTCAGAGGATATTTACTTTTCACATGTACCCAAACACTCATCCAAAGTTAGTTATTTTTACCTTTCATTCCATCCTAACCTATTTATTTGTACTTAAACACTCATTCAAAGTTACCTATGTCCCTCTCTTGTCCATAAGGGAATTTGGACTCTGACCCACCATTTGCCTAGGTTGCTTGGCCTCCTAGAGGGATAAGGTCAGTTTCCTAAATAATGCAGGAATGGATTAATCTACTTAATTCTACTTTATTCTCTAACCTATTTCATTTATTCAGTCTACTTCAGAGTCATAGACCTAGAATCAGGAAAACTTGAATTCAGATCCTTCCCCAGATACATTTTAGCTGTATGATCTTAGGCAAGTCACTTAACCTCTATTTTCTTATCTCCTTTCATCTTGTAGGTAACAGAACCTTCAGCTTCCTTTCACAGAGGCTGTCAGTTAACTGACTCTTACTGAGAAATGTTTCTGTCCCTCTTAAAGGGACAGAGGGAAAGATTAAGAAACTCTTCTTACACTCAGTTTCCTCAAATGGGGATAAAAATTGTACCTACCTCACAGGATTGTTGTGAGGATGAAGTGAGATAAAATAATATACAGGGCTTTGCAAACTTTGAAGTGCTAATAAATGCAAACATTGTTTTAGAATGATGACTAAGACATCATTGTAGGTCTCAGTCATGTCCTTACCAAAGCAACAGGAACTACAACACAGAATTATTAATTGAAGCAGGAAGGCTCCTTTTTTTTTAATCCAACCCCCCTCATTTTACAATTTAGGAAATTGAGGCACAGAAGAATTAATTGACTTGCCCCAGGTAACACGGTTAGTAAATAGCAAGGCTGAGAATTTGAAGCAATTCCTCAGACTTCAGAATATGCCCTCTTTCCACAAAAAAAGACGTTTTTACTTGGAAGCTATTCCACCCACAATCTAGCCCAAGCTGACCCAGACTTCATGTGGAGAAGATGCACTGTATATATTTTGTTTTATAAATAAGGCAAAGAAAAAAAAAACACAGAGCAGGAAGGGAAGGGTTGTGTGGGCTCCTGGTTGTCTTTCCTTTTTCATCTACTCTTTACAGGAAATGAAACTTTGTTTTTTCCTTTTCTTCTAAAGTTTTGTATATTTTCCTGCTGTAAGAATGTATACAGATAGTCCTGAATGAAAATCCTGTAATTTGGAAACAGAAGACTCATGCCCTGAGATGATTTCTGTGTCGTGATTCTGAAGAGATGGGAGCAGTGTCAATTTTTAGGTGCTAAGTTATAGCTGTTGCTGCTATTCCCCAAGATTTTATCTGGGGATACTCCTCAGTGGAAACTTTATCGTTGAAAAAGATAAGACTTATTTCCCCAAAACAGCTAGTTTGACTCTTTCTCTCTCCTTCAGTTCCCATAATCCACCAGCTGCTTGACCGAATTAGTTGGATAATATTGGCTTCCCCATTTTGTTCCAGTTTTCAGGACAACATCAGAGGTTTTTTAATTTTTTTTAATTAAAAAACATTTATTTTTCCCTTCCTTTCATCTGCCCAATATTCCCCACTTCCCAGCCTCCATAGAAAAAACCCTTGTGACAGTCACGAATAGTCATACAAAACAAATTGCTATATTGGGCATGTCAAAAAGTGGGTGTCTCATTCTTCATCTTGAATCTATGATCTCTGCCAGGAGCTGGGGACCATGCTTCAGTCTCAGACCTCTCTGGAATCCTGCCCAGTTGCTGCATAGATCTGAGTTCTTAATTCAAAGTAGTTTGTCTTTAGGATGTTGTTGTTATTATATACCAAGATCAGTTACCAAAAACAATCCTGGAGGAAGCCTTTCCTTTGGCCAAAGTTCAAGGTAGAAGAGGTAAATTGCTAGAACTTTCTTTTAAGCTCCATATCTCCTTTACCCCATTGCTGCTGCCACTTAGAATGGCTCTCCAATATTTTCAAGAGCACTGCTGGTTCTCAGGGTTCAAATGGCCCTTACCAAGCCCTTTATTCTCCGCCAAGGACGGTCCCAAGCCCGGCTGAAAAAGGAGGAGGGTTGGGCGCGAGGCTAGCAACCTCACCCCGTAAAAATCTCACTTTCTATAGAAACTGCAACCTCATTGAACCAAGAAAACCAACGATCGCCTAGTCTGGAAGATTGCTCTCCAACAGAGTCCATGACGTGAGCTGGCAAAAGCCAACAAACTCCAGGTCTTTGTTGACGGGTGCCTGCGTCACATCTTGGACATCGGATGGCATGAGGGGATCTCCAATGCCAGACTCTGGTGGGGAACAGTTCGGTGTCCCATCAGTCAGGATGCTATGAAAATTGGAGGACAGCGTTGCCGGACAGGCACTGCCAAAGCAGACCTGGCGGAGATATGCCGAGAACGAGACAAGGACCGTCGGAGTGACATGGGCCCAGTTGGGGGAAGTTGCCCAGAACAGAGTCCGTTGGTGTGAGATGGTTGCAGCCCTATGCTCCTCTGGGAGTCAATAGGAATAATAATAATAATTAAAAAAGCCCTTTATTGGACTCCTACGCAGGTCAAAGAAGCCCTTGCAGAGGGCTGGACAAGCCCAAATTTGATTCCAGATATATAAATCTGTCAAGGGAGCTCTGTCCCAAGATCATATTCCCATTACCCATATTCCCAATGGCTTTATGACAGCCTAACCTAAATTCTCAAATTAATGCCTTTTGGGCCTGAGATGACTCTACTTTTCTCAACTTTCTTATTTATTTAGTTATCCTCTTAGGGGAATTTAGTGGCCACAAGAAGTCACCAAACAGGCAATCTCTTTCTAAATTGATCCAACGTGAGGATTTATTTGTAGCATATGGGGCTCCTTTCATTCGGTTCTCTGTAAGTCAGCAACCACTCAAAACCATAGCTCCTAGGCTCCCATTGCTGTGTTTATTTTAATAAGCCAATTAGATGACATAGCAATTCATAATCAAATAGCATGGCAAATAAAGTGACAGGAAAAGATACCATCATTTGCACGTGGGGCACACTCTCCACAGACCACCAGACCACCAGTGGCAGGGGGCATATCTACAGGAAATGTGTGTGACTGGGGCAAACAAATAGAGGCTATATTTGTGGCCAGGGGACATGCATGTCCAGAGCAAATCACATTTCCAACTGCCATATCCTCTGGTGATTCATTTTGTGATCCAGCTTCTCCACTGTACCTTTCTGCTCTCTGACACACCAATCCCTGCTGGTCTCCTAGCCTCAGACTATTCTTATCTACCATCTGGGAGGCAGCTAGGAGGCTTATGGATAGAACACTGGAACTGGGGGCAAGAAAACATGAATTCAAATCCAGTCTCATAGTTTACTAGTTCTATGACCCTGGCAAGTCATTTAACCCTGTCTGCCTCAGTTTCCTCATATGTCAAATGGGGAAAATTATAACACCTGCCTTCCAGGATTGTTGTGAGAATCAAATAAGATAATATTTATAAAGTCCTTAGGACAGTGCCTGGCATGAAGTAGCTGTCTAATAAATGTTTGTTTTCTTCCCTTCAGCTATTTAGCCTCTTCAGGTCTATCTAATGCTTTTTACTACCACTTAAAGTAGGTAGAAACATTCCTCTTGGGAGAATCACAATGTTTTTAGTGCTAAGTAGAGGACTCTGAGCTCCCTGATCATCTAGGTAGACATCAAGAACCAGAAGAAGCCCTACAAGCCAAGATGAAATGTATTATTTTGATCTTTTTTAGCCTTGAGGTTCTTGACCCCCAGAAAAACTTCATTTGATTTAGGTTTAGAAAATTGAATAAATTTTAACATTATCCCTACAGAAACCATAGTCATAACCATACTCAGAAAGCACAGAAAAAAGACAGAGACATGACATCTCTGGCCTACCTCATTGCCTTTTTTACTTGCCCCAAATGAAGCTATCCATTTAAGGGTTTCACTGTCCATACAGTGGCTTTAATGCTCAACAGAAGTTGGCCCACAGATGAATCTGGAACAGGGAATGAAGGAGGGAGGAATGAAAGAAAGAAGGAGGGAGGGAAGGAAGAAGGGAAGGAAGGAGGGAAAGAAAAAAGAAGGAAAGGAAGAAGGGAAGGAAGGAAGCATTTATTAAGTTTTTACAATGTGCTAGGCACTGTGTTAAGTGCTTTATGATTATTATCTGGTCCTCAAAGACTCTGGCAGGCAGATATTATTATTATCTTTAGTTTACTGTTGAAGAAATTGAGGTGTACAGAGGTGAAGTGGTTTGCTTAGGGGCGTGCAGCTAGTAAGTATCCACTGTTTGAATTCAGGTCTTCCTGACTTCAGGCCCAGGACTCTTTTTACTGAACTACCCAGGGAGCTTGGAAAAGCGTCAGTGTCCAGTAGGTCCAATGAAGCTAGATCCAGAGCTCTGTAGAATCACTCTGTAATAAGAACCTGCTCTCCTAGATGGTCATCGGTCTCTCTAGGTGCATCCATCTCCATGCCCTCCATCCCCCTCTTCATGAAGGAGATTGATCTAATCCATCTGTCATAACCCAAACAATCAATTTGTAGAACCAAATAGAAGTAATTAGAAGGTTTAGATAGTGCTTTATGTCACGTCATTTGATACTTATAATGTGTGAGGAAAGTGATACCACAATCATTATTTCCATTTTCCAGATGAGGAAATTAAAACTGAGAGGTTTATTGGCCTGTTACCACACACCTCAGTTTCAAAAGAGATTTGAACCCGGCTCTACTAATTTCAAATCCAACCTTCTCTCCATTATAACACATTGGAATTTGAACTCAAGCCTCTCTTGATTTCAAGTCACTCTTTCAACTATGGCATGTTGCTTCTCACAACTGATTATTTTCCAGTCTCAGCAAACAGGTTGATGAAATAACTACTTTTTTTTAAACCCTTACTTTCCCACCTTGCAATCAATACTGTGTATTGGTTCCTAGGCAGAAGATCAATTAGGGCTAGGCAATGGAGGTTAAGTGACTTGCCCAGGGTCACACAGCTAAGAAGTGTCTGAGGCCAGATTTGAACCCAGGGTCTCCCATCTCTAGGCTTGGCTCTCAATTTGAGCCATGCAGCTGTCCCTGAACTAGCTACTTCTAAAGGAAAAACAAAACAAAACACCTTTCAGATAAACTGAATTGAAAACAAAAGTGGCAATACAGGCAAGAGCCTATGTGACTTTGCTGACTCTCTAAGGACATTAATGTATAATCATAAGAGTTAACATTTCTATAGCACTTACTATTTATAGCACTTCACAGTTATTACCTCATTTGATCCTCAGAACTGTATAATTAGAATCTGTTATCCTAAAAACTACAATTCCCAGCACCCCACTCTTTTCACGATACATGCTGACATAAGGAGGATATAAATTTGGTGTAGCCCCACCTCTCGCTCTCTTGTCTTCCTGTCGCATCTTTTGTGGAGCAGGCTTTTTAAACAGGCAAGGAGAATTTAGTCACGTGGTCTTAATTTTGTTAAATAATTAGGGTTTTTTACTTCTATTTCCTTTTTATTTCTTCTACTTCGAGTGATTATTAATAAACTTTATAAAATTAATACTTGGAGTGTTGGAAATTAATTTAAATCCTACAGAAAAACAGCAGAAAGTAGGTGATGTTTTTATCTCCATTTTGCAGATGAGGAAACTGAGTCAAAGAGAGGTTAAGTGACTTGCTGAGGGACATACAGTTAGTGTCTGAGATTTTAGCTCAGGTCTTCCTGACTCCAGGCCTGGTGCTCTATCTGCTGTACCACCCGGCTACTCCTAGATGAACATTTAGCTGCGATGGGAGCCTTGCTAGAATTCTATTCTCTCATGATCCTGTGATATATGAGCTCTGACTATAAAATGATAACATTAATGTGTTTAACACACACACTGAGACCGATATATCCAAATGAGTATTCCTTGAAAAGAGTTCACTTGGGAGGCTACACACTTATTCCTATAACGTCACCATTGCTTGAAACATTTTGGAAACTGCTCTTTTGGACCTGCCTCTCGAACACATTCATGTCACACAAGAACTCTGTCTCATAACTTTATCTTTCCACCTCATTAACTCCAGAGTGTTTGCCCAATTTTCCCCCTGATTTGTCTCCTTGACTATTTCCAAAAAAATCAAACTCACCCTCAAAGGATGACCATTTGCCACTGTAAAGATATGTTTTTCAGAATGTGCCACAGGTTCTTTTTATCATTCCAAAATGGCAGGCCCAGTGGCCCCGTCCATGAAATCTCAATGGACCCTTCCAAGGGGACTGCTTTGAAAAATATAACACTTACTTGTATGTGTCTATTCAAATGTGTTTAATGTCCCATTAGACCCATTACTTTAAAATTACGCCTGATGTATAGACTTACCAGACCTCTCAGCCTGCCTTCCTAGATGTGTTCTGATATAATAGGACATTGTACAAAAGAAGCTCTTACAGTTTATATGAAGATTTGGAATTGGGAGAGATCTCAGAGGCCACGTAGTTCAATATTATTCTTTTTTTAACAGATGAAGAAACTGAGGCTAGGGCAGATAGGATTTGAACCTATGTCTTCTGACTCAAGAGCACCACCATACCATTCTGCTCGCCTGAATTCTGTGTTTGAATTAGTCATTAACCCAAACCTTTAATAATTATGCACATTTATATAATTCTTTATAACTTGAAAAGTGCTTTCTATTTCAAATCCAACTTTCTCTTCATTATGCCACACTGGAATTTGAACCCAAGCTCTCTTGACTCCAAGCTCAGCACTCTTTCAATAATCCTCAATAATCCTATGAGTTGAGTTACAGTATGGACACTCAAACTTGAAACGTTAACAGTGTGACATTTTGACTAACCTGCCAGAGTCTGTATCTATTACATCCAGCTCTGTTCATCCCAAAGTAAAAGGATCATTTCAGTTTTGTTGTCATATATACACAGAGCCACCCTCAGGGTCTGGCACATTAAATGGGTATTTGATAAAAATGCTTGTGGAGCAAATGAAGTCAGTGTCATACAATGGAAAAACATGCTAGCTTTAGAGTTATAGGACCTGAATTTGAATCCAGATCCTGCCACTTAGTAGCTGTGTGACTCTGACCAAGACTTCTTTGGACCTCAGTTCCTCCTATGAAACACTGGGGCTTGGAGTGGGGAGGAGGTAGAGCTTCAGCTCTGTAATCTTACGAATCATTTTCCCTGTTTTACAAATGGGAAAATGGTAGCTCAGTTGAGTGGTTTGTCTGTGATGACTCTGTGATTCAGGGAATAATCCCCAAACTGGGGTCAGGACTGTGGGGCTTTGTCCAAGAAACCATATTGCTTCCTTTGGGCCTGAAGGAAATAGGGCTGTCGAGATTTTTAGGCTCAATGGAGCAAGGGCTGCTCTCTTAGCTTCTTAGAAATGCTGGTATAATTGTCCACTGGCCACAGGGTGGAGCTTTATCCCTAAGAAATCTGTGGTCTCTTACTGATCACTGAAAAATTTGAAGTTGTAACAGAAGGCAGGATGACTAAGCTCTCTTCACTTAATTATGTGCCTTAATAATAAGAGTCGTTTTGGATGGGTTGCAGGCATCCATGTGTTGTTTCCTAGAGGTGAAATGAGTTCATTAACATCTTGCTGATGGTTTCTTAAGAGTGCCTCAGTTCCCTTCTTGAGTTTGCTCAGTTTAAGGAGATGGTTCACTTTTGAAAGAAGAGTTGAATCCATCTAGTGTCCAACTCAACGGTCAGGGGTCATAGGACCAGTTACTTTTGCCAATCTGTACAGAAAGATAATGAGATTTAAGGTCCAAAGATGCCTTTTCCTATCGAAGCTGTCTCAGGTTTCAGATTAAAGACCCACAAAGACAATAGAGTTCAGATTTTGCTAGAAAGAAGGTATTTTTTCAGAAGTCGTTGTCTCTCTCTGTGTCAGGTCTTGCTCAAGTCTTCCCCCCCCCCCCCAGAATGATTACAATAATAATTGATATTTATCCACTGGGACAGCCAGGTGGAGCAGTGAATAGAGTGCTGAACCTGGAGTCCGGAAGATTCACCTTCCTGAGTTCAAATATAGCTTCAGTCACTTACTAGCTATGTGGCCCTGGGCAAGTCACAGTTTTCTCACTTTTAAATGAGCTGGAAAAGGAATTGGTAAATGACTCCAGTACCTTTGCTAAGAAAACCCTAAATAGAGTCACAAAACAAAAGTTAATATATTTTTCAAAATCAAACAGAAAAAAATAATATAAAATTTGCAATGTAAAGCTTTAAAGTTTGCAAAACACATCAGTAACAAGGACCATCCCGTGGGACATACTTAGAGTTACCTTCCTTGGTTGTGAAGCTTTGGGGTCAGTTTCTAGTGGGTGACTCAAAAACTAAAAAAAAAAAAAACTGGAATACTCTGGAGTCAGCTTGAACTGTGTGAACTCTTACACCTCAGAAATCAGCAATGCTACAAATTAGAGCTTGATTTATTCTTTTGTTGATTGCCTAGACTTTTAAAGGGGTAAATGGAGAAAATGCTAATGCTACAGATTGAACTTGCATTTATTTATTTATCTATTAATTTGTTTGCTTGTTTATTTATTTATTTGTTTGTTTATTTGTTTATTTATTCATTCATTTATTTGTCCGTTTATTTGTTTATTTATTTATTTGTTTGTTTTTGAGAGAGCTGGTTGTTAAATTTTTACCATTTCACCACTGGCTGAAAAGCTTGAGGTTTGAAATGATGTCTACCTGTTGACTATTAAGCAAGAAGACCTGAAGATTTGGTGAATATTTTAAAGAAAGTATTCCCACTCTCAGGGTGAGAACCATATCAGGATTGATTCCTGAGGTGGGAGATTGGGGGTCTTACCCTCCTCCCAAACCCAGACTAACATGTGGGCATGAGCATATAGCATCTAAAACTTATGTCCTGTTTAAGCAAACTTGAGCTAGAATTGGGGCTGCTACTTTTGTGTTTGGGTTATTTTTTTTTGTCTTATATAAATATCTCTCTCCCAAGATTGATGTGTCTAGGCTTGGAGACAAAGCTGTGAGTCTGAAAGATCTGGGGGTCTCGGGTCCATCAAGTCAGAGCTGTCTGGTGGCAAGAGGAAGAGTCATCAGAAACTTCTCCATTGTTCTTGAAGATGACCAATAATAAGAGGATTGGCCCAATGGCCCTTTTCACTTCTGTATATGGATATTGTTTTGGACAGTGCAGAGCCAAGGAAAATATAAAATGTCCAATTAGAATTCCTTCAAATTATTTTATAATCTGATGAAGTTGAATACTAGTTTATCAGAGATAATACAAATAGTAGATTTAAAGCAAATTGTTAAATCCCCTTTTAAGTTGTTTTTTTTAATCAGTGTGCATTATTAATATTGTGTCCTTTTAACTTTTTTTTTAAATACCCTTACCTTCTCTCTTAAAGTCAATATTAAGTGTTGGTTCCAAGCCAGGAGAACAGTGGGGATTAGGTAATCAGGGTTAAATGCCTTGCCCAAAGTCACATAGCTAGGATATGTCTGAGGTCAAAAAAATTTTTTTAAACCCTTAACTTCTGTGTATTGGCTCCTTGGTGGAAGAGTGGTAAGGGTGGGCAATTGGGGGTCAAGTGACTTGCCTAGGGTCACACAGCTGGGAAGTGTCTGAGGCTGGATTTGAACCTAGGACCTCCCATCTCTAGGCCTGACTCTCAATCCACTGAGCTACCCAGCTGCCCCCCTGAGGTCAAATTTGAACCCATTTCCAGGCCTGGCTTTCTATCCACTGAACCACCTACCTCCCTGTGTCCATTAATTTTCCTATCAGACTATAAATACCTGTCAGCTAATTAATACAAGGATAGGGCACTGGGTCTGGAGTCAGGAAGCTCAAATGCAACCTCAAACATTTACTAGCTATGTGATCCTGTGCAAGTCATTTAACCTTTGTCTGCTTCAGTTTCCCATCTATAAAAAAGGAGGCTAATTATAGTATTCACTCCCCAGGTCTTTTTTTTAGAATCAAATCAGATAATAAATGTAAAGCTCTTAGCACGGTGCCTGGCACATAGTAAGTGCTATAAAAATGTTAGCTGTTATTATCTTATTAACATTTTATATCGAGAACTTTTTTTACTCCTCTTTTCCTTTGGGAAAATCTAGAATGAGTCACAAGCTAGTTTTTAAATAATTTCTCCCAGATGTACTGGAGTAAAACATTAATGAGCAAAAAATATGACAATAAGGACTCTAGACCCCCTCTCATTAGAGTTCAAGCTACCCCCTAATTAAACTGATCTGGGCTATGGGCACAGATCTAGAGCAGATGGACCCTTTAGGGAGATGGACTTGGTGCAAGACTCCCAACCCCTTAGGCTCAGAAAGTTTTGGACCACAGCCTCTCCTCAAGCTCCTCACACATACTTTTCCAAGAACCAGAGGGAGGTGATCCTTTCTATCTCTTTTCCCAGGTCAAACTTGTAATTCCAATCCTCACAGAAAGGTATGCTGGTCCTTGTAATGGAAGTTCAAAAGATAAACAACCTTCCTGGAAACTAAAAAGGGAGGAAACTTCTCAACATTTTTGACTGACAGTTGGTCTTTTGGGGGCTATACAGTTCCCAAATATCAAAACATGTAATAAATAAAGCCACATATGTGTTTCACAGCTAGTTTGTTGCCTGGATTTGCCTCCATATAATTCTCTTGAAGGTGGCCCCGAGTGACCCTGTAATGCAAGTAGAATGATAACAGCTCACACATATGAGAGGATTTACAGCTACAAAGCCTTTCATCTCACATGAGTTTCATAATATTCTTGCGAAGTGGGGAGTACAAATATTATTATTTTCCTTCTACAGATTGGGAAACCGAGGCTCACAAAGTTGGAGTAATTTGCCCCAAATCACAAGGTTTACAAAGTATAGAGCTAGGGTGTCCGAGAGTCCAGATTCTGAATCCTTTTGGCTACAACTCAGAGTCACAGGTGAAGTTCCTTTTTGAAGAATCCTTCCTTTTCCATTCCCACAGTAGAAATGAGAAGTTGATAAGAAATTTGATGTAGAATGTAACTCAGCGAAGTGACGCCAGGCAGGGCTTAGAACAAAGAGCAAAGTCATGCTGACGTTTATTAGAAAGTTCCTTTAAATACAAAAAAGAAGAAAATAATTGGGACATCATTTTATCCAAACAACTCTTATTCTCTGACATGTATTTCTTTTTTTAATGTTATTTTATTTCCCTCAACTACATGTAAAAATAATTATTACCATTCATTTCTTAAATTTTTGGATACCAAATTCTTGTCCTTCCTCTCACCTTTCTTTCCCTCCCTCTCTGAGACAATAAGCAACCTGAAATTGATTTTACATGTGCAATAGTGTAAAATTTTTTTCCATATTAGTTACTTTATGAAGAGATTGTGAACAAAAAAAAAACAGAAGAAAGTTAAATGTAGTATGTTTTGGTCTGACATGTATTTCTTACATTTTTCCCCCAAATCAGGGGACATTTTTTCTGGCAATCTCACTTTGATATCTCACCCTTTTAAGCAGAGAGACAGAGACAGAGACAGAGACAGAGAATGAGGAGAGAAAGAGAGAGAGAGAGAGAGAGAGAGAGAGAGAGAGAGAGAGAGAGAGAGAGAGAGAGAGAGAGAG